>NW_013952405.1:3618712-3627324 GCF_001266775.1 Austrofundulus limnaeus
AAAGCATTTTTGTAACAACTGGAGGTAACATAGCTACTTGATTGTGGTATAGAACTGAACTACTGTATGTGCCTGAACAATACAATATACCCCTGATTTGGGGTGTATTGCTACAGATTTATAAACTCGGCAGAAAAAATAAGGAAATTTGTTCGGTAGATTATTTCTTTGTTGTAYCAACACTTCTTGGCAGTATATTTTATACCACTGGGATGCCTGTTAATTTCCCTTTTAAGTGTTGCCACATTTGTAAAGAACATGCATTTGTGGGTTGAGCAGTAGAGTATGTTAGTTGTGCACATAAAAAAGCCAAATCTTCTTTGCCAAACAGCTTATTTTATTGTTGCTATTGACACTTGTTTTGAGCCCTCAGATGCTGCCAATCAGGTGCTCAAGATAAGATGTATTGTCAAGAAGCATTGTTACAACAAAGACATAAGCTACCAAACACAAATGCCCTTACTTTTGGTGATAAGTGATACAGCTCCATCTTGCTGGATGATGCTCCCTTTCTACTTTTCTGAGGCCCAACTTTGTAATGCAGCAAATGTCTTAAGTACAGCTCTAGGCCATGCAGATCAGTTGGACTAAAAAAAACTTTATCATACTCATCATGGCCTCTTCAGTCATCCATTTTTTCGCTTTTTTTAATGTCTTGAACTGCCTGAACAACTTACCATAAATAAACATCTCTATACCAGCTCAGAGTTTGCAATAAATGAGCTTCTGTTTGTAACAATTAACTTTGTGGTGTGTTTCATTGTTATTTACTAAAATGTGTGTATTCCTGAATATTTTTTTTATTGGCATAAAAGTTGTGCTCTAAAATTTGGGAATGTTTWGTTGCATTCGGGTGGTTAGGTTCTTGCAGATGCAGGCTACCTTGTTTTGTAACAATCTGTTTTAAAACCGATCCAGGACCAGAAAGAACAAACTCCACGTTACCCCTTCTCTTCCTCCTTTCATCATCCAGCTTTCTGAAAGAAAAAGAAAAAAGAATCAGAGTGAGCAGCGATGCAGCAGCAGCAGACTTGTCTCAGTGTCAGGTCTTCTCCTAGAAGCTAAAATAAGCTGGGCCATGACAAGCAGCTACAAACAGATGTCATGTTTTGCCTCTTTATTTAGAAGGGCTTATTTTCAGCTGGGATGTCAAAGCCAAACATGTCTGGGAAAGAAAATATWGCAAAATCTCATCTCAGCTTTTGTTTAAACAGCTAAAGCAAGGCTTGCAAGACTGGAGTTTAACACTGGAAATCACACTTCCTGAAGCAAAATTCACAGCAGGGAAAAGATAAATGAACATCATCAGCCCCCATTGTTTTCAGCTCAGCCCTTCATTCTGGTGATTAGCCTATTTATTCCCACCGCTTGCCATTTGGGTTATTGCACATCCAGAAACTGAATCATTTACTCGACCGAGTGTCTGGCTGCTTATTTTCCTCCGTCTCCGTAAACAAGCTGGTTATCCAACGCACCAGCCGACTCACCAGTGCATGTTCCCCACCAAMGACGCGTCAAATCCAGCCCCCGGCTTCCGCTGCTGCCCGACAGGCCGCTTGCCCGCGCCGACAGGACCACCAGATCCCGGGTTTCCTCACTGATTCGCCCCGCTCCTCCTCCTCCTCTGACTCATCTCTCCTCCGAAGACAAACCTGTCCGTCGCTGCTCGGAGAACGCTTTCATCGGCATCGCTCCGCATATCCAGTGCGGCAGTGCCAGCGGCAGTGTGGGGAGGGAGGGGGGACAAGTGCAAGTACCCAAGTGCGGCTCTCTGCCTCATCGAAACACACGGTGACAGTGTTTCTGTCTAAGAGCGGAGGGGGGGAGAGGAGGCGCACGGCACAGGCGCAGCGCCGTGACGCACTGAGCGCCACTTTTGAAACATGAAAAGCGACTTGTTTTACCCCAAAGAATCTTTGGTAAATATGGAGGAAGCGTAAATAAGGAAGACGTTTTGGAAAGCCATAGGCTACAGACGCGTTTTTTTCGTATTCTGTTAATATAAAAGCATCTGCTGCTGACTGTATGTGCGATTTGGCAACCGTTTCACTCCAGTGTCGCCTTTTCTCGTAAACAAAGATGGACGCAGTAAAATGACAATATTCCACCGTTTTAATCTTAAATCTGTTATTAAACTGAAATGAACAAATAGTGTTTGTGTTGTTTGAATATGATCAAATRAGACAGACTCCTGAAAAATATATGAGATAATGCATTATTTATGTSTTAATGCTAAGTCAGCACTCATCCATATGTTTTTCATATTTATTTTTCCTATTTATTTTTCCAATGGTTTTGTGCAATCTATCTGCAAACTTTATGCTGTTTTAGCTGTTTTATATAGATATGTGTGTTGTGGCTTTTTGTAGGCTGCTTGTACCTTTTAACGTTTTTCAAAATATTTTACTCCATTTCTAACTTTAAACCATGAAGAGTATTCATACGCAACAACTTAATGGAGAAGTCAAATCTATTTATCATGATAAAGACAGCCGTTCGTAATCATTTAGACAGACCTGTCAGAACATTTGGTGAATCATGAATCAAAACAACAGGTTTCTATAAATATTTTTTTAAGTGTCAGTGTGTTTTATTTGTGTTAACAGCACTTTTATTGYATTAAAGTATCTAGAGTCTGGTTTAAATCAGTATAGGAAAAACATTTAGCTTTGTTGTATCATAATATGCAGCCATACYTGGCAGCATGTTGCCTCCATTGCCTCACAGAAAGAAGGGCCTGAGTTCAGTTCCTGGTTTGGACATGGGATCTTTTTTTTGTGGAGTTTGCATCTTATCCTTTTTTTTCTGGGTAGTCCATTTTCCCCCCAACAGTCCAAAACGTTAGGCTACCATAGGCCCAGGCCTCCCATGTCCAAGAGATCTCAATGGTTAGTTAAATAATAGGAGTGCAACAATACCTGTACCCGTATCGAACCCTTCAATWCAGTGCTTTAGGCTCAATAAACACTATGTATCGAACAATACTGATTTTTTTTAAATTTATTTTATCAACTTGTCTTCTGAAGATGCTCTGTGTTGAAGGATCAGTTGATCTGTGTTCGACCACAGCTGCATTATCAAGCACAAATCCACTGAGAAACTTGCTGTTTCAGCAACATTTAATTTAAAAACTGTACTTTTGAGGTTGAACAAATGTTCATACTTATCACAAACAAATTTCAAGTTAAAAGAGCATAGACATTTCTTTTTTTTTTTTGTATCGAAAAAATATCGAACCGTGAGACTAAAGTATCGAACCGAACCGAATCATGAATTTTCTGTATCGTTGCACCCCTATTAAATAAGTAAATTTACGTTATTCTCTTTTCTGTTTTTGTTATTATGACGGACAGTGATAAATCTTCTAAAACTAGTAATTTCACAACAGGCTGTGCAGGATAAATATTAAGATAAAAGTTGTCTTTAAATACATAGAAATAAAAATGAACACAAAACATTTATAAACACTTTTTTTACTCCCCTATGAATCCTGACTGAATTTCACCAACATGGAGCAATATGACAGCCAACCTGACCGCTGATGTCTTAAAAGCATTTTTTTTAAATTTTGAAATAGTTTTAAGATTCACTCGTGAACTGTTTTCAGTTTTTCTCCTTTATTTCTCACACAGCTTCCAACCAAAGAGGGTCCATCAGTTGTTTTCTCACTGAATGCAGCAGGCTAAAAAAAGTCTTTATTCACATGCAGCTGTAGCTTGTCAGATTACAGAACAGAGACAGGACATAATACTTATGGTTAAAGTAGTTACACACAAAGTCTACAACTGTAAACAGGCCACTACTCACCACCCTAACCCCCCATATTGTACCATAAAGCAGATAAAGCAGAAAATCTGTGCAAAACATTGCATCAACACTACTTTTGTGTGTTGCGCCGTGCAGACACACTGCTTTTCTTATCTCAAAGTAAAGCAGGTGTGTTAATTCAGTCTTTATTAAGTCTGGGGARAGAGCCTCACCAGCTCAGTCTCCACGTAAGACATACTGTGTTATGGTATTGCTCAGATAACTTAGAAAAGATGCAGAGATTTCAGGACCTAAAGATCAATAACAGATCAAAAAACAGGAACAATGCGATGTGTTTATCAAGTCAGCACACACAGGACGTCATAAAGCATCATTTTTGTATAAAAATGTTCTAAAATGTATTGCTTTTCTAYATTTACTCTTAATTTTCAACAAAACAACAACAATAACAGAATAATGACTTTTATCACAAGAACAGCTATTTTGAGAAACTGGAATAAAAGGCTCCACAATTTTCAGAACTTTGACATAGACAAATGCTTGGGGGACAAACACTCTCCTCAAACGTTCTCCTCATTTTTATCAGCTTCAGGTGGAAAAAACTTCACTTACAAAAAAAAGGTAAAAGAAAAGTGTAAAACCGGATGCAGTACTGCTCACTTCAAGTTAAGGGATTGAATGTTTCAGTCCTTTTTCTATTCAACAAGTTTATTTCCCGTCTTTCTCCATCACTCGGCCGCACCACACAAAAAATAATAATAATAAAAAATAAAACACTCTAAAGAAACGTTTCCAAAATATCAAATGTGAACTCCTTTTTCTGCTATGTCTCAAGTTTTATTCAAGATTTAAATTATTTTCTTCGCTCCCGCCTCCCTATCACCAGTATTTCCCTTGCCTTTTTTTAAATTTTGCCTTTTATTTAATAATTGCTCAGCATCGCCCTGTCTTTATTTTTTGTAGTTTCCAAACTGAATGGCGAAGCGGTCGCCCACGCAGCGGAACGTCGCCGGCTGCACCTCCCAGTAGTTGACGGGGTTTTCGAACAGGCTGATGCCATTATAGAACGTCCTCTTCATCCCAAACCCTCGAGGGCAGAAGTCATCCACGCCCACGTGACTGATGTTGTTGGAGTGGAGGTAGACCACCTTAAAAAGAAGAAGGGGCAGAGACAAGAAGGTGAGAATGGAAGGAGCTGCACGTTTCTAACTGCTTGAAAATGARGTGAACTGACCTGCAGGTACTTCATGCTTGGAAGGCCCTGGGGAACACGTGTGAGGCGGTTGTTGTCCAGGTGCAGCTCCCTCAGCATGGGCAGATATGACAGGCTGCCGTTCTCTATGTTACGAATGTGGTTGAAGCCGAGGCCCAGTCTGTTCAAAAATAAACAAATCCCAGTTTTCTTGATCATTCAAGTATCCAGGTATTTCAGTGTGTACAAATGATGAATAGCAGCAGTTCAGGAGATGCTTTTTTGTTTGTTTGTTGTTGTTGTTTTCACCGCACACATTTAGACATTTGAGAGCTATTAAAGCCTTTTCAGATCATAAAATGAATGCTAGACATTTGATCAAAATAGTCATTACTAGCATTAACATGGATTTTCATTTTCCACACTTGAGTTGATGACATTATTTAGATTGAGCTGAAGAAGTACAACCAAAAAACATCACCTTTTTTTGTAAATTTAAATTAATCTTTCAACCCATTTAGGGAGAAAAGATAATAAAGTAAATATTTTTCCTAAACATTTCATTCTGTCAGCTGCTACGCATTGGACCAATGTTCATTTTTACAAACTTCAAAGATTGAAAAAAATACCCCATCTTGTCTCTGTATAATTTTAAACACCTTCTGTTTGACCTCATAGAGCATCTTCATTATTTTTTCATAATGCTGCATTCACTGTACCTCAGAAAAATGAAAATCTTGCCTGTTTTTGCTTTTTTCCTCTGCTATAAACTAGAAATATTCACAAACTTCAGATTCAAATTATATTATAATGCTCTGTCTGATTAAAGTTTAAATGTCACAAGAATAAAATGTGATTTTTTTATTCAGTCATTTAAATATTCACCTGATGAATGGTGGAAATTCAGATTGTATGTTGTGTAATTAACTGCTCTATCAAAGAAAGCAGACATTATTAGCCTAGAATAGCAACATTTTAAATTAACACCTAAAATCTAAAAAAATAAATAAAAAAAAACCAAAGACCCATCAGCCATGTAAGAATAAAACTGCTTCCTGAACTATATAACTTATAAGGGTTAGTTCACCTGAAACTCCTCAGACTGAAGAAGTCTCTTGGAGGACAGACAAAATGCTTCATTAAAGAATAACCCGTCCAGAGGACCTACTTAATTTTGTTTTTGATTTTTTTACCTGGTTTACTGAGATGCATCAGGACACTTCCAAAACTATTTGCTTATTATTACTAAGGCTAACGTAACTTTTGCACATTTAACCTTGCAGACATTCCCCTGGTGGACAAGAGGCTAAAGGTTATTTATGTATTGTGCATTTTCTTTAAAGGATGTAACCAATTGCACTAATACTAAAAAAAACTTTGCTAGTGTGTTAAAAAAGGAAATGGTTTGTATGTAATACTTCAAAGGTATGCAAAAATGTCCAAAATGACATGTTAAAGCAGACCTGAAGAGGTTTTTGTAGCGGCTCAGGTCCTCCAGTTCCACAGCCTGGATTTGATTGTGGTCCAGATGAAGCTCATGGAGACTCTCTGGGAGATCTAAAAATCAGACACAAAACCTGTGAGCCTTTACGCTAGGACAAAACTCTGTAAAATGCTACCTAAACAGTTCATTTCTTTCATGACTTGTAAGTTTTTCTATCAGGTAAATGGCAAAAAGTAAAAATAAAAAACTCCAAACAGAATGATATACAATTTAATAACATTGAGATTTGTTGGCTGACTTCATGAACTGCATGTTAATAAAGTTATATCCTGAAGAATCTAAGAATATCTCAGTTATATGTATTTTTTGATGTCTCACTACCTTTTGGGACTCCAGTTAGTTTGGCTTCAGATATACGCAGATAATTCAGTTTAAGTCCCCTAAAAGCTCCTGGCTCAAACCCACTGTTCTGGATGGGGTTTGCTCCCATTTCTGCAAGATAAAAGCATTTGTGGCAACAAATGAAAACGTACTCTTTTTAATCAACTAAATCCAGCGCAGTAGAGTGGTGACCACAGAATATCACCTGAGTTGATGAAGTCATAAGCATTTCTAACCTATGCAGTGCATGTTGCCCAGTCCAGAGAAGGCTCCAGCTGCCACCTTCTTGATTTGGTTCTCATGGATCCTCAGCTCAACCAGAGAAGAAGGCAAGTTTTTGGGGATGGTGGTCAGTAGATTCTTTGAAAAGTAGAGCTTCTGCATGTGCCTCAAAGGGGCAAATGCTTTGGGATGGACTTTGGAAATCCTGTTATTCCTCACAGACAGAGCCTGAGAAGACAGCAACCAAGAGGAGAATAAAGACAATGGCATCTACTGAAAATGCATGAGAAAGAAGAGTTTGAGGTTGTGGGAAAAATAAGTAAAAGAAGAAACACCCATTTTTTCAGAAAATGCTTCCAAAAGAGCTTGTTTTTGTACCATCTGCTTTTACTAAACTGATTTAAGACCCTGCCAGTGACCACCTCTCAGGGAGTTGAGTCACGACTGTGCTGGTCTCAGTTAATAAAATCAGTGGTAAAATATGAACATGAAGATCTATCAAAAGATGATTTCTCAACTTCAAATATAGCTGTTTTTAATACTATATTAACTTAGCACAAAAAGTAAGGAAACTTGTGTTTGGTAGATTATTTCTGTGCTGTAACAATGCTTCRTGGCAATAAATCTTATAGAGAGCACCCGACTGGCAGCACTTGGGGTTACCAGAAGCTCAAACTGTCAAAACATCAAAATAAGTTGTTTGGTCATGGCAGAGATAATTTGGCAATTTTTTTATGTGCACAACCCACATACTCAGCTCTACTGCTCATCCTACAAATGCATGATGTTCCTTAAAAATGTGGCACCATCTAAATACGAAACTTACAGGATTTTTTTTTAACAGTATAAGATTTATTGCCAAGAAGCATGTTACACTCGCTGTGACTTTAGATTTTTGTGTGCCACCCCAAGATTATTACAAAGCTAGCTTGTGCTGYCACTGTTTGCAAGTAACCACAGAATTTCATGTAAAAAATTAAAAATATTGTAAATCTACACTGCTAAATCAACAGCAGTGTAATCATTTAGAAAATAACATTTAATAAACAACATAAAATTTTGAGACTTGATTTGACTTAGGGGCCATATTGACTTAGATTTGAACACAGAGCCTTGCAGGTGAAGATAGCATTCCACATTTGTATTGTTTCAGATTCAACCACCTTGTCAGTTTAGTTAGACTAATTTCTCCAAGCAGCTAGCTATCACAGCTAATTGCTCATTATCTATCCACAGAACCAAACTTTACAAGTTCTAAACTATCTTTACAATCTCACTTTTAGTCAGTGTTCTTTAATGTGGGTCMGGAGTGAATAAAGTCTTATTGTGAGAAAATATGTATATATTTTTTTGCCTCAGGCTAAAACTTTAACACAATTAAAGCCCTTGGTGAAACTCAGGAGAGAAGGAAAAAGGGAAAATGAACTTCCAAATCCCCAAATCACATTGAAATTTCTCATAGCTAAAGCCAACATAAACTGCAGTTGCACATCCTTTAAAAATGTGATGTGATCAAGAGTTGGGCAATACGAATTTAACTCTGTGTGTGTGTGTGTGTGTGTGTGTGTGTGTGTGTGTGTGTGTGTGTGTGTGTGTGTGTGTGTG
>NW_013952405.1:3628794-3641186 GCF_001266775.1 Austrofundulus limnaeus
CACACACACACACACACACACACACACACACACACACACACACACACACACACACACACACACTCAGTCAAGACCAGTAGTCTGTATGATGACCAAAGACCAGTCCTAATATGGTGGAACTCCATTTTGGGTTTAGTTCAGGACTAGTGTGTTAATTAAGTTTAAGATAGTTTTAGGGTAAGGGTTGTACTGGGGGTAGGTTTAGGAGAATGGGTCATGGTTAGGCTATGGAAAAGACTGGAAATGAATGGAAGTCGGTGAACGGTCTTAGATAGAAATACAAAAATGTGTGTGCTTGTGTGTGTGTGTGTGTGTGTGTGTGTCTCTTACATATAAGTTAGTAAGGCCTCTGAAGTCGTTCTCCTTTAGCTCACTGATGCGGTTGTTCTGCAGGTCCAGGAACTTAGTGTCTGGAGGAATATTCTTTGGCACCTCTGTCAAACCTTCAAACAAGACCAACAAAAACACAGAAGGGAGTCATCACCTATTAAATGCTTCCTTGGGTGACTGTCATCCAACACCATAAAACCAGTTTGTTTTCAAAAGGTAAGCTCTTAGGAAGTCTCAATCAAACACAGACTTTAGAAAATAAATAGCCACACCAATCGCACTCCACTGCCAGTCCTAAATTAGTACTTTGGTGCTACTGAGCTATTATTTTAATGGATGGTGGACATGAACTCAAACATGGAGGTCACACGCAGACATCACAGTAGCATGAGTGAACACAAATTTCTCTTGCAACAGATGGGACAGCCAGATTTTTCCATCTGGCTTTTATTGACAAAAGACACCCAGGATGGGACTTAAATACCATCAGCAAGTCACACATCAAAGGGAGGAAGAGATGGGTGCAACTCTGGCACTTATAAAAAAGTACAAGCTGTCTGTTTTAATGTGTGAGTGGTAAAGCAGTGTTGCATTGAGAATAATGGCTTAATTTGGACCAAAAACAGTCCCTAAAAGGTGGACAAACCAGAAGCAGTAACCTCCGTTTACTTTGAAACATTGTTCATTGAGTTAAATAAATTCATGCATGSTAGCAAAAGACTAAAAGTAGTTGGTGGTCAAATGGAATTCAGAAATGCACCTGCCCTATTACAAAGAAATGACAATCCGCACGCAAACACAACAATCAACCAGTGATCATTAAGTAGACCACGTCACACAGCCACGTGGACGAGTGTCTCAGATGTGGTCGGAAGATGTGTAAGTGGGTACCGACCAGGACAAGCCTCATCTGCTTCAAGGYCATGATGC
Organism: Austrofundulus limnaeus; assembly: GCF_001266775.1. Classification (NCBI taxonomy): domain Eukaryota; kingdom Metazoa; phylum Chordata; class Actinopteri; order Cyprinodontiformes; family Rivulidae; genus Austrofundulus; species Austrofundulus limnaeus. The sequence continues at coordinate 3,630,055 of NW_013952405.1, forward strand.
AACCAGACCCACTGGTGAGAGCTCAGCAGCCGTCCCACTGGTGTGTTTTAAGTCAACCACCAACCACATCTGACCCACCRGACTCTGCCCAGAACTGTCCAGCTTCAGTTTAACTTTAGAAATATGGCTTTGGTGGTGGTGTGCCACACCCTCTGTGTCACCACACAGCACCAAACCATCAGCTGCTCTCTCGCTGGCACTCTATTCAAACCACACCCACGCAATACTGAGAGAGCAGTGGCTTTATCCTGGAAATGATCAAGGCTTCTGAGAGCAAATTAAATCCTTAAAGTGGAGGAGAACGATGGCTGCCATAGTCCTGTCTGGAACTAAATGGGAAATGAATCCCCTAAAGAGATGCTTGGATTTAATGTAGAAAAGCATGACTTTCTGGACTTCAGCTGAATGCCTCTTCTGGATTTGCAAGGAGAACAAAAACAGCAATCATGTTCACCAAACCCTAGCTCAGTTCTTTTTAATAACTGCAGCTAAAGTAGCTCATAATATGTAGGAAAAAGCAAAAGAAAAAATCCTAGAAAACTGTGAAACTGTGACATTTTAGTGTCGTGTCGTTTGGACAAGCGATGTTCATGAAAAGTTGCATGTAGATCCAGCTCAAGCCACCGGACACATGCAAACTTTGTCACCCGGTAAATCTGATGCTGTGATCCAATATGTGAGCTGGTTTGCACAGGGCGGGCGCTAGCCAATTCGGTGTCCTAGGCAAGATTTYAAGCGGTGCCCCTTGTACAATTTTCTGAATCTCACAGATAATTTAAATACATTCACACACCAAACTAAATAATTTTATTTTTGCTATTATATTTTATCTTTAGAAACCAGGTTGTCTGATTAAATATAATAAATTTGAAACAGAATACCAGAAGATTACGTCATACCTGCCAACATCTGCTGACAGCGATGAGTGAGGCACACCTGTTCATGTTAATGAGATTAACTTCCATTATCCTTATTTTGTTTTCTATATTCACACAGATCTCCAGTAATTAGTCTTGACTGCATCATATGATACTTTTATCACAAAATATCCTCTGCGTCATATAACGTCTCATGTAGTAACAAAACAGGCTGAGAAACCCGCAGAACAATTTGCATTCATAAATTGGAGTAACCAGTGTTTATTCTACAGACTAAATCAACTACACTCTAATATAAAGTTTAATTTTTTTCATCCCCATTTGTGGTGCCCCCTAGATGAACAGCACCCTTAGACTTTGCCTGTACTGCCTATGCCATGGGCTGCTCCTGGGTGCAGAGTTGTAAAGTAACTAAGTACAAATACTTTGTTACTGTACTTAAGTAGAAATTTTGGTTACCTGTACTTTATTTGAGTAATTATTTTTCAACACAATTTTTATCTTTACTCAGTAGATTTTTACACAATTATCTGTACTTTCTACTCACTACATTTTAAAAAAAAAAAAAGGTAAGAAGTAGAAAGTTGTTACTCCTATTTTATTCCAAGTGGTTATTACTAAGTACAAATACTTTGTTACTGTACTTAAGTAGAAATTTTGGTTACCTGTACTTTATTTGAGTAATTATTTTTCAACACAATTTTTATCTTTACTCAGTAGATTTTTACACAATTATCTGTACTTTCTACTCACTACATTTAAAAAAAAAAAGGTAAGAAGTAGAAAGTTGTTACTCCTATTTTATTCCAAGTGGTTATTACTAAAAAAATACTATCCTGAAAAATTGTGTCTCCTGAATAGAGTGRATTTAATTGTGGTTGGATGAGAAGAATAAATATATACCATTCTGACACCCTATTAGCTTGTACACAATCCATCACAGCTGCACGCCATTAGAAACATATTTTTTGGAGAAGTCACCTCCCAATAAATGTCATTTTGGAAAATCTGACTGCTTACTTTTACTCAGTACTTTTACTTTTAATACTTAAGTAGATTTTGTGTCAGAAATTTACTTTTGATACTTAAGTACAAAAAATATCATATACTTTAAAACTTTTACTCAAGTAAAATTTTAGAGAAGACTAACTTTTACAAAAGTATTTTTATGATAAGATACTTGTACTTTTACTGAAGTATCACTTTGAGGTACTTTATACAACACTGCCTGGGTGTGCTTGTTTTACTGGTAAGCTTGATTCTCTCAAACCTGTCTTGTTTCTTTATGATTTACTTGTCTTAAAAAAGGAGCGAGCGTTTAGAAAGTTATGCCTACAAATTTTAAGCTAGTAACCTACAAATTCATATGGTACACCTGCACTATATTTTGCAGACATAAACACACTTGACAAAAATGGGGGGGGACTCCCCAAGACCATCGATTAAGTAATTAATTTAACCCTCAAAACCCACAAAACACCATTTTTTTACCCATATCTGCCACAAATCTCAGCACCTCAGACACAAAGTGACAGTACCAGCACCCAATAAAACCCCCAGCTACCCTCAACACAAGCGCTCTACATCATGCTGGGATGTGCGCTGAGAGGAGACAGACGCCACCACCAAAATACATCTGTTCAAAATAAGCACTTGACATCYCGGAAATTATACGCTTCCACATTTACCTCACTGCCGAAAGACTGAGGACAGTAAATACATGGAGCTTGTAAAATGATGATTTGACAAAACCATTATGTCTAAACACAGACATCTTGTAGGAGTTTTATGGCAAGTGGACTGGGGTAACTCTTCAGATCCATAAAGAACAGAAAATTTAGTAGTTTGGTCCTTTGAGATGAGACAAAGACAGCCCTTTATWAGGATTTTAAGTTTCTCTTTTTAAGAGTTTTGAATGGGTATGTGCTGGTCCTGCTCATTTTTTGTCACATTTGACCAATTTTTATTTACAAAAAGGTCATCATGGCAATGAATAATCTTTCATGTTGATCTCAACGCTTTCTTTTAGTAAAAATCACTATTTTATTTGTTTCGTTAGCCCACCTACTCTACCACACACTTTTTTGCCAATTGTTTTTTCTTTCATGTTTCAATGTTACACAGGTCCCTAAAAATATTAATAAAAAGTTCCTCTGAAGACAATCTTCCTGTCTAAAATGACTATTTTTGTGCATAAATATTGTTTCTCCCCCCGCCCTCTCCCACCTCTTTCATTTCTTGCTCCATCTGTCCCACTTTTTCTCCATATTGCATTTTCCCCCTCCCCTCTCCAGTCTTCTCCCACTCAGTAAGTACATACAAAGTCAAGAACACCAAATCCCTCAAAGAGATGCCTTTCCTTGTCATAATACACCAGTTTTGCCCCAGGAGAAAACTTCCCTTTCTCTAGATAACGTAGCTAAATGAAAAGAGGGGGGCTTTCTTTTTTGAGGTTGTGAGGCCCGAGACCCTTGGGCCATGTCCAGCCATTGAAGGAATTTATTTTCTATGTCTGATCCTCACACACCACAGGTTGATAAAGCAGCCCTCAAACCATTGCTTTGTTTTCTTCGCACGCACTCGCACTAACCGAGGTCAGAGCACTGAACGATCCGGAGCTGGCAGTGGCAGCCGAAGGGACACATGGGCACGTCGGGAGTGGGAAGCTCTCCGCTGCCCGAGATCTCTTCCTCGTCCCTCATCATGGCCATCAAGCCGCCGTTCTCCAAACTGTCCAGAGCAAAGTCCCAAAAGCCTCTTTGTTCAAAGGGCAGAGCAGAGGAGGGCGAGACCAGCCGTGTCACGCACAGCAGCAGAAGGGAGCAATGTAGCGACATGTTGGATGTAAACACCTGGGAAAACACAAAGCAGAGAGAGAGAGACACATTTTAGTGCATTTGAATATTCATGTGCTTCAATTAATCCATTATGTTGCCAAAGGCTAAGTTATCTGACTTATTTTAAGTTCACAGCATACAAAGCGAGCACGAGTGAGCAACAGTAAAAGGTTTGGCTCTATAAATGTGCAGAGAATTAAAAGAAATCCAAAGAAAACAGCATACAGATATCTGGATAATAGTTAGCCAACAGCTTTGAGTCACAAACCTTGAAAGCCAAGTTTAGAAATAGCAACGGGAGTTTTTTTTCCTTCTTCTTCTTTTTTTTTTTTTTTTGCATCTAAATGTGCTCAGTTATAATATTTGTGTTGCACATATGAATAACAAAAAAACTGGAGCTTATACATTTACACCAGCAGATATGTTGCAGTGTTACAGTCAAGTATCTGCAAACACTTTGACCCAGTATCTCCAAACTTTGCTATTCCTGCCATGGCTATGTAGTCAGTGTTAGTGGTCAAAAAATATTATGAAATGGTCTGCCTATCCCTAATTACAAGGCCCTACTGTTTATACCACACCTAACTGGGAGGTTGGTGAGGAGAAATGCACTCATTCCCTCGTCACACTTACTAGAAAATGACCCRTTTGAACCACAGCAAAATGTCACTGTCTGCCACCTCCACCCCTGAATTCCCATGAGGCCGAGTCCCGCTTAGCCGGCCAATCAGATAGCAAGGAAGACATCACCTGTATGTTGGAAAAGTTTATAACGGCAAACAGGCTTTGCAACAAAGTCACCATTCACTTGCAGGGGAAATGGACTGTGGAAGTGTTTGTCATGAAGCACAGTCTCCATGATGTCACAGTGTTGGACACGCACACGCACACACACACACACACACACACACACACACACACACACACNCACTCACTAATCAAGGTAGCCAGACATGAGAGCTGGTGTTTGCCAGTTTTATCCTCGCTGCCCTGACCTGACCCACACATGAGCGCCATCAACCTTACCGCTCAAATTAAAAACTAATTCCTAGAGAAGTGAATCATTACCAGGCCGGCCGACTTGACGGTGTGACCCTCAGGGCTAATCTTGTAAAGCAAAACCCACTCCCATATGAGACCAAGGGGTGACCTAAAACCTTCTAATCTCTAACCATGTTCCTGTAATTCCTCCTCCAATCCCCAGGACTGTAATTTGACTGAGTAATGGAAAGTCCTAATGCTCATGGTTAGAGCAGAACTTCAGTGAAGTTTAGAAGTTGTGCAGTGAAATGATAAGCTCTTTGACTGAAGTTGAATTTGACCTCCTACATCATCAAGGCTAAGTGGGAAGTGATGACGGATGAGAAAGAAGGAGGAGGCAAGAAGATTCAGAAAGACTTCACGACATTTACTGCTAGATGTTCTAACGAAAAAACGTTCTTTTTAGGAGTTTATTGTSCATTAGCTCTGTTTAACTATCATCCAAAGCCTTGCCTAATCTTTGCATGGTTTTCCAAAGAAAACCATGATTATAATYGAGATACTCAAGGAAACCCCAGTTCACCATATTCATAGCCTCATTTGAACTCCATTTCAGTAGAAATGATCCATGTGGATTTGCTTATTTTAGCCTCTTACATTGTGGTTAAAAGCTGCTTATGCAACCTTCTGCAACAGTTTTTTTTTTTTATTAGTGAAATGGTGCTATTATTTCAGAGCATTAAAAGGCAGTGAAAGAAACAGCTTGTGCATGATGTGGAGCTGGCCTAGAAGCGTGAATAACTGGTCCCTGCAGTCTGCTCCTTGCAACATAAATATAGCTGCCAAATTATACCATTTTGCAAAAAAAGAGAAAAAAATAAACACCACTGGCCTTGGCTTGACCAGAAGAATGCAGGCTGAAGGACACAGAAACACACGCAAAAACAAAGAGCTAGATTCTGTTTAGAATGCTACGCAGCGCTGTTTGTTTGTTTTTGTTTTTTTACTCCGCAATTTTTGAAGTTCATCTTTTGATAAGTATTCACCAGAAATCTGGCACCACCAGTGCCCTCATTTGTGGAGCAGTTTATGTCCTCACTGTACAGAGATGAGATCCCCAATATAAAATTTAAAAAGTGCTGATGGAGGTGAGAAAATAGTGACAGGAACCATCATCAGCACAACCGACGTAAGGCTACTCTCAAGACAACACGGCGATAAGACTAAACTACATCCCACAATCAGACAGCGTTTCTAGCTCTGATAACCATTTTTATCAGCCTCCAGTGTTTTCACATGAATTCCTCCTCTCTCCCTCCAGCTGAACTGCGAGCTGTCAAACATCCTGGGCTGAGACGAAAACAAACCAAAACGCTGCAATCTTAATTGCTGTTGCTTCGGCTCTCCTCCCACCCAAAGGCCCAAAGAGTGGTTTAATGGACGGATGGAAGGAAGGATGGATAAATGGGCTGCTATTTCTGCCCTAGCTATAATGTGCGGTGCTGTGAAGTGTGTGTCTGTGTGTTCGAAGGGGTGGGAGCGTGAGAGAATGGAATATACAAAAAAAATCTAACAGAGCACAGAATGACAGCGTTAAAGCAGAGGAAAAAAGAAGTGGGAGTTGTGTCAGCAGTGGTCAAATGGATGTAAAATATGACAGCTGTTAGAGTAGTACTCTGTGAGCTGAAATATATGACCAAAACACAATGGAAATCTTTGTGTGAGTCTTCACACTTTGTCTTTTCAAGCTTTATAGTAATCCAGGCCTTCAGTGTACGTATATTGTATGCAGGAAAGTCTTGAATTTTCAAATAAATTWAAAAAAAACAGCATTAATGCTTGCCTTAATGTTAATAGTTTGGGCAGCGCAGTGGCTCAGTGGTTAGTTCTGATGCATCACAGCAGGAAGGACCTGGGRTATTTCTGTGCAGTTTTCATGTTCTACTTGTGCTTGGGTGGGTTTTCTTCAGGTATTCCGGTTTCCCCCACAGTAGATTACATAGATTACCTTCATGCCCAGGTCTCCTTTGCAAAAGAGATCTGTGATCTCAAAGGATTTTGCCTGGTTAAATAAAAGGTTCATAAAAAAATTTAAATAACAAACTTCACTGAAATGCTTCCATGTATTCCTGATTTTAGGTATGTTGCTGTTGAGTCCTGACAATTAACTAAGCATTCACTCAAGCTGAGGCTTTTTGGTCATTTTAAGTAATTGTCTTTTTTCTTTAGTGAAAAACATAAGTCAAGCCTATGATGGCGTATTAGAGCCATTTTGCAGATTATAAAAGGAGTACATTTCTGTGAAATAAAATCAGAAAATTTTAGATGAATTAAAAAAAATTCAAGAAAAATATTCTCTGCCCTCAAAAGGTCATAAATTTGCAAGACAAAAATTGGACATTTCCACAATCAAAGGCAAAATGTTTCACACTAAATATTTTCTGACATTGTAAAGTCTGAAATCTGCAAGGAAGAAATAGCTGAAGTTTTCACAAAGCTATAAGTTGGTTTCTGATTGRAACATCAGAGTCTAGAAATGGCTAAAGAGCAATTCCACCTTACTGTTATTATCAACTCTTTAATTGCAGTAGTTTAAAAACTAAAATACGTAGACACTTCAAAACTGAACCAGAATATTTTTGCCCTTGTAAGGATAGACATTTCTATAAGACGTTTCTTGCAAATTTACAGCGTTTTTTGACAGAAATTTGCTCCTTTTGTTTTATTTTACTTTTTTTGTTTATGCTGTTGTACAAGTTTATATATACATACTTTTTTTAAATTAGCTGCCAAAGGTTATTTCAATGCACTACAATATGATGCAATACAATAGATGACAGTGAAATATGATGCAATGCAATTTGATGTGATAGAATTGGAGACAATGAGACACAACATGATGCAATACAATAAAACACAATTATGATGTGTCATATGATATGATATGATATGATATGATATGATATGATATGATATGATATGATATGATATGATATGATATGATATGATATGATATGATATGATATAACATCCCCACATAGCAGACAGGTATGGGCCACATCTGGTGTCAGGCTGGCACTTCTGGCTGACTGCTTTTATGGCAAGTAGTTTGTCAACCAGATGTGGGCCAGGTCTGGCAATGATGACACTGTTTTTAAGGTAGCATGCCACAACTRGCTTAGTAGTGGTTTGGTTTATGGGGTGCTGACATACAAGGACCACCTCTGACAAAATACATTCTTTGTGGCATCTAGGCCAAGCGTTAGAGTGTTAGTGTCATGTGTGGGCCAGAGCTGGGCCAGACAAATTTTAGTTTATGGGTAATATGATAAGACATGATGCAAAATGATATCAAAATATTTTTAGAAATACATTAATTAAATGTGTTCTAAGGGAACACATACCACAAAACATATATTTAAGTGTCCAAACTTCCTTAGTTTATTGTTGTACACAATGATGTATTATGTATTATATGGGTCTTTATAGTATTTTGGCCTGTACCCAGTAAGTGAAAAAAAATAGATTAACAGAGAAGAAACCTGCTTTATCTTAACCCACTACTTCCTTTCAGGGTCAAAGTGGTCACTGGTGCCCATATCCAGCAGCCACTGTGCAAGGGGTGAGATATTGGACAGGTTGTAAGTCCATCACAGGGGTGCATACAAACAAACACTCACACTATAGGGACAATTTAGATTTACCAATTAGCCTATCAGTCATGTTTCTGCTCTGTGGGAGGAAACCGGAGTACCTGGAGAAAACCAGGCATGCACCAAGAGAACATGCAAACTGATGTGATTCAATCCGACAACCTTCTTGCTGAGAGGAAACAGTTCTACCAAGTGAGCCACTGTGCCGCCTTAGAGAATACCCGACAAATGGAAAAAGAATAAGAGAGAATTCAGGCGTGGATGAATTGATAGATCTTGACTGTGAAAACACAATGATGCCTGGGAAGGCACCATTAAAAATAATCCTCTTTCAAGTGTTTGAATTCTTCACACTCAGTGTCTATAATTAGCTTTGCATTTTCACAATGGGAGCTATCCTATATCCTATATCATAGTACTGCATATATTATATATTAAGACACATGGATAGTTTTTTTTAGTTATGTAGACACAGTCATGTAGCTTTTAATGTTTCCAATGTAACCTATTGGCATGAACACAAACCATCAAAGCAAAGATGTGCCAAAATCCATCCCAACTAACAAAATCGATCAAGACATGCAACCCTGCTTTGTCTTATGCTTCCTTGTAACACACGCTGCTTTTTCGACTGCGTTGGCAGCCGTGGGAGCAGAGCTAAGGTGAGGCAGGGAGCTCTAATCAAGTGCCAGCTGGCACCGCAACACTGGTGTTCTGGCAGCTGCCACGTCAACACTCAGTGCCCATTAAAATCACATGGTGGCTCAAAATGATCACAGTGCTGACTGAGCACACAGTGTTGGACATAGCTGGGTGTAGTGCTGCAAAGGGTAAATCAGTGTTTGCATGGAGGCACACAATGGGATATTTTCGTTCCTCTGAACTCGGTCCAAGCTGCAGTACACTCGGACACAAAGGCACAAACGCAGAACTCGTACAAATGTTTGCATTTGGGGAGCCATGCTGGCCCGGATACACTCTCTTGWATACATAAACACATTCAGAGTAGAAATAATCTGTGGAAAACGATCTGCCTGTCTGACTGAGAGCCCCTCGTTTCATTGTGCCAAGTCTTTTTTTTTTCTGAATGACACATGAGCAAACGCGCAAGCATGCCCCAGTTCCAGCATCCTTCAGACACACTGCTGCTAGGCGGGTCCGGTAAGYACACTCGGGTGGGGTTAACTACACCAGCAGCTGTAATTTGGTGACTTCTGTCCCTAAAAAAAGGAACTCCTTGGCAGCTGCTCTCGTGCCGCCGAGCTTCGATGTGGTGGCAAGCTGTGCACGGCTGCAGAGATGGAGTCCAGGGCCAAGTTGAACAAAGAGCATAGAAACAAAAGAAAGGCCCACATTTCTCAGCAGCAGAGTGGACAGCTGACCTGAAAATTCATGCCTGTGGGCATGAGCCACATTTAAAGAATGTGGACAATTCCAGAGTTTGTTCGAGTTAAAAGTCGGCAATGAAGGAGGATTTAAAAAAAAGATTGTCTCTTAAAACAAGTGGATCAGTGACAAAACAAAAACRGTTTACTAGAATACTTGCATGGAAAAACAGCCAATTTCAGCAACAGACTGAAAATGAGCAATGCCAATTAAAGTCCAACATTCTTTTAAAGAACGAGTAGCACTTGGAGTATGTTGTGAATGACTCTCAACTGCTACCACATCAGAATTTCACACAATATCTGCAAAACTGAGTAAAATAAAGCAACATTTGGGTTTTCCTTTGGTTGCTGTGGTTATTTTGAAAGTGATTGACTCCAAAATGTAATTAGTTGTAAATATGTGRAATCCTGGAAATATGCCCCTCCTCGTGATGTCTTCATGAAGATGATCCTTGCTCTGTGCCGGGGTCTATGGCTGCATGACCCAGGGCACCTGCTCTCCTATGTTTGTTATGTTCTGTCTTCTTCTGAATRGGTGTTCTGAACTATAATTTCACTGTGCTCTCTGTACGATGACAATAAAGGTCTCTCTAATCTAATCTAAACATAAACCCATGGATCATTTCCTGAAAGTTTCCAATGGTTCATGCCTTTTGCTGACAAACACAAAAACCTTATTATCCGTCTCTACTTTTCTTTGGTAGGCGACAAGAGAGTTTTGCTTAGAGTAGCTATGGAGAAGTTTTTGTAACTTCAAGTATTAAATAGTGAAAAGTTGAGCTGAAAGATAAAATAAGGAGATCCACAGGCCAGGTGAAACTGGCAGGTGTACTGGTGCTCAGCCCACAGGCTGGATGGTCAGGAAATACACATTTAAACCATCAATTARGCCATTTTTCAGTCTGTTTTACACAGGGAGCTTTGTCCTTGTGGATTCTCTGTCATGCAAAAGGTTTTTGTATGTAAGGCCAAAAACAGAGCCAGAAAGGTTTCCTTTGTTTTTATTATTATGGGATCAAATTAAATAGTCAACAAAATAATTAGTCCCAACAGCTACTCTTTATGTTGCAACAGCTGACTTGAACTGCCCCCCCAGACAGAAATAAAATATTGCGCTTTGAGATTAATGAAACGGAAATTGAAGTGTCTTAATTTACAAATAATTCCATCTAAATAAATTGTTWCCATTTTGGTTTATGAAACAGTTAAGCCTGGAGATTTGTAGCGCCATCTAGTGTCTGTTTGAAACAGTAGCGTGCATCAAAGTGTAACAGGTTGAGCGAAATAGTCACGTGATTGTGGAACTAAAATAAAAATTAATTTAGAGTAAAGTTTAATAAACAAAATGTCTTTTTTATATTATTGTAATCAATTTTGTGTAAATAACTTCACATA
>NW_013952405.1:3641625-3644350 GCF_001266775.1 Austrofundulus limnaeus
TGGGAGTCTCTCTCTCTCTCTCTCTCTCTCTCTCTCTCTCTCTCTCTCTCTCATTTCCTCCCTGCCTTGCCAGCACCAGAAGCGAAGCCAGTGAGTTTTGCGAGCCGCTCCATCTTGGAACTTTTCCGACCTCATGCAGACTGTCACACTGAAAAAGACAGCTGTGTTGGATTTACTGAACCAAGTTAAGTCAAGTGGTTCTGTTGACATAACTTGGTTGTGTAATTCCATCACTTTTTAGTCTTTTTTAGTCTAATTGACTGTTCAGTTCATGTCCATTTCTAACTAAAAGTGTAGTGTCAGAGGAGACATCCAGATCAGTGCCCTGCAGGGGCCAGTTGGCAGGAAGTGGAGTTTTGATAAACTCTTTCAGCGGATAACACTCTGTCTGCTTCCCGGCTTTCTCCCGTTTGGGAAAGTCAGCCTTTCTCTGAGTCTGTCCTCCTATCACTGTGGTTCACTTGATTATGGTGTTGGTCTGTAGCTCCGGGGCTTGGCATCCACATTAAACTCATTTGCCCTCAGTAACATGTCTGCAGAAATCAGAGCACCCATTTGCTTTGGTGCTGCTGTTTGTGTAACTTTATACGAGGCAAAAAAAAAAGAAGACAACACATTATCGCCCACTGGGTGATAATATGGTAGAGCAATAATGCTTTTGCCCATGTTTGAGTTTGTGTATCTGTATTGGTAGCAAAATATCTTATGATAAACGTGTCACTGGATTGACTTCTACAACTGATTATCTTCAGAAAATCTAATTAACTTGGTCCCCAAAGCCAACCGTAGTTAGAAAACATAAAAATGGGATTAACTCATCTTCAACTGTTTTCATCCTTCAGCTTTTCTCCTTCTTCACATCATTTGTTTKATTTCACATGAAAATCTCAGTCTGAGTGAGAAATTTTCGGCTGCCCTTTTTTTTATTTTAATCAACTAAAACCTCCCTCAAGTCCAACAACAAACACAGGAAGCTGCTGTTTCTGTGTAGCACACTCAGTACACCAAACAAATAAAGCTTGACCCTTTTTTTTTCTTTTTTTTCTTTTTCTTTTTTCGGTCAACCACTTACAAACTGATCGGAGCTCGACACGATTCAAAACATCTGTCGCATGTGGAGGGATGTCCCTTTAACAATTTGTCACAAACGTAATGATGGATAGCCTTTAACCCTGACAGATTTTGAAAATCTCCCCATTTGAATCGCAGTAGAGGCAGTTTGAAGGATTTAACTACAAAGTAAAAAAAGAAAAAAWTTTGATTTTTGCAGAAACCAGAAGCTCGTTTTTGTGAAAAAGCTTCGGCCCAAGTGAGGCACTAAAGTGTGAATGCGAACGTGCAGTTTCTTAGACATTTATGTGCTTTTTACAAAATGACTGTACAATTATAGAGACTGGAGACTGCACCACAGGCACAAGGCTCAAGCTGAAAGCTAACATGTTATTACAAGCCCCAGGCACACAGAGTGAAAAGACTRAATGTGTCTCTTCATCACATAATATATTCAAACTGCATGTGCTGCTGCGTTCTCATAACATTGTTCGCTTTGTCATCTGCTTTTCTCCTAAAAGCATGACTTCATTCATTGTTTTTCTCGTTCATCGCAAGTTTGTGGCTCAAACATCAGCAGGCGAACTTCTGTTCTCTATTTAGAGCTGCAGAAATAGCATCATTCCCCCGATAGTCAGATAATGCAGCATTTGTAAATGACGATGTCACAYGCAAAACATTGCTCAACAATTAATMTTTTCTTTTTGTCACTCTGACCAATTTCCTGCAAAATGAGTGTTGCCTTTCTTTAATTRTGTTTGCACATCTAACCTCCAACAGCACTTGTCCCCCGAGCTCATGAGTAAAAAAAAAAAGTCCCTGACATAAGTTCACAAGACAAAAACTCAAACCCTTAATGAAAAAAGGCAAAAGCTCACAGATTGTGAACTTTTTATAGCCACACATTGCATGACAGAAATAGCACATAAGATTTATGTCACAAATTATTATCATACATCATACACACATCAATATAAAAATGTTAACACATTGTATGAGATTAAAAATAGTCTTTGAGATTTTTTATCCCAAACTGCAAGACACACATCAGACAAGTCAAGTGCAGCACCCCACTGTGAGGAGGAAGTCCTATAGAGTTTTACATTCAACTATTAAGTCCTGGCACAGGTTTTTGGGGCCCCACCTGACTGAATCATTTGTGGTTTGAAATTATCTGCCCTTTATTAGGTGATGTACTTAAGTGAACACTGTTAATAACTGATCAAAGAGTTGTAGTAACTGCTTGTTCAAGTAAGCAAAAAAATGGGTTAAAAAAGTTAAGGTGTGGAGGGTTATAAGGTGTGAACAACTCACAGTTAGGAATGTGGGAGCCACTCTGAGGTGTCAAAAAGATCATTTGAAGTTTCAAAAATCGAATAAAATTGTCGTTTTTTTTTTTTCAATAATGCTGAGCTTTCGTAAGAAAATGTTTTGGTTTATTTTTTTTATTTTTTAATGGAACTAATGCTTTTATGTTTAAGCTAGTAATTCATGACATCCTTTAATGACCTAGGTTTTCATGATATGCTGTTCATCTGTAGACAGAATGATTAAAGTCAGAACAAGCTTTGCTAACAACAGTCATTCTTAGATATCACTTGTGTTTATCYTTGTGTTTTCCATTGACCTTGTATCAAATCTTGCTAAGATGACATAATGGTGTTTGTTAATATAT
>NW_013952405.1:3644470-3647599 GCF_001266775.1 Austrofundulus limnaeus
GACACTCATCATTCATACAGGAAGTGATGAAGTTATGAACCGACACTCAGAAATCCCGAAGAAGGATTTTATTCTGCTGCTGAAAGCAGAATAGTCACAGAAAATGGAAATGGAACTAGCACTTCACTACTCCCCACCTCTCCTATACACATTCAGTCTTTATTTCTTCATCAAAATAATAAAGCATAAAGTGAACAGTTACAAACTTTTATTGGAATAAAAAAGAAAAAAAACTGAGTGATATAGAGCTTTAATTCAAATGGGCTTGTTTTGGGGATTTTTATATGCGAACAATAAATTGATATTTTCATAATCTTAAGCAGACAATGGTTTGGTCCTTCCTGAGCCCCCTAGGTTGGGTAACCACTGAAACAGTGCCTATTACCTGCCATGTTGCATTGAACGTTTTGAACAAAGATCTTGTGATATCAGGTTTTAAGTACTGGAAATGATTCTTAGGTAAAACTGTGACATCTTTCAGCTCATCTATAATTTTTTCATCTCCAACTTCTGACACTTRTCTGTAGTCGGGTCACAGAGGCAAGAGGTCCAGGAGAGAAACACTAACATCTCTCTCCCGAGCTACACTTTCCAGCTCATCCTGAGGGACCCCAAGACATTTCCAGGACAKAGAGAATACATAATCCCTCCAGCAAATTCTAAGTCTTTCCTGGGACCGCCTACCAGTGCCCAGAACACCTCTAAAGGGAGAAGTTCTGGAGGCATCCTAATCAGATGCTTGAACCACCTCAACTGACTCCTTTCAATGCGGAGGAGCAGCGGCTCTACTCCGAGCTCCTCCGGATGATGGTGCACTTCACCCTATCTCCAGCGCTGAGCTCGGCCACCCTAYGGAGGATGCCTTCTTTCTATCATGATCCACGCCTCATGACCATWGGTGAGGGTTGGAAGGTAGGCAGACCAGTAAATCAAAAGCATTGCCTTTCAACTCCATCATGACCAACCGGAGCAACACCCTCATTACTACGGATGAAGTCACAATCCCTTGATCCATCTTCCGCTCCATCCTACCATTATTCATGAACAAGACCTAAACTCCTCAACTTTAGGGCAGAGACTACCTCTACTGTAGTTTTACTGGTTTTGTGTTTCCTAAGCTCAACTGGTAGTCAGTTTAAATAAAACTGATCTAAAAAGTTAATTAGTTGTAGATGAACAATTAATGGTTTGTTTCACAGTTTTGCTCAAATCTGGTCCATGAGAAATTGTGTACAGCCAGATRARGTTTACTTTAAAATYGAATGTGWTGAGAATGATTCTCAGCTTCTACCAAACCAATCTTTAGCTCAATATCTATAAACTTAACTGAGATGGAGCCATTCTTTTGTGTTTGCTAAAACTGATTAGCTGCGGCATCAGTCGTGAATTAGGTTAGCCACCAAATATAGCTGTTTGTACAGTTATGTCAAGTGATTATTCTGGGATTTTTATTAACATCTCTGCACAGGATCATGGGATATTTTGCGAACAGASAGAAAAACAAACACRTGCAGCCTTTCATAGCAGCAAACAATAATGTTTATTATGAAGGAGTGTTAAAGAACCAGAACACCCCTGTCTTGTCAACTTCAGTTCATGTTATGTGATGACATTTGTACATTTTTTKGGGTTGTTCTCGTCCCAGATTTCTGCCTCAGCTCAGGTCAGACTCACCTGAAGCCTAAAGCATGCTTGACTCAACTGAGATCATCCCTCTCCTCAGGCAGGTGGTGCATGTGAGGGATGAGGGTGGGGGACCAATGGCAGGAAAGCTGAACAGTGACATATGTGTGGAGTAAAAACGCACAGAGAGGGAACGAGGACAGAGAACATTACGATCTGGGAATTAATCTTGTGAATAAGGTTAGCGGGCCATGAGAGCGCAGGTGGCTTTCATTTCCACATGGGAAAAACAAACTCTCTGCCCTCCTCCCTTTTGCCTACTTTCTTTTGCTTTAACTCCTCCTTCTTCTTCTTCTTTCTGGCCATGTCTAGATATAATCTTGCCTCATTTTCTTCGTTCAKCCGAAAGACATTTGCAGAACAATGACCGAATTGTTGTACTTAAACATCAGCTTGTTTGTCCTTCACTTCCACTCTGCCTGAACATGATCCTCACCTTTTTCTCATTTCCTCCACTGTGAGGCCAAACACTGCAATYGGCAGCACCGCTCTTCTAATCCCTACATACTCTCACCCCAGTTACAATCTTACAGTGGCTGACGTAATCTGTACATGTTTAGAGGCTTTGACCGAGGGTTCCTTCACAGTCAGCGTGACCCCCGAGTTTTGGATGTTTATGTTGGAGCTGCCCTGGATTTACAGACGCAATGTGATGTTGATGTTCCTCCTCCTCCTCTTCCTCCTCGTGGGCCTTCTAGCTACACTGCGTCACCAGACGTTTTCTCCCRACTTCAGAGCTTAAGATTACATGCATATCTTTGTCACACCCAAACTTTATATCGACCTGATTAAAGGCTCCTCCTGCGTGARCCTGAGAATTACACGGAATGCACGTTAATCCGCTTCAGTCGTAAAACTCCCAAAGCGTCCCATAGCTCAATGAGAAGACAGAGTAAAAGCCTGTGTTTTGCGCACATCCAGATTTCAAAGCAACACGTTTATCTTTATGCGTCCTAAAAGATATAATAATGACTTCGATCATTTTAAATTGCATGTTTTATTKCATATCAGAATATTACAGTTCCCTACTCAAAGGAGGGTGGGGTGTGGGGAGCGCTGACTGACTGAAGGAGCTACATGATAAAATTATATTTCTGCAAACTATCTGATTTCGGTGGGTTAAAAAAAGCAGCACAAATGACAGAAAATGGCGCAGCTGTTTGGCACTTGGATGAGCTCAGTGGTTCGTGTGAGAGTCCTGCTGTGGATGGAGGACCAGCCCCTGAGCGTCAGTAACGCAGGAGAAAGCATCCGGGGGAATGGTGTCCACCTCCAGGAGATTGTTTTCCAGGTGGACTGAAGCCAAGGTGGAGCCGGAATTACGAGGGTGACACACTCCCCATCGCCTGACCTCCCTGTGGCCACAACACACACACACACACACACACACACACACACACACACACACACACACATTTAAACATTTAAATATAGAGGAAGCAGAGG
>NW_013952405.1:3647648-3651160 GCF_001266775.1 Austrofundulus limnaeus
GTACAAAAACAATATGACTCCCACTTACGCTTCGCGTGCGGGGGTTATAATTATCCTCTGTTATAGATATAGTAACTCTTTGTGTGCTTTAGATTGGCGAAAAGGACATATAGTATTTGTTCATATAGCAACATGAGGAGGTAGCTGTAGCACTTCTGGCAGAAATAACATCATATTATATCTGCCCATATACTCGTGTAATGTCAACCTGACTGTGTAAGGTATAAAAACAGTATTTGCATGAACTGCTTTGATGTTATTTAAGACCAAAATTATTATGAGATGGCAGAAATCAATTTAGGTCTTGGCTCTCTTTGTGTTAGCTGTTAGCTTATCAATTTGGTCAGAATTAAATTTTATTCTTTGAATCTGAGGTCAGGTGAGATATTAATTGTTCATAGCTTTTCCACAGAACCCCACTTTGAATCATCCAAACAATCTTTTGAATCCCTCCTGACTAAATGCATCTGTACCTGATRTGATTGCCGTCCAGCCTCAAGGCCTGCAGGTTCTTGAACTGCCGCACACATCGAGGGATCTCCTCCAGGTTGTTGTTGTCCAGACGGAGCTCTCTGAGCGAGCGGTAGGTCCCAACGAAAGCAACTCTGTCCAAGCCCTCGACGCTCAATCCGTTGTGGGACAGACAGAGGGACTGCAGGCCGGGCCGCATGTGGCGAAAGGTGAAGGCATAGATGTGGCTGATGTGGTTGTGTTGGAGGGTCAGTTTTAAGAGGCTGCGGGGCAGATTTACAGGCACAGAACTAAAGCGGTTGTAGGAAAAATCCAAGTCTTCCAGAGATCTAAGAAAAAAAGAAAAGCAGAAAAGGCCTGAGTGTTTTTTTATTGACATCCTTGAACTTTAAAATTAGGGCAATGACTGTTACTGACGTGTCTCAGTAGSTTTATGATAGCATGAAGCTTCAAATTCTTATTATCACAAATAAACTGCCTTAGCAGGGAACGGAAACTTTGAGATTTTTTTTTTTTTACAAAATCTGTTGTTTATTTACAAAGCACTTAGGGTAATGTTATTAGTATGTAGTTATGCTCAAAGATGTTTCACAGCTGACCTCATGTTTTACTCTTATTGGACTCCTGTGAGCCAAACTGAGAAGGCTGGGAGGCAGAGCTGCAGTGGGGTGGGGATGCAACGTGAGACCGATTTGAGTGAAAATTTGACTGTCTCKGGGATTAAAGAGTACAAAAATGTTTGGTTAGAGCGAAACACAATAAGTGATGGTAAAGATAAATRGAGATTTCTGGAGCCCGAGGACAAGATGCAGTACAGGGGTTTAGTGTTTTTGAGAAAAGATCCCAAACAGCTGCTGTGAGTTTACAAGCCCAGTTCACAGCAGGGGAGGGGGGTTTCTGTTCATCAGCAACAAAAAYGAAGAATGTAAAATGAACTTGGGTGGCTAACCAGTGACCACACAGACAAGTGAAATGGGAACTAATCCGATAAACAAACTGACATGAAAGCTGCAATTATCTGCTGTTTGTTGGGTTTTTCGTGAACCAGCCAAAATCTCAGTTTGTGTTTTTTAAATTTAATCTAAAAGTTAAAGTAAGCATTTGGCTCTTTTTTCCTTCTGCCTGTCAGACTTTAGGGAACTTGAGAATAAACCACTCACTAGTCATCAAATGTGCAATAAATGACAACATTGTTGCAATCATAAATGTTTTACAAGTGCAGACCTCGGGGGAAGAGAAGTCTGAGATCAATTTTAACTCAAAACATACAAGCCTGTGTTCAATAAAAGTCAGACCTTTAACCTGCAGATCTGAGCTGTTTTGTTCTAACCCTCAAATAAATCAAMTTTGTTGTCGTTTCTGTACCAGTTAAAACCAGTTGCAAGCTGCTCATTTGCCAGGAAGCTCAGCAGCAGTCCGCCACTGCTCAAAGCTCCACATGGTATTAATGAGCAGGACATTGAGTCCTGCCTTCTCCGTCCTTTACACTCTCAACCTCCAGTGACTGTGTGGCGCCTACACACCAAATTAACACATGCACATTTATGTGTACACAAAAACTAACAAATAAACTTAACATGCAAATGCTTCGTATATAAAGTTTGTTTCGTGTGGGCATCTGAGGTTTGCTCATGCTCACAAAGAAAAGCACTGTAACAACTAGAAATCCAATTWTTTGGAAGAAAAGAAAATCAGTGAATGCTGCTGAAATTAACTGAACTAGCTGGGATTGAGTTGTTAGACTTACTGTAGCTAAAATCCGAAAAAATCTGRCTAAAACCTACTGTGGATGGTGCAAAATGTTAGTCAAACATWGCAAAACACTAGCTAAAAGCTGAAAGAATCAAAAAGGCTGGCTGAAACCTAAACATGCAAAAGAATAATCAATCACAGCAAAACACTAGTTAAAAGTAAAAAAAAAAAAAAGCAAAAGACTGACCAAAACCTAGATGGTCCAAAGTGCTAGTCAAACCTATAGCAAAACTTTACCTAGAATTTTAGCTAAAAGCTAAAAGAAACAAAAGGCTAGCTGAAACCTAAATGGTGCAAAAAACTAATCAAACATAGCAAAACACTAGCTAAAAGCTAAAAGAAACAAAAGGCTGGCTAAAACCTATGCAAAAGGCTAATCAGATATAGCAAAACACTAGTTAAAAGTAGCAAAGGGTTGGCTAAAAACTAAAAATAGCAAGTGTAAATGAAAAATAAAAGCAGTGTAAGAAAGGATGAAAACAGAACAGATGAGCCAAAGTAGATTTTGAAGAAAATGTGTTTGTTTGTTTGTTTGTTTGTTTGTTTGTTTGTTTGTTTGTTTGTTTGTTTGTTTGTTTGTTTGTTTAATTGTTTGTTTGTTTTGAAGGATTTGAACAATAGCAACATATTTCTAAAAAGAAAACATTTGCAAATAAACCTAAAAATGTAAAAATACAAAAGGCTAAGCACTCATATCCTGGCTGAGCTGAACAGTTTGAAATAGAAAGGCTAAAATAATACAAAGTATGGAGAAGTAATGGGAYTGGAAATAATAGTAATAATAAAAAACAGAAAAAAGAACAAAACAGAGTAACAAAAGTGCGACTGCTCTATCATCTTTCTCACAATAGAATATAGGCTACACCATTCCACCGGGCCAACACTACGTTTTCTGCTTAAAGAAGGTTGGAAACCAGGCCAGGAAAAGCCAGACGGAGCAGTTGTGCCAGGTAAACAAGAAAGTCAAAGTGCAGACTTAAAATTGCTGTGATGGATGGAAAATGGCTGGACGTGGTTRCAGATTACAGCTTCGCTTCTATGTGCACCGACTAGATTTATTGACATAGACTGAAATCTTTAAGCCCTTTGGACTATTTGTCAAATCCCTTGAAATCAAACTGAAACATATTTGGACTCATTTAACTTTTTTTTCAATGCAGCTGTACTTGCAGCTGTCCCCGTTTTGGGCTGGGAATCTGAGTACTTGTTTTCTGCTGTTTTCAAATAAAACCAACATTTGTCACTGAAACTCTGGAGGAAATGTATAAATCTGAACAGATAATTAAATT
>NW_013952405.1:3651285-3654063 GCF_001266775.1 Austrofundulus limnaeus
GTGTGTGTGTGTGTGTGTGTGTGTGTGTGTGTGTGTGTGTGTGTGTGTGTGTGTGTGTGTGTGTGCAATGACGTGTGTATGTCTGCTTGTTTTCCTTGTTTATATAAGCATATTATGAAACCAGTGTGTGCTGAGCCAAAGACAAAAAAAGAGCTTTGGTTATGAGGCTTATTAGAGAGACGAATGTCACAGCAGAATACATGTTTTTGCTGTGATGACGGAAAAAAGCTGCTCCTCCACACAGTTTGTCTGAAAGCGAAGTGACGACAAATAGTCACAAATCTCCCTCAACGACTTCCTGTGAAATAAGAAACTGGCTGAGAGCCAGCAAGACAAAAATCCCTCCTGTTCTAACAAACTGCCATCTGTTTAGTCACAAGCGAAAGCACAATGAGGCATGTTTATATGGAATTAATTGTACACGTTGAATTGCTGTAAAGTATTTTTATGTCAATGACACATTTGCACGGCTCGTATCACAATAATTTTCCCAGTGATTTTTTTTTTCTGGCGTAAATTCAAGAAGCAACTGAAAATCCCATCATCTGTGAAATTCTGCCAAAGATTCTGTCATTTCAGACATCTGAGAAGAGGAGGGGTGTCAACCTTTCACAAGAGGAAGTGATCTATTTAATGTTTTCTGATGAAAAGCTGAGTCAGGAYTGTCAGCAGGGAAGGAGCATACGACAATAATCTGCTGTGACTCAGAAAGAACTCACATAGTGCATTTTGTCTGGCCCAGTTCTGGCCCACACGATGCACTAACACTCGGCACAGATACMGCAAAGGATGACTTCTCCTGGGGTGGCCTAGATGTGGTTTGCCAGAGGTGGTCCTTGCATGGGCCAGTACCACCTAAAMCAAACCRGACCAGTTGYRGCATTGATAGATTTGGGCCACAATATCCAAACTGGGCCARTTGTGGCATGCCATCTTCAAAACAGTGCCACCATTGCCAGACCTGGCCCACATCCAGTAGACGAACCACTTGCCATGCCAGTAATCAGCTTACAGTGCTAGCTTGACACCAGATCTGGCCCACATCTGTCTGTGGGAATAATGAGAGTTAAACAGGCAGGTGTGCGTCTGTGTTTCTGAGCAGCTGTGAGAAGAAAAGTTGCTCGTTGTGCCTCGGAGGAGAATCAGCGGCGGCAATAATTATATGCTACTGATTAAACAGGCTACTTAACTAATCTACCTGGATGAACACAGAAATGTTAAAAGAGGTTAAAAAGAAAACCCTTTCAGAGCCCTATCTGAATGAAATGACCCATGCTATGGCATGAGATACAAAATCCCTGCAAATCAAACAAAAGCAGAAGTTTTGTCAGTTTGCTCATCGGGTGAGATTAATGCAAGATATCAGCGATATTAGAAGAGCAATGTTTGCTGYGTTTCAGTCAGGGAAGGGTTAAAATTAGCATGCATGTTACAGTGCCTGCTGAATCTTGATCGTAGAAAAAAAAAGCATTTTCTTTCTAAAACAAACACAGCTGCACCACCTGTCCTGACACACCAACCACTGGAATATACTGCCCTTCTTTTTGACTGTGATGGTGCATGCYGTGTGTTTATGCATATGTGATCAGAACAGCCACAGCAATTGTTCAACCTGCCCAGCGACACACTGCAGCCAGTTCTAGYCTCTGTGTGGAACCTAAGACACAAAGGTCTTCGAAAAGTGCTGAAGATGTGAAGACAATAGGCTGTGACAGCAGCAYAAACACTACCAAAAATACTCCTAGTGTTCTGCAATTAGAAGTTGCCTGAGCTTGAACTTTTTCATCCTGGCTGTATTTTAGCATAGAAATTGCTGAGAAAAAAAGATTTTTCATGCTTAGACAACCTGAAAATCGCACATAACTAAAGGGCTTTTCCAAAAATATTTTTAATGTTTTAAAACAAAGTGAATGACACAAAGAAAAAAAAGATTTAAAAAAACTGATTGAATGAAATCATGAACGGTGGCAAAAAAATCTAAATAAACTGTGTCAAACTTCTGCTCTAAGTTCTTTGTTAACAAACAGAAAACTTCATTAAATATTTCAACTTTAAGCAATTGTATTGCATGATAAAATGTTTGCTGATGGCTACAAAGAGGAACACAAAGGGAGTTAAAGCAGCTCCCACAGCCTGCCTGAAACAGACCCCCCTGGTCCAAAACTCCCCGTAACCTCCAGTGTCCTCCAGCTGCACCTCCTGCAGGAGGTAACAACAACAACTCCATCACAAGAGAAAAGAGGCCCTGCATCAACTGGAAACAGCAATCTGCACACAGGCTTCAACGTGCATTTATTATTGTAAGTATTAAAAAGAAATAACCACGGTAACAAAAACAGTACCTAGTTGAATTTGGTGTTTTAGTGTGTAGCAGAGTTCAGGTGAAGGAGAAATATCTGGCATCTGTGCAGATCTTTGTAAACACAGGACCAGCTAATAAACTAGAGGTGCCAGTTGGAAAGTTACAGTTTTTACTAATAGTGTGTTCAAGGTCAAGTATTTAGCATTATACAACTAAGACATCAGTTTTTTAACTGTTTATTATCAATAAATGTCAAATCTAATTGTTTTTTTAGGTTTAACATTTCCTGATTTCATCTTCCTAACTTCACAACTTTGTCAGAATTACAGTTCCTGAGCTCTTTTTCACGGTCACTCGTCCGCAGTTTTCCCCAGAGCTTCCACTGTGGTTCACAAGGATCCCAGGGAGCAGAGCAAAAACCACCAGAATCCACTATATTTAAACACACACACACACACACACACACACACACACAC
>NW_013952405.1:3656378-3659295 GCF_001266775.1 Austrofundulus limnaeus
ACACCCACACACACACACTTTGAGCCACACAGTTGCCCTCAAGCTCTCCATCTCACATCTGCTCCTCTTGAGTACACAAAGTCAGCTGTCATAACTTGTGTGATAACTGCTTGTGTCTGTCTGTGTGAAAAAGTGAGCACAATAAAGGAGAAATCAGTGTTTCTTGCTAAAAATAAAAAAATTAAACTGTCATGTGAGAAAGAGCATTATTTAAGCCTGAAAATGTCAGCCTCACATGCTGAAGAAAAAAGTATATATCATCACTGCATTAATTACAAATAAAATAAATGAACTTTTATTTGTCTTCATCCATTTTTAGGTTGTCTAAAAGAAGCCTGATTGCCCTCTAGTGGTCTATTAAAGAACTACGATGGATGGATGGATGGATGGATTGATGAATGGATGGATGGATGGATGGATGGATGGATGGATGGATGGATGGATGGATGGATGGATGGATGATGGATGGATGGACGTACTTCAGATGGATCCAGGCGTTGGTAGCGATGCGTTGCTCGTAGATGTGGTTGTGACTCAGGTCCAGAACTCTCAGGTTTCTGCAGCCCCTCAGAGGTTCTTCTCTCACCTCCTCAATACGGTTTTCACTTAGTTTGAGCTTCTGCAAAATAAGAAACAGGAAAAAAGTTTGTTTAGGTGCATTATCTACAACTTAAAGCTGTCCTAGTGTTGAATGCATTCAAATTTGAAACAAACTCATTCAATTTGTACACATTTGTATGAAGTCACATTTTCTATTCTTGTTTTAGTTTTACTCACACATCACATGAGCAACATGTGATTCTTGGCAAGGTCTCTTTTATCTCAATTATTCTTTAGGTCAGGGGTGCCCAAACATTTTCCCAGAGGGGGCCAAAATGAAAATCTATCCAGAGCTGCGGGCCAAATGCATTTATATAATACATGAAATACAAATACTTTTTAAGTAAAGTCCTTTATTTTTAACCATTAAGCTGTGCAACGGTCCTCTTTTTTTTAATCTGTGCACTTGGAGAAAGTCTGCCATACGCTCAAGTAGCAAAGGCTCATGGGACGTTTTATAAATTGATTAAATAAGAGTTTTTGTGGACTTATAAAGTGTGCAAATCTACATGTGGGGTTAAATCTGGTCTAAATATTTCTTGTCGTTTCATGTTTCATGTTTAATCCTAATAAAGCAAAGATAAAGTCTGCACCATGAATGAAAACTACCTTCACTTCAGCCTCTTTATATAGTCATTTGACCAATGGTGACACTGTGTTTCTACCTATAGGATAACAAGTTACTACATTGTAACTTTGGCAACTGCTGGTGGGCCAAATCAAATGGCTTGGTGGGCCAAATTTGGCCCGCGGGCCCCACTTTGGGCTCCTCTGCTTTAGGTTATCTTTAAACCACCACAAGATGCTTCACAGGTGTTTCATGGCCTGCTGTGGGCAGAGTTGTTAAGTAACAAAGTACAAATATGTTGTTGCCTTATTTAGGTAGAAATCTTGGTCTCTGGAGTAATTAATTTTAGCCAACATTTTTAATTCTACTCCTTGCGTTTTCATACAATTATCTGTACATATTACTCCTTATATTTGTTTTATTTAAAGAGTAGAAAAAATAAAAATAAATACAAATAAAAATCTAATTTCTGTTTTATTTCGACTTGTCATTGTTTTTAAAAAAAATACCTAACTTAGCATATGGCGAATCTTGCAAAGTGGATTTAATTGTGGTTGGATGAGAAGTATAAATATATACCATTCTGACACCCTGTTGGTTTGTATGATCCATCACACCTGTATGAYACGAATCACTCACAGGCCAGATGACATGTGCATCCCATATTTTTCAACATTAATTCATAATTAATTTAATATYATAGTCATTAATGCCTTTATTATATTTTGAAGTAGGTTGGGTTCTGATCTATAGACCCCTGAGGTGCAGCCTACGCTTTGTTTACTTTTACTTTTATACTTTATGTAGTTTTAAAACCAGTACTTTTACCTGAAAAGCTTGAGTTGATACTTAAACTTCTAYAGAAGTATTTTAAACCCTAGCATATACTTCCATTTGTGTAATGAATGTGAATACTTTTGCTTTTTCCCAGCTTCRCTTTAGAAACCACTGATTTAAACAAATAACCTTTTTCGGTTTACACCAAAGTTAATTACTGTATTAAAGTTTGAACTCTGGTTTTTACTTTTKTGAAAGTATCTGTTAGTGTTGACACTGAACCCTTTCCACCGCCTCTCCAAACACATTGTGGATTCTCCCCACCTGAAGAGAAGCAGGAAGCCTCGGCGGGAGAAAACGGAAGTGGTTGTTGTCCAGCTGCAGGTCCAGAAGCTTCTGCAGAGGTCTGAAAGCCAAAGGTGACACACTGGCTTCACGAAGAGTATTCTTCTTCAGCTCAAGTTTCAGCAGGTTCACCAGACCTACGAGAGAACACCGAATATAACTGTTTTGATGTGCTACTTTTAGTTTTTTTGCCTGTGAAGATCTAAGTTGTATACCTTTAAAGGAGTGGTGGGTCAGAGTCCTGAGTTGGTTGTTGTTGTTGATCCTGAGCTCCTCCAGAGATGGAGGCAACGCAGGAATCCTGCTGATCTGGTTGTCGTCTAGGTTGAGTTTCTTCAATGAGGTCAAGTTCTGCATGAAGWACAGGAATAAAAGTAACTCAGTTTGATGACTCAGACAAATCGGCTCCTTGTCTCAATATAGAATCCATAATTTTCTAGTCCAACTTGAGATCGCAGAGWTACACCAAATTAAAGAATTTCCACCCTGTGCATCTTTTCCGTGGCGTTTGTCATGTTTTATTTTTGGTAAAACCACGCTGGGAGGCTCTTCAGTGGGAGATGCTGGTGGTTTTGTGTGTGTGTGTGTGTGTGTGTGTGTGTGTGTGTGTGTGTGTGTGTGTGTGTG
>NW_013952405.1:3659532-3661189 GCF_001266775.1 Austrofundulus limnaeus
GTGTGTGTGTGTGTGTGTGTGTGTGTGTGTGTGTGTCAGCAGAGGACATGATCCCTGCCAGTTCACCAGCGCCCCCTCTGTCATTATGGTCAGGTGAGGAGAAACTGAAGAAAGATATTCTTCCAAAAATAATTTCTCTTTTGTTCTATAAACCGTTTGGCTGCAGCTGTTTTTCCCAACTGGCTTGYCCAGCCAATGGGGCGGCAGTAAATCAGCGGAGGAGTGTGCTGATTGGCCAGAACGTGGTGGTTTGCCTTGCTGTGGTTGAAATCTGGTCGGAGCCGGCGCTCACTCAGAGGTTAAAGCAAGGTTTTACTTAGAAAGCATGTGGGAATCCAACGTCATTATTTGTGCAGCGTTAAGGTCTGGGCTTAGTTTTAATAAATGCACAGTGATTCATAAAACCTGCTCGATGTACTCTGAGAAAGAAAATGACTTTTGTAGTTATTTTGTTTAAAAATAACAGCTGAGACTCAATTCCAGTGGATATTTAACCGTCAGTATAATGCCAGATTTATAACTACAAATCAGCAAAAAGCCTCAAGTTTATTTTGGCTTTTTACAAGTTTATGAATCAAACATTTGTGTTCAAGAACAGAACTTTGGTGTTTCTTTTTAAACTATTTTTCAGTCTCTAATTCTATAGAAGAAAAAAAATACAATAATGATGATCCAATCATGTTAGAAGGTACAACACTTGTGCATTTTATATCTTGACAGAGGCAAAGTAAAACTCACAGTAAAACTTACAAACAAAGGGTTTTGGCTGAACGACTCATCATCCAGTTTGTTCTGACTCAGGTCCAGTGTGTCCAAGTTGGGCAGGCCAAAAAAGGTTTGTGGCGCGACGAAAGAGATGTTGTTTTCTTTAAAGACAAATCACACGTGTTATGGATTTCTTATGTGTTTTGTTCAGTTTATACAATATTTAGTCAAGGAAAAACCATTTTCATTAAAACACTTAGACACTGTAGAATAAAAATCTCTCTCTTTTTTTAATGAAAATGAAAATGGGACAAAAGTGGCAAAGATACTAAAATATTATTAATTTATCTTCTGTACCATTACTTAAGCAATGTATACGCTTTTCTTTTCTTTACTTTTTCTTTTTTTTAGAATGACAGTTGAAACCCACACCTGACACGTCCAGTTTTGTGGCCTCGTGGTCCTGGAAGATGGGCAGGTGGGTCATGCCGACCCCCCTGCAGCTAATTTCTCTGTTGTCAGTCTGACATTCAAAGACAGTGATGTTGGACTGAGTTTCTGTTTGATTAGTGGGAGACTCAGTTGCTTCCTCTTCTTCCTCTTCTTCCTCCTCCTCCTCTTCCTTCTCCTCCTCCTCTTCTTCTTCTTCTTCTTCTTCTTCTTCTTCTTCCTAACATGCAAACAAATAAAACCGCTCATCACATGTCCTGAACAGTCAACTAAATAACATTTCATTTTTGCAATCGGATGAAACCTCTTCTTCCTCATCACTATCATCATCCTCTTCCTCCTCATCTTCTTCCTCCTCCTCCTCTTCCTTAGGGTGGGTTTTCCCATAATCCATCAGCCTTGTCTTGTCTGCATGAAGTTCCTTCAGTGCAGCCATCAGAGTGTTGCTCTTCATCTCTCCTTTCACAGACTCTCTCCAGCCCACCAGGGGTCGCCCTAAGCC
>NW_013952405.1:3661258-3673756 GCF_001266775.1 Austrofundulus limnaeus
TAATAATAATAATCTGCTCTTACTATTCTATAAGCGATGGACTCGACTGTAGCTGCATGTTTCCTCCTGCCCCAGGTGCTTCTCTTTATTCTACCAGCTTCCAGCTTTTGGACACCAACTTTCTTCTGCTCCATTTTTGTCTGCTGCTGAGCATAATTTTCTTCTTAAACAAACAACAAAACACACATCGTAAGATCTTCAGATTTTTCTCTTTGACAAAAGTCACATTTAGTCAAATTTTAAAAAATAATTGCCAGCTAAGATTTAAAGATTCACAAGCTTACCAGCAGCATTTTCAGTCAACAGCTTCACTCCTGTATCGATCCCTGATGGGTGGCTGGAGGTCTTTTCTGACTCAACTGTCTCTGAAGAGGTTTCTGAGACTGCTTTCGTGTCATACAGGAAATCCAAGCTTATCCCCAATAAAGCTGTGCCAAGGAGACCAACAACAACAATCCATGTCCTCGGTATTTGCATTTGCACGACTGGATGTTTGCTCACGTCAAGCTTTTTTCAGTTGAAGAGAAATGTCCAAAATTTCCCTCCGAGCTTCAGGGCTGAGGCAAAGGAGAAATAAATCCACAGACAGTTTTTTTCCCGAAGGAGGAAATTCACATGTAGCAGTCAGATTAAGAGCTTAAACAAGCAAGCTGGAACCTCTGTTCACAGAGAAAAGTGAAAYGAGAATGAACGGAACAGGAGGAGGACAGGTTGACAAAATAAACTCCCACAGTGCTAATAAAGGCCTTCAATCATACCATGAAATACACAGACACACCCCTGCTCCTCCTCGTCTCCTCTCCCTGTTCTTGTTCAYAACAGTCTGCAGCTGAGAGTGGACAGACTTTTTTTGAGACGATGTCAGACTAAATGGGAAAGAAAATATATATATWTGTGTGTGTGTGTACTTTTTTGGGAACATTATGAGTTAAAGTTCTAAGTATGAATGTTATTTAGGACAGCTTGAATAAGAACAACCAGTCTAAAACCAATGTCCTCAACATTAGGGTGTTTAGGAGGGTCTCATGAGGCTATATGCATTGGCTTTTGGTAAATGTGTGCCACCCTCAGTGGTCCTCACAGGGCTGGCCCATGGCGTAGGCAGTATGGGCAAATGCTATCCATCTAGTGGGGCCACAAATGGGGTACCAAAAGTAGTAACGTATCATATGATACAGTCAAGACTAACTGGTGTTCAGCATGTTAAAAGAAAAACAGAATACGGATAATGTGAGTTTCAATTACGATCTCAGATAAAGTTCAGGTTAAAGTCTGGTTTTCAGTGCTCTACCTTCATAAAATACTGATTTTATGTTGTTGATTAAGCCCAAGAATTTTGTAAAATGCTCTTCAAATGGCTGGGAAATGCATCATTTTGGGTAGATCTTTTACAAAGTTCTTCACTTGACAGTTGCTCGTTAACATGAACAGGTGTTCCTCGTCAGCAATCATCTGGTATTCTCTTTGAAATGAATTATATTGCTAGCTACTATATTTGGACAACCTTGTTTCTAAAGATAAAAAGTAATATCAAAGACAAAACGATTTCATTGGTATGCAAAAGTATGTAAAATGGCAGTGAGATTTAAAAACTGCACAAGGGGCACCACCTGAAATCTTGTCTATAGAGCCAAATTTGCTAGGGTCCAGGCCACCCAGTTGAAACATTTTAGGAGGTGCCATGTACGTATGATGACGGTCATTGCCACTCATCTTGAAGCTCATCCAACCTGGTCCAGAGTTGACAGACAGTTCAAGTCAGAGCCCTTCTTGTTAGGTCGAGCTCCAGTAGCATCTACGTATGAAAACAAACATGACCTCCGAAGAGGCCATCTTTACATTCTGTACATCCGTGCTGTTGATGAACTGTGKCGTGTGTGCATCCTCACACTCACCCTGGCTGTGGCTTGTGGTAGGTCTCCATGTTAGCACTTTCCTGGCTGAAAGTGGAGCCAAAATGGGAGTTTCACCGTGGAGTGAAACATGCTGACACTTTTTTTYCCTACTGTTGTAACCCAATTAAATATTAAATGTCTTAGAGTGATTCAAAATTATTTCTAAGTTTTATCAGAATAATAGTTTGAGGTTTACATAATTTATGCCCATCCTTTGGGCTTTGTTTTCCCATGTGTGCTGCTAGACACAGACATTTTCCAAATGGCACCCTGGACAACTTAACACTAAACACAGAAACACTGGGGTCTTGACGCKCTCCTCTAAGGTAAACAGTGATGTGTCCAGAGGTGATTCATTTAAATCCTGACAGGAACATGCAGTAATCCACAGAACACATTCAACACCTTCCATAACCT
This sequence comes from Austrofundulus limnaeus, assembly GCF_001266775.1. Taxonomy (NCBI): domain Eukaryota; kingdom Metazoa; phylum Chordata; class Actinopteri; order Cyprinodontiformes; family Rivulidae; genus Austrofundulus; species Austrofundulus limnaeus. The sequence goes on from NW_013952405.1 coordinate 3,663,571, forward strand.
CAGTCTGACAGCAGCCTGCAGGAACAATTTCCACCATAATGAATGGTGCTTACTCTGGGTTCTCACACCTATTAATAAGTCTCAGTTACATGATGTGGGTAGGGCATTTTTATTTTTCTTAATCCCTTTCCTGTCCTCTCACAAATAATGAAACCATTGTCAAGACTTCAACTTTGTTTTGTTTTAGCCAACAGGAAACCATCAGTGGATACTTTTATCTACCCAATCTTTTCTTATAGAAATGTATGGTCAAATATTGAGTTTAGAATTAAAATAAATCTGTAAGTATCGAGAAAGTATCATTGAAATATTTTTGAGACAAAAATAAAAAAATGTTTGYTTCTATAAACATATTTCTCATTAATTCATAACTTATAAAAAAGGGGCAGATATAAGATTTATTCTTCTGCTGCTGCCTTTCATTTTATTTGATTTTATTTTGATTGTTTTTTTTTTGTTCTTTGTTATTTTGTGTTACAAGTGAAATTAATACGTTTCTAAAAAAAATCTTCAGATATTTTTGATCAACTTATACTTAAAATCCCAATTATTCAACTCAATTACAGTATTAAAATGAGAAAAAAATGTATGTCTATTTTATGAAATCTTTACCAACCCACTCACAAAAACCTGAGTTATTTCAGCTTACAAACTAAAAGAAAGTCATGGATAAGATGCACAGTTGTTGAGAAATTTGCATGCGACGGAACAGGAAGTGATGTCAAAGGTTAACGTCTCCATGGAACAAAGCATTAATAAAATAGCTAACGACAAAGACTGTAGAGAATAATCTGATGCTTYTTTATATTATTTTGAGTCACTCAGAGAGAGATGAAGACGAGTCAGAGTTCAAATAATATTGTTTCAGTAAACAAAGATTACAAAGTTCTCTCTTAGAGTTCCCCTTTGATGTCACTTCCTGTTTCACTTTGGCTGAGCCAAGTTCAAAATATGCCATTTTTGTTACAAAATGGGTAAAATCACATTTTGTGCAAGGTTTATTATATAAAAGTTTTCTTTGACTTTTTGTATTTGATGGATACGTATGTCACTGGCACTTYAAAAGTTGTGCACAACTCCTGTTTTTGATTTACACACACTGCAAGATGTAAAATATAAAAGCTGAAATTGTTGCATGTTCCTTTTGTAAAAGGTATTTATGCTAAAAAAAAAAATATAGTGCACCCAATCAGTATCTGAAAACRTACATTTTTCTGAGCGATTTTTTACACCATCAATTCAGTAATTCACGCATTCTAGGAAAATAAAAATTGGCATGATCATTTCATACATTGTGGTCAGGCAATATATTTGTTAATGTCTTTGAAACAACATTCAATAAATTAACTTTGGGTCTAWTAACAGCCCAGTCTAAACTGAGCAAAGACTTTGTCACGGTCAATTTAAAAATWAAATCCAATAATTTCAATTAGAACACGCTTGACAGATGAAAAAAAGCAAACATAAAACCACTAGGACCATCAACGGTAGAGAGCATTTCTTTTTTATTCAGCAGATCACAGCAGTAACAGGACATGGTTATCATCGACAGTAAAACTGATACCTCCACTGCAGAAAGTTTTGTTTTCCGTCATTTCTGTGGAAAACTAAAAAAACATCTGTCTAAAGCTTCGACATTAAAAGGCTGTCACTAAAAAACTGCAGATGTGATCCAGGACAGTAAGAGCTTTTTGGAGACTGATATAGGAAAAGAGGAATGGTTGTCAATCTGAGCGGAATGATGCTTTGAATCTCTGAAGTTATGACCTGACAGGTAACAGATCGAAATGTTGCCAAAACCTTTTGAAATATATTCAGTGACTGTTTAATCTGTGCATCTAGCTGGACTTCAATTGGAGAAATGTTGACCAGAAGGTACATGAGTCGGGCACACTGCACTCCAACATAAGCAGCAATGCAGGGTTAGTGAGCTGCAGATTCAAAGCCACAAGATGGCAGCAGAGGGGCTAACAGGTCTTGAGATGGGGACCATTTGGTTGTAAACCAAGCACAAAAATAAAACGTCACTCTTCAGTTTGCAAAGGTCTGGCGAACAGCGGTGACGATGTGCTTGGCACTGATGCCAAAGATGTCCAGGAGCTCCTGGGGCTTGCCACTGCGGGGAACACCAGAAACTGCCAGGCGGGTCACAACGATTCCAGGCTCACTTCCCACTGCAGACAGCACTGCTTCACCAAGACCACCTGGACATGGAATGTGAACCAAAAATACATAAACCCTCAAATATCCCATGAAGGTAATAGATTTCACAGCTGAACATCAGTCTGCATCTAAGATTAAAAACTAAAACAATGACATAATGCTTTTATTTAAAAACTAACTTCTGCTGAGATTTAGAAAAACACAACCAGTTTTAAAGGGTTCCAGTGATTAAAGCATCAACATGATAAAAACACAATGCAACTCTATTACATGGAAGAGGAAAATGGAGGAAAACCCTTACCCTCTTTGTAGTGATCCTCTACYGTGATGATCTGTCCTCCTGTGGCTCTGGCATGGCTCAAAATGGTGGCAGCATCCAGAGGCTTGATGGTGAATGGATCAATTACACAAATGTTCTTTCCTGTAAGGGGAAAACGTTTTCTGATTTATACTGTACATACTGGCTGAGTAATCTTTTAGTGATCCAGTTCCTAGTGTAGTAAAACACAGGCACACAACAACTGGACARTTTGAATCTACCTTCGCTTTTAAGAATATCATAAGCAGCCAAGGCTTCATGAAGAGTTACACCAGCTCCAATCACAGTCGCCACATCACTGTCAGACTCACGCACCACCTGGACAGCAATACAGTCATTTATGAGTTGAAGTAACACAGATGCATTCGTATTTTTACATATAAGAAACATCTGGAGTGGAAAAGCAACTAGGTATTACAGATTACCTTAGCAACACCCAATTCAAACTTCTCCTCAGGAGGGTAAAGTACCGCGGTGTCTGGTCGACTGGTACGAATGAAACAGATTCCCTGAGCGAGAGGAGAAAAACAATTTAAAAAGTGTTATTTCCTTGAATTTTATGCAGATATTTACTGGAAGATCTTGAGGGAGGCTTCCAACCTTTGTGTTCGCAGACAGTTCAACAGCCCTCTCTGTCGACACGGCATCACTAGGATAAAATACTGTACATGTTGGGATGGCTCGGAACATGGCCAAGTCCTCGAGTGCCATCTGGGATGGACCATCCTCACCTGAAGGCAGAAATGGTAAGTATAGATTGCACCAATTGGTAATCATGCAACAAATGACAAGTGTCAGCTTATGTCTTACCGATGGAGACGCCACAGTGAGATCCAACTAGGTTGACGTTTGTCTGGGAGATGGCTCCCATACGGATCTGATCATAGGCTCTGGAGAGGAATGCGGCAAATGTGCTGGCAAACGCAACCGTACGGTCACGTGTGGCACAGCCAATGGCCACTCCTACCTGGAAGTATTAAACAGACCCATAGGTTAGTTTAACTCATACCCGATCAAACAGATTTTAGTGGTGAAAAATGAATATAAGTAACAATATCAAAAGTAACCAAAAGACACTCAGGGTTTGCCATGCCATTTACCATATTCTGTTCAGCGATGAAACATTCAATGAAGCGTTCAGGGTGGGCTTTCTTGAAGAGTTCAGCAAAAGTAGAGTTTTTAGTGTCTCCATCAAGAGCTACCACTCTCTTGCTTGCTTCGCCCAATTTGGCCAGTGCAATACCATATGCTCGCCGTGTTGCCATCTAAAGTAAAGAAATGGTTCAAGTTTAGGTAATATAATAAATGTAAAGAATATAAATGAACATGCGTTAAGTAAGGGTCATCGTAGTGACCTTAAACAACGGGAAGACAGACAAGACCAGATTTTATGTCAACTTTATTCACAGGTTGCCACTTCCTTAAAGAAAAGTTATATCCCTAAAAGCCCTTTAAATTAAAAAAATAATAAATGAATGAATAAAAAGCAACTTGAGGTACCTTATCTCCAATCTTGTAAGCTGGCGGTGAAGGCAGCGAGATGAGGCTGAGATCAGCTGGTGCTGTGTCGTCGTTGGGCAGCTGAGGGCACAGAGTCTTATTGGGGACCTGAATCTGAGACTGCAAGTCCTTCAGGATACTGTCCAGTTTATCCTTTGGAATGGGCTTTCCATGCCAGTTATCTTGATCTTCAATGTCTAAAAACGTAAGAAGTGAACAAGCGCTGTGTATTAAATTAAGAAATTATTTTTTAAAAACAAGTACGAAAGTTTCTATACACTTACTTTTGAGGGCTTTTCCCTTAAATGTCTTTGCAACAATACAGGTGGGTTTATCCTTGACCTGCTGAGCCTGCCAGAAAGCTTTACACAGCTCCTCCACRTCATGTCCATCCACAACATACGTGTTCCATCTACACAGATTTAACAGAAAATCAGTCATTACTATAAATATTAACTACAGAGGTGGAAACAACATGTGAGCAACCCTGTTAACTGTAAATCTTAACTCTGAGGGAGACAAAAGGCCAAACATGGGAATTCATTCATGCAGAGTGGAAGCTGCTGACTAGCCACAAAATTCACAACCTCTACAAAGAGCTTTTGAAATTTCACTGCAGTACGACTCCATTTATTAAAATACTTGATACTTTGATGGGTTTTATATAAACACATTTAATTTTCTTATAGATCACAGGAGAAAAATGGTGTCAGTTTGTTACTGACCCAAAGGCTTCGCAGCGCTTGCGGTAGGTCTCCATGTCGTGCTGCAGGGGTGCAGCCTGACTCTGACCCAGCCGGTTGACATCCAGGATCGCCACAAGGTTGTCCAGCTTGTAGTAGGAGGCAAACGCCATGGCCTCCCAGACCGACCCCTCTGAACACTCTCCATCACCCATCATGCAGTACACACGATAACTGTCGTGTCAAAAACAAGGGGAKGAGGAAGTAAGGAATCACTATCATTACAAAAATGGTCAATACATGACATGAGTTTAGAACAGGTATTCAGACCTAATGCTCTCTCAAAACATAGTGTTGATTTAAAAGATTTCTAATAGCAGTAAATATACTTTTTGAGACAAACCTAATACTATAAACAATTACAAAGGAAGTAGAACACATAGTCCACACTATGCATGGGTTAAAAAACAAAAATGGCTGTAAAATACACATTTAAAAAAAAATATATGTATAAAGGTGCAGGAAAGAGCCAAAGTCTGTATTACRATTGCCTCATTCTGTTGCAGAACTGCTGATAAACCCTGGCCTTTAATAGATCAGCGTGTTCGATGCAATACATACATGACAAAAAATGCTTTTTGATAAGCARTGCTGTTGTGAAACAAAAGTTCAACATGACAGTATTGATTTAACAKTAATGAAATCTGTCAAACATTTTAATGCGGTAATTTTAATAAAAAAAACTGAAATATTTCAGCCTAATGATGACTGGTATTCTGTGAAGTGTTTGATCATTACGACACAAATGTAGTAGTACTACCACTACTATTACTGGAACCATTTTGGACCCATACTGACCTGGATTTGTCAAAGTATTTTCCAGTATAGGCCATCCCACAGGCCGCTCCGAGACCCTGTCCAAGAGATCCTGTAGCCACATCAACAAACTCCAGTTTCTGTTGCATTATAATAGAACAGGGGAAAAAATTAATAAAAAGCAAAATTTACATCTTTAGGAAGCAAAACAACAAACAACATACATAAAAAAGGGACCAAGTCAGGTTTTCAGACTTACTGGTGTAGGGTGCCCCTCCAGTTCACAGTCAATCTTGCGCAAATTCAGAAGATCAGATTCCTTCACAAAACCTGCCTCTGCCCAGGCAGCATACAGGACTGGTGCTGCATGACCCTGATAAGAAGTAACAGTGTTGACATTGTTTCTTAGCATGCTCTCCACAAAAAAAAAAAAACCTCCGCTTTCATAGAACCAAAACACTAACCTTTGAGAGCACGAAGCGGTCATTGCACTGGTTACGAGGATCATCTGCCTTGTAGCGCATGGTTTGGAAGAAGAGCACAGACATGAGCTCTGCTGCACTGCAGCATGATGTGGGGTGGCTGAGGAACAAGAATCAAAGCACCCATTCATTAAAAAGGTGGACATACAAATGCAATTCCATTAGTATGAAGTGAGGAAACATGCACATATATGGATGTGCTGTTAAATTTAGAACACGTGTTGGGAATTTAAAAGTGAAATCACACATTACTTTTTTTTTTGAGTGTGTGACAACTTGAAACCTTACAAAAAACATTGATAGCTTTTGACGAACTTCTTTTTTCAGTCAATAGCATGTTAATGTTTTACAAAAACCCCTCAGGTTACCACACTTTGGCTCTCAGAACTAAGAAGAGGTAAGCAAGCTTGTGAAACTGTTAGTTGTTGCAAATGGTTTGGAGTCTTGTAATCAACCCTTTTAGAAATTTAAAAATTACCCAACAGATCTAAGCTTCCCTTTGCGGTTAAGTTCCAACTAGTACCATTGAAACCATGCTGCAAACATACAGTTACTACATATCAGTTCTTGTTAAGTTTTGTCCAAGACCCCTTTGCTGATTTACCACTCGTCCTCATGTTGAGAGATAACCCACTGAAAAACAAAGCAAGGCAACTTCAGAAAACTGGGAAAATGAATCAAGATTCTGCAGTGGACTGGTGTAGTGTTCTGAACTGGGTTAATAAATGAGGAACAATGTGAAGTGTTGGGCATACTAAAAAAGGTGCGTTTATAACAGTTTGAGCAATCAAACATCAAAAGGCCATCAATTCCTTGTTGAAAACAAAAGGGAGTGAGCAAAACTGGTTTATCAACTAGCCTTTTGTTTGAGAGTGGACAATCTGCACAAAACTGCAATGCTGAGGATGCACAGCAAAAAATAGTATTTGTGTAAAAATGCTGTTGTACTTGGCAAAGTGACCTAAGTGTTGTAAAAGCTGGTTGGGCCTACAAAACTGGTTTAAACCAACAACCTGAGTCTAGTTTGGGATGACAGTATGACACACTCCCTACTATGGTCGAGACTCAAATAGAGGTATTTATCATTCATTGTAATCCACAAAAGAAACCTAAGAGACCAAAGGTGACTGATAAAGCTGTACTCTGTCAACTATTTCCATTTGAAGAGGGAGGAAAAGACATGTTTTRCTTCTTAATTCAGCTGGTAAACTTGACAGCTTTTATTAATTAGATCATAACGTGTTTTCCAATAGACGATAAATGCCAAGAAATCTTCAATATTTTGGTTAAACTTGAATAATATGGAACTTATTAACCACCATGTAAAAGAACGACCTCTTACATAGTTGTATTTTTTTTTTTGCTTTAAAAAAACGTAAATTGTACAAATTTATACTTTATAAAACGTCTTAAAAATCGAATAAATCATTTGCTAGCTACGATGCTAAGACTGCATAACTTGCTGCTATARTAGTTACTACTGAGTGAATATAATCTGCCGCACGTGCAACCAGGCCCGCGGGTAGCGCGAGAGTCAGCTGCACGCTACGATTAACATTGATTATCTTCCGTGGGTTTTTGGATATTTTCCAACGAATAACTTACCCGGAATTAGAGGCGCATGTCGCCTTGATGGAGTTGATCCTCAGCTTGTTAGCGATRTCTTTCAGAGCCTGCAAAGTCTTCTCGTCGGGTTTGTGGTAGCTAGCCATGATCTCTGGACAACTGGAGGCGCGTTGGCTTGAAGAGTTAATGGAGGTTGCTTGACTTGAACCACAGGTGCTAACTGGAGTTTAGGCCCTGGCTAGCTGAGCTGACCTCGGTTAAGTAAATCAGTTAAGTAAGTATCGCTGAGAGGGAGGAGCAATGACGTCACGAGGGACGGCTCGTCTGCTTCTCCTRCCCAATCAAATCATTGGCGGAAGTAGAACAAGTGGTGGTGCGTGCTGCGTAGGATGTGCCGATTATTTCACACAAACCCCTTCTTGTTCAACTTTAGAAATCACTTTTACAGATCTATCTGATCTTTTCTTTCGCTTCCTTTTATAGTTCACAACCTCCTCAAAATATCTGCACTTAAAACCGGTCATTAACAATGGTGAAATCTGGAGACATAGTATCATATTTATCAAAAATAAAATAAAAATTCACTTATTGCTTTAAATAGCTGTTAGATTTAGAAAGAGAAATTGATGTTTGAAGGCATGTGTGAATCCCAGAAACTGTTTTTAAACTATTGTCTGTAATAACATTTGTGTTCGTTTGATTGTCCAAACACAAACATRATGCCACTGTCCCTTTAAAATCTGCAGCAGGGTGGCTTGGCTGCCARTAAGGAAGTGATGGCAAATTTTGCTTTCTCATCCTAACATGGGGAAAAAAATGTCTTAAGAGTACAAGGTTCAAGTTTTCATCCCACAGACAGCATTCTTCCTACATTTCCAAGAATAAATCAGAGGAGGGGGAAAAGTCAAAAAATTTATTGTTAAATGAGGATGTGATGGATTTAAAYATTTTTTTTCAGATGGAGGTGTAATCACAGTTCCTCATTTACACAGCAAAATCTGCCTCTTTTAAAAAAGTCAACTCAATACTTCCTTTTTCTAGCCAACATTATGAAACCTCATGGCTCAGGTATTTCCTCTTCATCAAGTTCCTGAAAGAAGATGCATACATTATTTTTTTTTACCCTTTCACACACACAAAAGTATTATACTGTATTTAAAAAAAAACAAAAAAATGTTTTTTACCCTGATCATTCTTCGAACTTCATTTCTCTCCTCAGGGGAAACAGGTTCTTTGTCAAGTCGCTCCAGCTGCGGCAATATCATTAGCACACTCAGGCGATAGTCTGATATTGCCACCAGTAAGTTCTCAGAAAGGACCAAACCTCGCAGGGTCTGTGACACATGGCCAAGGCTTTGTAACGCCTTTCCATCTTTGATTAAATTACCTCTAAAGAAGATATAAAATTACACAAATTATTGTTTTATAATACAWTATTTCCACACATTTCCTGTTTTGAAAATTCTGACTTCCCCATACTTTGTAAGACTGCATAAGAACACTGACAGTAGTTGTGTTCATACATCTCTGGTTGTCGTAGTTAATGTTACAATACAACAGTGTACCTGACATTGAGGTACTGAAGACACTTCATGTTGGGACTGAGACCATCCAGAGATTCAAGCTGGTTGTCTCGAAGATGGAGAATGGTGAGACGCTCTAACTTCTCCAGACCCTCAAGACGGTTGATAACATTTTTGGCCTTTAGAAAAAGCAAAACATWTCACAAGCAATCTTTACTTTCAACCACTAGTTTAAAGCCTGATAGTACTTGATGTATCTCATTACTGTGTATTACCAGATATAATTTTCTCAAATTTGGAAGGTTAATGCCATTGGTGGTGTCCAAGTGGGCTTCCCTTAGCTCCAGTGTCACCAGATTAGCAAAATGGCTCTTTTGAAAACCGCTCAGTTGCTGAATTGTGTTTCCTGGGAGAAAGGTTTCAAACTGTCCCATCAAAGAATGACAACTAGTATAACTGCCAATCAGGTCAAAAAATATAAAAATTTCACTCTATTTATTGAGACTTATCTTCAATTTAAAAACCTGTAAGAATGAGGCTCTCCAAGGCAGGCCCAGACAGACCATCGAGGTCCGTTAGCCTGTTTGTTGCAATACTCAGCCACTGCAGGTAGGGAAGCTCAGAAAAGGGTTGTCCTTTAAAGGATGCCACAGCATTATTGTCAACCTGTAAGAGTTGCATTCAAGATTCACAACCAATTAAACTTATCACTACTGACAAACACAATGTTTTTTTTTTTTTATTTCTTGCCTTTAACCAAAGCAAGTGATTCAATGTTGCCAGAGGTGACAGATCAGTAATGTAGTTGTGGGATAAGTCCAGGAAGCGTATGTGAACATAGCTGCTGATTGCAACTATGTTGTCCAGTCCTCTGAGGATTTGAGGTGAGAAAAACACAAGGAAAACAAAGTGACTCAGTGCAGACATGACATTAATTTCACTTGCTCTGCCTGTGTGCTTGATTCCTCACTTGTTATTGAGGTCCAGTCTGATAAAAGCATGTCCTAATCTGTTTCCTGTCCGGCACAATAACGATAGCCCCTCACAGATGGTTTCTTTGGTCAGATGGAGAGCTATCTGTAGAGTACATAGAAGAAGTCAAAATGAGGTACTGTTTGAGGTAATGTTCTGTAC
>NW_013952405.1:3675082-3679573 GCF_001266775.1 Austrofundulus limnaeus
GCTATAAGGGGAGAAGGGAGGCCATCCAAAAAAACAAAACAAAAAAACAGGTCCTACCAGGTACTAAGCTTTTCTAAAACTAACTTATAATTTGTATTCTTTATTAGTATATTAATTGTAATACAAACCTAATGGCGCCTCATGAAAAATATTTTTTATTATGTAAAAAAAAACACTTAATGCTGAAGCATTGGCTACTATTTACAGGCATTTTCATACAAGACCTCAAAGTAGACGAAAGTGTTTTTAATTCATTTACATCAGCTTGGTGAAACAGTCACATTGTTTGACAAATACATGAACAAAAAATAATTTCAAAACACAAATATCTATAACAATGTTAATTCCAATCTGCCATTTGATGGGACACTTCTCATCTACACATCATCAGTGAATGTGACCTACCCATTACCAAAGGTTACACTTTTAACTGCAGTAGAAAACGGCTCATTCTAAAATATGCACAGTTTATGCCCAAATTAACCATTCATTGAATGGCAAGGCATACAGCGTTAACTTAAAATTCTATGGTGCATAGACAGTAATATTAGAAATTCTCATTTGCTGAAATTATTGATCGTTTTTATTTCAAAAGAACAAATGTTTTTCTAACTCACACAAAACCAGATTACGACAGAGAAAGAAGCTTGCTAGATGAAAACTGCATCATTCAGAAAGCAAGCAAAAAATGTGCAATTTGTGCAATATTCCAATATCTACTGCTACAGGAAAAGTCCATGGAATTACCACCACCAAGCCTTACCACTGTTGAGGTATTTATAATATCTGCCCAAAAATTAGGAGATTTTCATAAAGATGTCAACAGTAAAGAGTTGTAAGCAAGTTACTGTTTTTTATGGGTCAGGAAGTTTATGGGTAAGTGATCACTCCACTTGCATGTTGCGCAACAAAAGTCCTTTCTTCATGCCTCCTTGCAGCATTCTAGCACCGAGACTACTGCCTGTGATGCCATCACTACAGAGAAAACACAAAAAAAATAAAAAAAATGTTGAAAAACCAGCTAAAAGTAACACCAACACCATGAAAAAGATTAAATTAAAACTTGATAATTTGGTAAATATTCTCAACATCACTGCTTACATGGGGCTAAACTTTCTCTTCTTAGTTTCAGGAGGTTCTGATCCATCTTCTGTTCTCTGTATAAAATATAAAAGACCACAAGGTTTAAATTAAAAACAAAATTGCACTGACACTATATTGAACAGAAACAGTACAGTGTTGTTCAACTCAGATTTTGACACTTGACTAACCTGAGCTTCCAGTTGAGCTTTTCTCTGCTCCAGGTTTTGCTGAGATCACAGATAAAGAGGTGAAAAACAWAGTAAGATTAAAAACAAGTCAATAATAATGAACAATTTGTTTAATGTTGCTTTGTACACAGTGTGTCCATTCAAAATACAATCATCTGCTCATCACAATTGATTTCTTGTATTGCATAGTGACTATTTCAGTGAGTGAGTTTACTGTCGGGATGATTATCCTTTTTTCAGTTAAATTTCTGTTCATCAGCTCACATAAATCCAACAGTGTACCTTTAAAATCTGTAAACAAACCTTTATTTCTATGTATAATGATGTCATATCWTTGGAAGAGAAGTGATGTTTTACCATTTGGAAAGTGTTTATTTTAAAAAATCTCATTTGAAATCACCTTATGTAGTTCAGAGAGCTGCTGGTGCCTGATAAGAGCTTCTTTGCTTGGGAACTGCCTTCTGCACAGCAGACAAGCAAGTTTAGCCCAGTCTGTCATTTTCCCTTCCTTGTCGTCTTTGTCGCCTCCTTCATCTTCACTGTCCGTTTCTGCACTGTAGGCCGGGACAAGACCAGACTGCCGAGGAGGMGACTGTGACATGTGACAAGACAAATCAGGAAGCGATAAAGAAAAAATATGTGATAGAAGGAAAAACAACACATCTACGTGTTATTGCTAGAAGGGATTAGAAAGGTGGAACAATTATCTGTCCTAACCTCTGTGCCTTGACGGATCTGGTCTAGAAAGCTCTGCGGCCTTTCAGACAGTGCACCCTGCAGGACCGAGGAGGGGGGRAAAAAAAGTTTGTAAAAAACATTTTTGTTAATAAAAATCAGCATACTCTCGTAGATCAGTCTTTCAAGCTGCTAYGATGCCTTAACACTTGTATTTTTTTCTAGGATCACTCACCTTTTTCTCCAGAACTGCATAGCCTGCATCAGCACTYGCAGACTCTCTGTAGTCGTCTAAGGAACTGTGGCCAGGAGGCCGTGTGTTACCAGAGAGGCTGATGGCAGGGGACGACGAAACAGACCGCATGTTTTCCTTTTGTCTGTTGAGACTCTTAGCCCAACGCTCCATATCTTTGGCTATCTAAACGAATACCACATGAAATACAATTAAATAAATCAATCGAATAAATACTGATAAGCCAGATCACCGTGTGTTTTTTCAGTATTTTAATTTATTATAAAGCTCTAAGTACCTGTTGAGCAGTTTTACTCTTTGGTTTGTCCTTTTTCTCCTTGCTTCCGGTGGTGGACATTGCTGAGTCTGAAGAGGCTGCACCGTCCTTCGTTGGAGCACCTTCAGGGTTTGACTGGCTGGCAGCAGGGACGTAAGTGTGCTTTTCTCCGTCCCAGTACATGTACTGCTGACTGTGAGAGTTGTAATAATACTGTCCAKGGAAGAAATACATAAAACCAGAATATAACAAACAAAATATACATCTTTAATTTCAGCCTAATCAAATATCCATTTAACAACAAATAGTTCACCTGAGAATTTGCATCATAGTAGAGTCCTGTGAARGGATCATAATAATAGCCAGAGCTTTCATCATAGTGGTATGTAGACACATCTGGAACAGCTGCAAGGAGAATTCACATCATGGTGAGCTTTTTAGTTTCAGACAACCTCATACTGTTTATTTACCATCATTAAAAATATGAGAATACACTTACGGTACTGCTTTAGCTCATGTTCAGTACCCGGAGTGGCRGGTTGACTGGAAGAAGCTGGCTGTGGTTTCCCTACTATCTCAACCTGCAATAAGACAGAGCTCTTAAAACAATACAACAGTATCCAGCATGGAACTTAAATTAAAATAAATAAATTAATAAAAGTACTAAGAGGTAGCAAGCAAACAGTATTGTTGTACCTGTGTGGCTGGTGTGATGGAGGCTGGGGTGACAAGACCCTCCTGTGGATGAGTGAGAAGCTGCTGCCCAGCTGCTAAACCTGATTTTACTGCCTCCGAAGAAGTGACCACTGTCAACAAGCAAACAAACAATCAGAAACAAATGAGTTCAGCTGTATAGATCATGATCTATATGATCATTTGCATATTGATCTGAACCTGTGGTCCCTCCTCCTGGGTATGCACCATTTAGAGATGTTCCTGCACTCAGCAAGACAGCAACCCTGGAGTCTGTCATGCCGTCTGGTCCAGAATACTTGTGTCCTTCCTGACTGTAGGTTACTGCTGCCCCCTGCTGACAGACTGCTGCATCAACACCCTGCACTGCACCTGATCCATTCTGAGCATTCTGAAAATTGTGGGAAGAAAAGTAATTTTAAAAGGATGCTCAAAAAAAAAATCCACATACAGTTTAAATTTCTTTAAGCATCTGTTTTGCTGCAATGTTAGGTTGAGTCWGACAAGTTACCTGAGTGACAGCCCATTGTGCGGCAGCTATAGCTGTGCTGGCCACCGTAGCAGCGCTCACTCTGCTGCTGTCCGTCACAAACACATCCCTAACAAGAACAAGAAAAGTCATTTTTGATTTTAGGGCTGCTGAATTTTAATTAACAACATCTTAAAGTGGACATATCCATGCTTTCAAATCCTCCTTTTTCACATTTAAATCATTTAGTTGGGGTCTATGAGAAGTGGAACTGTAATGCTTTGGTCTGAATTCCTCCCTATTGTAACTTAAAAGATGTCAACAACAGAATACTTGTCCAGCCAGCCTTACATGTTGGACCCAGAGCCAGAGAATGATGATGACATAGTACTTAGTAAATCCAGACCTTATTTAGACGTTCTGTCACAAATACAGTAACATAATAGTGCAGAAAATGTTATAAAGAAAACTGAAAAGGTTGAAAAATATGACACAAACAGAATATAAAAAAATCTATGCAGCAATGAGAAAGATTAAATTCTAATTTTCTGAACTCCTASAGTGAACAAGTGGAATTTGCATGATWTGTCCCCTTTAACTTCTGTAAAAATATGAACAACTGTCATGTTTCTTATAGCCAAATTTGAGTAAATGAGTGTTTACCGCTTGGAGCCTTTGGCATATTCCACCACAATAGCTTTTCCATCAATAGACAGAGGTGGCTGGAGAGCCTGCAGAATCTGGAGCAGCTGAGAAGCCTCCTGTTCATAAAGAACACAGATTTTTCAATTAGGCATGTACAAAAATATCTTCAAGAAATTAATGCTTATACATTCACCAAATCTAAAAACATCCATATTGCAAAGGTTTTTAG
>NW_013952405.1:3679614-3688013 GCF_001266775.1 Austrofundulus limnaeus
TATATAAACAAATAAATTCAAACAATAATAATCTTCAAATAACAAAACATAAATGTGTGTCTGTTTTAAATTGTTACCACTATTGTAGAGAGCTGCAGAAAGGCAAAGCCTCTGTTGAGCTGCGTGTGCTTGTCTTTGATTAGTCGAACATTAGATGGGGAGAGGGTGGCAAATGGAGCCAAAGCAGACAAGATGGCGTCCACTGAGGTATGGGGGCCAAGGTTTCTGAGAATCAGAGCTGTTTGGAGATATTCTTAAGTTAAACCATGCAGGGAAAAAAATGTCTGTCTCAGTAATTTCTACAAAATAACACTTTAATACTACTCAAAAAGTCCCTTAAGTTAAAAAAAACATTGACATAAACAAAATAGCTGCACCTATCAGGTCTAATAAAAAACATTACTGTGAACACAATGAACTTAAAGGCTTACTGTCGTTAGCAACATCTGCCTGCTGGGCAGCCTGGCCCGGCGTGATGCTGGGACCAGTGGTGTGATAGGATGTTGGTAGAGGCAGTAAGCCTTGGGTTCCTTCCTTCTGAAGACTGACAGGCAAATCCCTCTGCACCTGTGGCAACTTCAACTCAGCCTCTACAGAAAAGCAACATCGCATGTTTACACTAATGCTGTATACATAAGATTAACTCATATTTAAAACAGCTCCATTAAACATTACCTGATTTAGGCACGCTGCATTTGAAGCACTTCTCTCTTCTTTTAAAGTTTTGCACACCACACTGTTCAAATGTTACATTATTGTTAGAAAATATCCTRAATGAGTCACTACAGGGAGAGCTGTATAAGCAGCAACAGCTGAAATTTCACATCAATGAAAAACACACAGAACCTTGTTGCAGAGCCAGTCCTCGTTGGCCCGCGGTTTGGGGTCGCTGTAGTGCATCGACACCCTCTGTCCCAGAATCAGCAGCGTCCCCTGAAGGGGAAAGAAAGAGAAGCAGGAAGAACAAAGAATGACTATCAGCGACACTCTGGCCACACATGCCACAGAGAGGCCTCATCTCACAAGAGATGAGAAAGAAGATGAAAAAAAGGGGAGGAAACAAAGGCAAGAGATGGAGAGAGGCAGGAAAGAGGACAGCTGAAGTTGAAAGAAAGAAGAAACCAGAGAACTGCAACCTTCAGCTTTAGAAAATTCGGACGGACTGAGATGGTGTACGTGTAGTGTTGTGGGCGTCCATTTTTAAGGACACAATGTGTTTTGATCAATCGTGTTAACCCTCCCCCCTTAAGGGGAAACCTTCCAGAAGTATACAACACATATCATACAAGTGTCACCGCCTTCACCCCTCAGAGACAATAGCTTTGGTCTAATGTTATATGGCTGAAAGAAAGATTATTGTTTTTTTTAAGTAGGAAAGAAAATGGAACACTGTTTCTGTTTTTTGTATAAAATAGACCTTGTGAGAAGTTGGCATACCATCCCAGAGGTGGTACTGTAAAATCAGGACACAGGCTGAAACAAGTAAAAAAAAAAAAAAAAAAAAAAAAAAGGTGGAGGTCCTCTTTTAAAAGAGGAGGTTATACTGAACAAATGTGACTTGGGGGTCCATAAATGAAAAATTGACAAGACAAGCTTAAGCACAATGCAACATAAATTTGCCTGTTTGTGGAATTTGTGTAAAACAAAACAGAAACAAAAAGATTTATATATATATATTGTAAATCCTAAAATGTGAAAGCCAACCTACCTCAGGCAGAGTTATCATTTTCCACTGTGAGTTTCTACATTTTCACTAACTATGATGTGATGTGACTTGTGTATCATAATAACTACTGTCCCACTGAATGAATCTAATATGTGTATTTGTGTCTGTGTTGGAGAGAGTGACCTGGTTGGTCTCCATCCAGCGCGTGGCCTCCTGTATGAGATTAAACTCGACGAAGGCGAATCCTCGGCTCTGACCTGGACACCGCCCAGCGCCACAGCAACCGAACAACAACAACGACATAACAACAACGCAGTGTTTGGGTTAGTGCTTCATGTACAGAGGAGATAGAGAAAGAGAGACCCTGTATCAGCTTTAATAAAAATGTTTCATTACATCTCCTCTCCCTCACAGAGGCTGCACAGGGTGGGAGGATGCAACTTCAAGGTACTCATTAGGGTCAAGGAATGAGAATAAGAAGCCGACCCACTCGTCAGTTTGGGTCTGAGCTCTTTGGATTTGAATGATGAAGCACCCAGGCACCAACAAAACACACACATACATCTGCTTAAAAAAAAAAAATAAAAAATAAAAAAAAATTAAAAATACACTCTGCTGGTCTACAACTGTGATGAATAAATATACATGCCTGATAACACATTCATCTAGCGTCTTTCATTAAGCAGTGATCTATACTACAGAAAAAAGGCAAAAGAAATAAGAATCTAAAAGTATATAACCGCACTCTTAAAAAAAGACTAATGGAGGAAAACAAAAAGAAGTGTAGTGTTGGGGAGTGTAAGTGTGCCAGTGTCAGAGAAGCACAACTTACAGACAACCAGAAAGTTAGCAAAGTGAGAGGCCAGTAACACAATGACCCTTAATGGAAAAAATATTAGGGAAAAAAATCTGAATAGTACGACATCCATGTAGCCAAGCATTAGCTGCAATGTTTAAATTCTGATGCTCACTAGGATTGGGCAATACTGTATAGGCAAAAAATCATCACGATTAATTGTGATAGTTAGCCGATAATGATCAATTTGACGATTAATCCCCTAGAGTCCCTGGACACTAGTGGTCGACCGATACATCGGTCGGACGATATTTTTGGCCGATATTTGCATTTTTTTCCCTTATATCGGTATCGGCCTATACGTCCGTCCGTTCGGCCAGTACGTTCGTCCTTTTGGTCAATCCATTCTTTGGGTCATGCGAGCGCATGATGACGCTCCTCCCTCGGGGAGAGAGCAGCTGCTAATGTTGTGAGACAGAGTGCTAATAATAAGGGTGAGTTACGAACTTTTAATGTGTTTTAACTGTGTAATTTAGCTGTTTCTTCCCTCTGTGTCAGACTATGAGTGGTAGAGAGAACAGCTGTGAGTTAAATTTCACTTTGAACGGGAGCGCAGCGAGCGCCATGTTTTTACTTTCGATTTGAAACCGCACTGTAATTAGTGTGTCCACGTTGTTTTTCTTTTTAAAAAATGCTRGAGTTGCTCACAGGAGGCACAGAAGAACACCTGTATTGTTCTCCCTGCTGGATTAAAACAAAAAGCTCTCAGTCTTTTCTCCCTGTTACGTTCATAAGAGCTGCCGCCGTGCAGCARGCAGACGCTGTTCAGATCACGTTTGCTCTGACTGCAGTATAAAAGTCGTGATGCAGGTTTTCTTTGATGTACATTTCAAGCTGTGCTCTAAACTTAACTTCGGCTGGTTTAAATGCATTTTTTGCCCGGTGTAAAAATACAGGTGCAGACTGAGGCAGACTATGAGCGCTGCGCGCACGTGTGTGTGTGTGTGTGTGTGTGTGTGTGTGTGTAGTCCTCACAAAGATACCAAAATGTATGTATGTCTCTCCTTTTTCTTTCTCTGTGTTCCTCATGTTACTGTTTTTGCATCAAAAATGCTGGAATATTAAAACAGTTATTTTATTTTATGTAAAAAACTATATTAATCTGAKTGATATACAAATAAAAACAGAATATTTAGCACTAGATAAAATAAATCATAAATTTATTTATTTATTTATTTTTAAGAAAGGGCTGAAAGAAAAAATCCTATGTGACAGCACTTCACTCAGCCTGCACCAGACAAGGTTTAGTTAATAAATGTTTTTGTTTGTTTTGTTTTAAATTGAGACCTGTGTAACATTTGCTATCATTCTTATTTTTATCATGTTAATGGAAAAAGAAAAGGCAGTTTCGGCTTCAAGAATCGGCCAAAAAAAAATTGGCTGCACGTATCGTCGTATCGGTTAGACTGATGTCAAAAACATCGGTATCGGCCTTCAAAAACCTGTATCGTTTGATCTCTACTGGACACCCTTATGTCCTAGTCACATGACCAATTTAGCGGGAAAGATTTGCTCTTCGAAAAAATCTGTTCCAAACCGTGTCAAAATTATAGACTTCAGGCTATACATTAAATTTTACATTGTGTTGATAGATAAATGAATTACAGAACTTTTAATGTTCGTCATATTTGAAGCAGAGAGAAGCACCAAGCAGACTGACCGGAGTAATCTCCAGTCAGTCTGCCTGCTGGCATTAATCGTATTAATCATAAAGTGACAAAAAAATAATTGATTAATGGTTTTCTGACGATTAATTGCACATGATACGATTATGCCCAACCCTATCGCTCACAAACTCATAAGTAACTACAAAGACACAAACACACTTGCTTGAGATGCTAATTTCAGCTCTGACACGTTTAGTTTGTGAACAACCCTTAACTAGTCAGACATAACTAACTTCAGGATGGATAGAGCTAAAGGGTAAAGACAACATGTGAGCCACAGAGTAAAGAAAAATCAAAGCCATGAAATGAACTTGGTTATATGTGCCAGTATTCTTGCATGAAAAACAAAATTAATCGACACTTTTTTTTAATCTGCATGAATGTTGCCCTGGCAACATTAGTACAGGTACAGAAACCAGAAAACCAAAGAATTAAAACAGAAATGTAGGCAACTGTCTGCTTTGCTTGTGAGAATAAGCGCTTAAAATATTTGTGCTTTGCATAAGCTATTAAGCTAGCTGCTCAAGTATAGTGAAAGACTAACAGCATGAATATAAATATATATATATGGTAAGTGAATATGCTCATTCCTAACACAACGTAGATTTAAGGCACAGGGTAAAGTCGTTAAAAAGAGCAGTAAAAATGGCAGAGCAGGTAACCAATGACACTGACACAAGGAGGAAACATGGGTAAAGACCAGAAAAAAAAAACTCTCAACCTTTGGACATGTCCTCACCTGAAGATTTATTCCTCATCAGGCGAACTTCTCTTGGTTGTATTCCCTGCTCCTGAAGCTGTGTCCGAATCTTTAAACAGCAAAAAAATAAATAAAAAAATCTTTAGCTCTAATAACAAAAATAAATAAATAAATAAAAATAAATAAAAAATACAGCAATATCACAGTCTTGTTTAGATAAAACCCACCTCACTGGTTGTGGCATCGGATGGCAGCATGCGAAGCATGATGATGTTACTGGGCTTCTGGTTGTGATCCAAATCTGTACGGTAGTCCTGGTCCCTCGGATCCAGCTCATCTGACAGGTCTGGGCCCATATTTCCACATCCCTGTTCCTCTGCCATCACCGGAAAAGGCTGTAATAAATTTAGTAGAGTAATTACTGATGATCAAACAAACAATAATAAAAAATATGTTGCATGTCATAAATCTATGACTTACCCTTCTCTGTCCAGCCCCACGTGAGAACCTGTCCTCCTCCCTCTGTCTGCCTACGCCAAACTCCATCAGCTCAGGATGGGTGCCAGCATGACTCCAGTGGCTCTCCCTATTTTCTGAGTGTGGGCCACTTTTCTCCAGAAAGCCTCTTCCACTTTTTTGCCGACCCCTTTCCTGAAAGCAAGGGCGTGGCAGCTCAGACTCTCTCCTTGGTCCGTTCTCTCTCTGGTGGATGGGGTGAGCAACATCTGGGTGCGGATGGGAGAAAGGGGGCCACAAAAGGCCTTTTCCATCTCGTCCCATGTTGCTTCTGGCGTTCCCTCTGTGGTGAAAACGTGCACCATCGTGGGGAAAACCTGGTGGGAAGTCATGTGCACCCGGTGGCCTCTCGTGGTGGCTGTATAATCCATCATCCTCTGGTCCTGCCTCCTCATCTTCTTGCTCATAGCCTCGGTAGTCCATGTCCAGGAAGTTGTGATCGTTACTGTTGTTGCCATAGCGGCCTATGCGGTCGCCTCGCCCACCCCTGATGATCATAAGAGCCAGTGTGATATCTTTTTTGTAACTTTAGAGAGGAACATTTTTAGAATTGGATTTAGAACTGTTACTCACCTCCGCTCATAGTCCATGTTGACCCAATTGTTCAGCTCCAAGTTTTTGTCCCTTTTATGTTTACACTGTTGGACAAGAAATAATAATTTCCGGATGACTAAAACGGACCCTGTTTAAATGAGATGCATAGTAGTAATGATGTGCAGTGTGTGTATAACGCAGCACAACATTTCTCGAACTACTGGTACCATACTTATTACTAAACGAAACTTGGTAATAAAAAGTGCAGTAAAACAGCATAAATTATCAATATAATATGTGTACGCAATGCATACGTAGATTTTTACTCTCCAAATATGAGTTTTTAACAATGACGCGTGGCGGTCATCTCTGTTAGCTTTCAAGCTATCTATTAGCTGACGTTAGCTAGCAAGTCTAAGCTAGGTAAACAGTACGCTCATGGCTGTCACCGTTAGAAACACAAAACAAGTCTTGAGCAGCATTGGAGAAACACTTACCACCACCTCATGAAACTAACAGTTCTTACTGAAATCTCACGTCTAATAAAACTGTCAGTACAAGAGAATGGGGCGCTTTATTTTCAGTAAATCCAGTGTAAAATGGCCACACTGAAACATATCCGAGTGGGCGGGACCAAAACGTCATACCCGAAGACTGATTGGTTGGCTGCATATTTCAATGTAGATGATGATTGGACGAGACAAACATCAACTCAGAGGATCGAGTATGATTTTCTATATTAGTTTGGTCTTGGAAATGTATTTTGTGCAGTTAGACTAGTTTGTTACATAAGGTCTGCTACTCATTGTTTTTAGACATACATTATTTCCTTACCCTTGGCGTGTCATAGCTTTGTGAAATCATACCATACCATGAGCTTTGGTCTTTTACTCTGTATTCAATTATACTTTTGGAAAGAGTTCCTGAGCATTTTTATCTTCATTACTTACAAACCTGGAGGATATGCACATGCAGTCTTTTCATGTATCATAACTAGTGCGACTAATTTGTTATCAGCTCAAAATTCACTTGTGCACACTTAATAGTGAAGTGCTTTAGGTTTTTGTCAGTGGTTAAGAATAAAGATGCAAAGTCACATTTTTATTTAATAGTTTATATATTTCAATAAAAAATACAGACAATAGGTCTTAATAGCACAAACTGCATTTACATGTTTAYTACAAAATTCTAATCAAAAAGTCACTGATTCTGGGCTTGTAATTGCTTGATTCTGTGATCGATTACATTTTATTAATTTTATGTAATGCAGGTTCCCTAACTTGTGCATTAAAATATTCTAGTCAGACATGAAATTACACATACAAATGATTAGAAGGACTGCACATTTTTATTTGGAGGAAAAAGTAAACAAGGAGTGTCACAAATATATATATCCAACACTGTTGAAAACAGTAACAAACAGTTTTATCAAAACGAAATAAAAGAAACCCTAAGACCAGCTTTTTGTATAAAATTAAAAACATAAAAATTCAAAATAGAAAATAACTTTTAGGAGACTAGCCCCCAAAACCTTCCAAATCAGCACCCCGATCTGCACCTTCTATTGTTAGAAATAATGCCAAAAACAAGATTTTATCTCATAAAATTACTAGGCTAAATATACTGTAACATTTTAGACGTGAAAAATCAAAAGTTACAAAATACAATAATGACAATGTCACTCAAAGAGGTAAGGAAGTAAAAGGCAAACTTGCAATAAACAATATTACTATATTTTCAAGGCCTTGTAAGTCATACAGTACATAATGAACAGAAAAGTAAAAAGATAAGCCTATCACCTGAATGAAAGTATGTAAACCATAGTAACTTATTACTTGTGATTTATCCCACCAAATAATGCAATCAAATCAATACTTGGTCCACAAAATGTCCTAAAACCTTCA
This sequence comes from Austrofundulus limnaeus, assembly GCF_001266775.1. Classification (NCBI taxonomy): domain Eukaryota; kingdom Metazoa; phylum Chordata; class Actinopteri; order Cyprinodontiformes; family Rivulidae; genus Austrofundulus; species Austrofundulus limnaeus. The sequence continues at coordinate 3,687,458 of NW_013952405.1, forward strand.
TTATTGTGATCGAGAACATAACTGAGACATAACTGAGCTTCCGGTTTTTGTTCAAGATCTCCCAGGAAAATAAAASTTAATTTTAATTTCACCAAACATCTGAGCCAAGAAAAGTAGTCAACATATATCTTTGGTATATAACAAGGCCTTAGGTCATTGTTGAAGGTCTTTTCTTACATGTACAGTACAAGGTGTAATTGCACTCTTACAAATTTACATTCATGACTGGTAGAGAAAGAAAGCTTTATCCTTCCACAGAGCCTATAACAGTGCACAGCCATCCTTCCTCCTTTTGCTGACCTTCAACGCTGCCCAAGTTGCCATCTCAAAAAGTTCCCTCACGCCTTCTTTGGTTTTGGCAGAGCACTCTCTGTAGCTGAAGGCATTGATGCGACTTGCCATCTCTTTGCCATCTTCATATGTAAGTGGCACCTTGAAACATGTTTTGTAGAAGCATAAATTATGAATGATATGCAGACAAATGCAGCAAAGGATTGGGGACTAATTAAATGGTGTGTGTGTGTGTGTGTGTGTGTGTGTGTGTGTGTGTGTGTGT
>NW_013952405.1:3688163-3690451 GCF_001266775.1 Austrofundulus limnaeus
AAATCACCACACCTGCTTTCTTTTGGCAAGTTCTCGTCTGGTGTACTCATCATTGCGAAGATCTATTTTGTTCCCCACCAGGATAACGGGAACATTTGGGCAAAAGTGCTTCACTTCAGGATTCCACTTTTCTGGAATATTATCTAAAAGATCGATTGAAAACAAAATGTAGTATTTTGCATCTTGTATCCATTACCCTATTTCAACTGCAATCAATAAATATTGAGTGTTACTCAGGAGTTACCTAAACTGTCAGGGCTGTCCACAGAGAAGCACAGGAGAATAACATCTGTGTCTGGGTACGAGAGAGGCCTCAGTCGATCGTAATCTTCTTGACCTGCTGTATCCCAAAGCGCTAGCATCACCTGATCAACAAGAYAATCACTCAGGTACAACAATAATTGAATGAAATGACAGAGAAACTTGAGGAAAAAAGCCTCTAACAGCAGGAAAAACAGACAAGAGGTAGGGATGCCTTTTAACATCATTTTAAACCTTTTTTCTGCTACTTTAACTAGATTTTGTCATGCATTTTTGTTCTTAAAATACAAGATGCTTCCAAAAAACAAAGAAGATGGATCATTTCTGAAAACTTCATGGTAATACCTTGAACATTTAAGTTATAAGTGGGGAAAAAAAGGCAAAATGGTCACAAAGGCCCTACTAGTTCAGCTTGTAGAAATCATGAACTTGATTACCTGAATAAAAACAATAACTTTCATAAATAATCGTATGATTTTCATGTTATTTTAAAGGGTTTTAATGTTCTTTTTGAAATCACTAATTTGATATTGATACTAAGATATATATATTTTTAATCTAAATCCTTATAAGAAGACTCTAAAGCAGGGGTCAGCAACCTTTTACRGTTAAAAGAGCCATTTCTTCCCCTTGGCTCTCTAATAAAATTGTGTCCGGAGCCGTAAAACACAYTACTACTGTGATCAGCTGGTGGCACATGGGTCACTTTAGGTTTGTTGAATGGGTGGTTTCTGGTCAGTGTGGGTGACATACAATTAAAAATATATATAGTGAATTTGAACATTTAATATTATTTTCTCCAGTTTAGGTTACAAAATATCATAATCATGTAAACAAGAAAAAAATATATAGTTTATACCAATTTAAAGAAAAAACAACCTTTTTTATTGCTATTCGTTGAACTCATGATATTTCTTTGACAACTTGTCTTACAGGTATTCCAAAAAATGCCTGATGGATTTGAGAGAGAGAGAGAAAAWAGAGAGATCAGGCTGTAAGGCTGGAAGATGGATTATTGAAGTGGTCAACAAACTACTAATATTTATGCTCAAATCAACACAATTCACTCATTGTATTAGCAGTTTTGAACATGTTTGCAAATGGACAGACTAGACAGACAGCCTTTCTTGCTGTGAAAAAAAAAATCATGTTACTTTTGGTCAAATTTTTAACGAGCTGCAGGTTGCAGACCCTGTCTAAAGTGTCAGTACTTACAAGATCTGCTGTTGTATGCTGTGATCGCAATTTTCAGAACTTACTGTCAAATGGTTACAAAAAGTAGGCTAATATGGTAAAATTTTGTCTTTTTTTATCATTTCATTATATCATATCATTTCCAGCTGGTAGACTGCAGGCTCACCTTTTTTCCATCTACTTCAATGTCTGCCACATAGCTTTCAAACACTGTAGGAACATAGACTTCAGGAAACTGGTCTTTGCTGAAAACGATTAGAAGACAGGTTTTTCCGCATGCACCGTCCCCAACTATCACCAGTTTCTTCCTGATATCCATCTCTGTAAAACAAAAAAAAATGAATACGTAAAAACACAACCAAGACAGATAGGTGAAAAGTAGCAGACTCTCCATACAAACATTGAATGGGTTTTCTTCCCTTGTTCTTTTGTTATTCAGCTGTCGGTTCAGTATCATATCCCCATTCCTTCTGAGGGAACGTTGTCCTTGTTGTCAAACCAGTCAAAGGTACTAGCAGAAAAGTTTTTTTTTTTCTGTTTCCAAACACTGTCATTCGATGGGTTCTCCCTTAAATCATAACTATAACCTATCGCCAGCAAGTGAATACATTTAGTACTTAAATGAGAATCGCGTTAAAGATTCTTAATCTCAAGAAATCTAATTACCTTCATGTTTCGTTGGCCGTCCGCACCTGTACTTTGTCACTTTTCCTGAAAAAAGTTAAAGCTCCGCCCATCATTTGTACGCATGCGCGCATGGGTCCTGAATGCGCGCATACACACACACACACACACACACACACACACACACACACACACACACACACACACAC
>NW_013952405.1:3691271-3699701 GCF_001266775.1 Austrofundulus limnaeus
CACGTGTGTGTATGTGTGTGTTCCCTCCGTACTAAAGTTTCAATCACTAGTATGTGCGTATTTATGTAAAATGTTTTCTTTTATCTTGGCAAAAATAAAAATAAAAGTAGCTACCAGTGACAGTTCTTAACAAAATCTTTTATTGATTAACTGCAAGATTTGATTTATTTATATGCACTTATAAATAAAGAAGTTGTAAAATGAATCTTTGCACACATCATAAATCATGAGAACTTTCCTCATTGACAGTTCTATTTAGTTCACTTTTGGTATTTGTGCTCATATTAGCAATCATGAATCACGTATAGAACATCATACTACGCATACATCATGATTTCTTTATGATGTGTAAGTACATCTCAGGTTCATGACTCTTTCACTCCTGCCTGCCTGAGAATTAGGAAGCAGACACTCGTGGCGGCAGGTTTTCTGAGCTGTCTCATTTCTTTGTCAGTCATTTTAAAAGCAGATCCAAGATTTAATCCATGTGAAATTGAGCATGGCTTCTCCCTCTTCCATGTGGTTTGAAGTTGTGCTCATTGAGACTGAAAAGATGTTTTTTATTTATTTATTTAYTTTACTGTAGATGTCAGGGTTACAACTCTGCAGCTTCTATTTGTTTCTATGGACACAGGAGGTAAAGTTGTTCTGATTGGCTGCCTGGCTCAGCCGTTCGATCGCGGGACTATTTCCTGACGGCGGCGGTGCTGTTGCTGCGCTGGTAGAACAGCACATAAGCTTGATTGGTCTGAAGCTGGTTCTCCGTGAGCAGGGTCACACTGTGAGGGAATAAATAGAGRGAAATGAGAAGAAGCTGGTTCTGGTTTAATGAAAATATGTCCCAACACATARCTGTTTTATGAAACACTGCTGAGGAAAACTAAAAGAAAGCGTTCTGATTGCAGGACACATCTCACCTGGAGTCGTTGTACAAGCACCAACCATTGTCGTCTAAACAACAGGCCGTGTAATGGCCCATGTTCACAGTCCCAGCATGGTTACATATTGCATACAAGTCGTACAGAACAGAACCTGTAGGGATGAACAGATACAGCAACTTCAATCAGAAATAAAGTTCAGAAAATTTTGATACAATTTTTTTAAGCTGTTTGGAAGAACATCAAGTTGCAGGTATTAGAACAAGTGAACCAATCACAGGCCCTGATGATATTCTCTTCAGATTTTATTAAATTAAAGTTTGAGAATCTTTAGCTGACACTGACTACCTGTGATCTGCAGGCTGGGTTTCTTTCTTTGTGAACATTTGACTCTAGTTGTTCTCATTAATTCACTTCAATTCAGTTTCTCTCTAAAGCACCAATTTACAACAAAACCCACTTCAGGGCAAAATGAATGAATGAATGAATGAATGAATGAATGAATGAATGAATGAATGAATGAATGAATGAATGAATGAATAAATAAATTTAAAAAAGTCCAAATCACAAATGCAATTCATATCCAGATTCAATTAAGTTTCTATCATAATACAACACATGCTAATACTGTAAATTATGAATGAGAAATGCCAAACCCTAAAAGTTGTCTAACAAAGCCAGAAGATTGCATCAAATAAAACAACCTCTTTTTACTGAAGCAAACAGATGGTATAAATGAACTGATCAACCCTCTTCATCTAGATTTATGTTCAAACTTTTTATTTCTTTATTCTGTTGTATTGTGTTTATTCAAAATGTGTCTTAGCTTTTATTTCTTAGTCTGTAGCAAACTGTTGGTTTTGTCCTCATGTGATGTGTGATAAGTCAATCATGTGATTGTAATTATTGACTTCATCATTTCTTTATTTGGTCAAATCTTAATCATACCTGAAACAAAACTTTGCATTTAGCAAGTGTTTGTCAGAAAACATAATTACTCGATGAGTCAGTTTTTTTTGTAGTTTATCTTGAATTAACACCATGGTCCAGCAGGAGGCCTTTTCTGCATTTTGCTTTAAATCAAATGCCATAAAATCAACTTTTTTTTTAATGTTTCTGACCTTTCTAGCACTTTTCAATTAATGTTAAATACCTGCACGTAGTGAGCTTGTTCATTAAATAGTCTTTTCTATTGACAGATTAAAAAAGGCTTACCACAGTCGACAGGTCCGTAGCGTCCGAGGTCTAGCTTTGTGAGAGGAAATGACACGTACACGGTGCTTTTACTGATAGACCACCGGGATGTTGTGAAACGATTCAAGTCTGTTTGACTCTGTTAAGTTTAACAACTCTGCACAGGAACAGTACTTTTTAAACTTTTTTTTTCTTTTTACAGGAAGAGATGCTGCAAAGGATACGGATCACTATGACCTGAGGAAACCTGTGGATGGACAGCCGCTTGGTGCACTCTGTCCGCCTGTTACACCTCGCACACATCTGAAGAAAGCAGAAACAAACAGCTCAGGCTCGTCTCCATTTGGAGTACAGTTCAAACAGTTTTTTCATGGATTGCTGTTAACTTACTGGCGAGTTTTCCTTGTCCAGTTTTTCCTCCTGGGAGAACAGGTCCAGACACTCCTGCAGTGTGACCTCCCCCCCAGAGCTCCGTTTGGGGATGGGCAGCGACAGGTCGCAAAACACATCGAATGTGTTGGAGTAGTGCGAGCAAACCGAGCAGTGAAGCGAGCTCCGCAGCTGGCCAGAGAACAGGTCTGTCCGAGGAGAGAGAGGAGATGAAATGTGTGTTCGTCTGAATGAGTTTATTCCTCGTAGGAAGCCGTGTCAATAACCCTCCTCACCTACTATTACACTGTCATCTCTCTCCAAGTGCTTCTTCCACATGGCAGCTGCCTCCTCCGAAATCCTTCACAAAAATCAGAAAAGAGCAAAGTAAGTTCACAAGCAAAAACAAGAATTTTTCCCCCCTCACGCACACATACACATACGCACCGAAATCTGGCATATTTTTGCTCCGGCTCTTTCACCATTCTCTTAACGTTTGGTCGGCGATTTATTTCAGTGTGGAGCTTGTCCAACAGAAACCTGAGGAACTCCTGAGCGTCCTGTTGACTGCAAAGAGAAGCAAAACTCATGAAAGATGATAAAAGGGGAAGGCAGATGATGATTTTTACCGGAGTCCTTGCGTGCCTGCCGCCAAAATATTTCATAACTGGACTCATTTTAATGAAACTCTCAGAAAAGAATTACTGAATGTACTAAATGGCTATAACTACGTCAGTTTAACATAAACCGAGCTAAAATATGATGCAGTTGAGTGAGTCATTTATAACCTAATCTGAGCATAAAATCTCACARTTTCGCATAAGATTAAGAGAAAAACATGTCAACGTTTGGACAAAATAGGCTACAATCATTAGATGGTCTCAGTCAGTCTAAACCAGGGCTATCCGACTGGCGGCCCAAGGGCCACATCTGACCCACGAATGACGTAAGTTCGGCCCGCCAATTTTTTCATTAGTCTCTTAAGCCCAAACCAGATTTTCTACTTTAATTACCACTACTGGTCTCTACAGAAATGTCGGAGTCTTGGCTAGAAACTGGTAAAAACCTTTCTATGAACATCCAAGACAGTTAAAACTACAAGCAGTTGAAGATAAAACTAAGAAAAGGAAAATAAAATTGGTCAAAAAAATTTGGCAAGTCATGATGTCAAATGAATTTGTGGTAAATAGGAGACAGAATGTGTTATTTTTGCTTATGATATTTGCTTTTTATTATGACTACATTTTTAAGGGTTCTGTATGGTGTATTCATGATTAAATGCAGCAAAATAAAGATCTTTATAATAATTGGTTTATATATAATGACTTTAATTGCTGCATGTTTGGCCCCTGTGCTGTTAGCCTGCATTAACTGTSCCCACCGGAGCAGTTTCTAAACTCTGGCTTTAAAGGCAACATACTGTACCTATTAATTCAAGAAATGGACTTTACCATCATGTGTCATTAGTTGGACAAAAAGCCATAAACTTCTCATTTAGGAAACAGAAGACAAAATCCTATGCTACATTTCCTGGATTGTTTGGTAGCACTGTCCTAACACCTTAGTTTGAATGCTTACAAGTTAGCTTTTTCTTATAGAGTYGATATTAAACTTGAAAAAGCAGATTTTTTTTACCTGTAACCATTGAAGTAAGGCACTGTTTCTTTGAAAATACAGTAAAAGTGTCGAGGATTTACAACCGTGTCYCCTTCAGTCACAACCCAAAGGCCTGACAGCACCTGAGAGAAAGCTGGTACGAAACAAGAAATAAAACAAAATCAATACGAGGACGTGAACTCTTTAAACTGGATCACTGAATAGAAAATTCCAAAGAGAGAGAGAGAGAGAGAGAGAGAAGCATACAGTCCATGAGCTTTGCATCCTCTTTGGAGTACTTCTCATGCTTGTAGGACTTCAAGAGGCAATAGTTCCGCAAGACCCGTGTGTGAGACAAACACTGGACCACKGCGTTCAGGAAACACTAACACAACACAGAGTGATGAGCGGGTTAATGTAACAAATATTCCAGTCATCTGGCAGATAAATCTTTGAAAAGCTTCATCTGAACACCTACTGTGTTTCCAATATTCCTGAGCCYGAGTCTTCCGCTTCCCAAAGCCAGAGGCCCTTCCTAAAATAAAGAAACATCAGAAATAGAATCAAATACCTGCAACATGTTATATAACTGTCTGTCACACGTCCTCCTATTTGACCCCTGGCTGTACTCAWGCTTGTTTTTTTTTTKTAACCCTGCCATGTTTGCCTGTGTTTAACTTTGGCAGGACAGATTTAGCCTTCTTATCTCATTAGCACAACAGGAGAGGCTAAAACCAGGTCAGTCTGAAGCTTACATCCTATTAGAGACCCCAAGGAGGGCCAACAGGTGCGTGAACACGTGCGTGTTGCTGTGTGTGTGTGGGGGGGAGGGTTCTTAACGCTTTCAAATGATTTCTCCTGTCAGTGTTTACATTTCTCATCGGCATTGCCTTAATTGAAATCCATGTTTAAGAACAAACGGGACGTTTTTGTCTGCCCCGCACCTCGTTGTCGGTGACCAGGAGCAGGCCCATCAGCGACGTGTAGAGCACCGACTGGGAGATGTCGGTGGTCTCTCTCTGGAGGGTGTTCTGAGACACCAGGGTCCGACACAGGGCCTCACAGGAACCCTCCACATTGACGCCACTGGAGCCAGGCATCCTGTCGTGTCCTTTGACCTCTGTCTGAAGAGGCGACCTCAAGCAAAGGGTCCCCCCACACACAACAATAAACTAAAAATTGAATCGGCTGAGCTGTATCTCCTCAGTGTTCTTCAACTTGCAAGGGTGGCAGGGTGCAGAAACAAGTGCACGAACTGAAGAGAAACGTTTCCTTGTTTCAGGTTTACTTCTCATGCTCTTCCAGGCGAAAGTCAGGGGAGGCGTTCACAGCTGCAAGGAAACGAACAGTTCTGATGACTTCAGCTCACATTTCTTACATGTAAAATTGAGCCTAGAAGACTAACAAATAAATCACATGCCACTGAAAAACTAATAAAAACAAACTTTTGGATATCCCACTATTGAATCAACTAAACAGCAGACGTAAGCTAAAAGGCTAAAGTTACGTAACCTTGATTCTAGAAAGCGCCACACACCTGTTAAATGAGCTAATGCCAACCGCTAAGCAGGTAAGTAACCTCTCTCTCACCAGCTATTTTGCAAGCGATTCCTGGYGAAAACCCGCAGCATTAACAGAACGGAGCGATTTGGACTCACCTGAGCGCCTCTCTATCTGTGGACAAAGTGTCCGAACCAAACTGTTCCCATCATCTGCTGAGCTGTTAAAAATGCATAAGGGAACGTCTACGGTTTCACTGTGTGTTTGTAGGGTAGAACTGAAAGTCTACCTCTCTGTGTCCGTCCTGTCACTGGTACCAGAGAGAGAGAGAGAGAGAGAGAGAGAGAGAGAGAGAGAGAGAGTGAAAGGCAGACAGAGGGGAGGGAGGATAATCATCTCTAATCTTTTCCCTGTGGATTGTGTTGGCTAACATAGACGTGTCATTGTGTTCAAGCAGCTCAACAAATATTTTAACTGTCAGTTTATTAAAAAAAGTTAAAATAAAACAGCATGTCACAACTTTTCCCACTTTAAATTCACATTCAAGAATACTGTTTTCCAGTATGTACAGTCATTATATCATTCACAAAAAGCAAGATAATAAAAAAATAGGTCTGTAAAATTAAAAAATAAAGATTTTTGTCTTTTCTTTCACAAACAGTTCCGTTTCGTATCTCCCCAGAGCCGATCGGTCCTCGGCGCTCAGACTCAGCGGCTGGTGTGATCCGCCATGTCTGTGTCCGAGCTCAGGCTCAGGTCTGCTATGTGACACAAGGCGGGGTCCAGGTGCAGGGAGAGCGGCGACTGGCTGGTCTGAGCCGTCCGGTCCCGGGCCTGCACGATGGCTTGGCGCAGGCAGCTGATCCACTGCTGCTTGCTGAAGGAGTCGTTGGCCTGCAGGCAGTAGGGGTTGACTTTGGAGCGCCCTCTGCTGCTCACGCGGAAACAGTTCTTCACTGTGGGACGACAGGAAGGAGAAGGAAGGAAAATGGAGTGAAAGCAGAGTTGTAGGTTTCAGTTCAACAAATAAAACGAGTGTCATCATCTCTCCCCCACCCTGCACATWTTTTGAGGGTGCTGAAGATTTGATAATTTATGTATTCAAAGTAAAATAATCGCGTATTCTTGCGACGCGTTACCTTTATCATTTCCCCCGGTGAACGCTCCCCTAAAGGTTCCTCCCCCTGCCGCCTCGCCGTCCGGGATCTCCTCCAGATTGATCAAAGCGTTGGGCAGCGGCTGCCGGTACACGTGAAACACCTGCCCGAGGTCTCGGTCCTCGCCTGGTCGGGTCAGGACCACAGCCAGCTCAAACAGGAACACGTGCAGCCGCTGACAAAGACACACAGAGAGAGATTGATAGAGACAGCCTTTGTGTGAGAAAGGAAGCATTTTAGATGTGRAGTCTAAAATATTCTGCTGTCTCGTCACAAAGGTCAGTTAGTAAACCCGCAGTCACTGAACATACCTGTCCCTTATTGTTCTTGAGCTCCCCGTGGCAGTAGAGGAAGCGAGACTGTTGGATCTCTGGAAGTCTCTGACTCTCCTCGTGGTACATAAGACCCCGCCGGTAGAACTGGCACTCTGCCTCCCCTGTTTTCTTGTTCACTTCACCCACTATGTCATGAATCTTATCCAGCTKAAGAGAACAAAGAGCAGGAGAGACATTTCAGTCCTGGTAAGGCTCATAAATATCCAAGTTATAAAATAAATATTAGCACAAATATATATTTTTAAATCCAGTGCTTTGAAGTTATCAGGCTTGTGTGGTTTTTGGCACCTTTTTATTTTGCAATTATGTTCTGGTGTTATGCAGGTTTTTTTTTTTGACAAAATCAACTTTTATTTTGAAAATGATGTGTAGAAAGAGTAGTGCTTTGTGGGTTATCAGGTGATTGGTATGGCTGTTAGTAGAGCTGCGTGATATAACAGATGCTAAAAACCAGGGAGGGATTYGTCAACATTCAACGGTAATAATGCAACTTCATATTTTCTTAATATTGAGCAGCTTTAGCTGTAAGGTAGCGTTTTTTTGTGTTTCTTACACAGAACAAACTGAGGAATCTGCAAGTTGTTTCTAGAACCAAAACATGACTCTRTCTGAGCTTAGATCAATAAAAAAAGATTCATATTCAGAAATTAAAGGTTTGCAGCTGCCAATACAGAAATTTGGACACGAAAGATGATTGTTTTTGACACGAGGGAATTCTGAATGCCTTTACAGATTTAACATAGTAAAGATGAGCGTAGATGCACCACAATAAAAGTCTGAAATTTGACAGCTGAGTGATTGCATGTGTGCATGCACAAACTGTCGAGGAGCAAACGTTCATCACTGCTGTAAAACGGAGGAAACTCAACTCACAGCCTCGGGTATAGTTTCCTCGTCCGGGTGCTCCGGGGGCGTGCACTTCTGGATCTCCTTCAACAGCAGAGGGTATTTGACCAGGCGGCTCCGAGGGAGGTCCAGGAAGCTCCACAAGTCCAACTTCCTGCTGAACGAAGACTCCTGACACAAATGCAGGAAGTGCTCCACGCGCTTCTCGTGCTTCTTCTGRTCCAGCAGGGCTTTGGCCCCCACCTGGTTGCAGCAGTATGTGATGTAGGCGTCCAGACAAGGGAACTGAGGAGGAGGACGGAACAGGACGGGTTGAGACAAATGCGGGCAGAGCAGAGACGTTCATAGAGACGTTCGCAGAGACGTTCGCAGATACTCACCCAGTCCAAGAGAGTGGGCCCCACCTCTCCAACTGTCTTCTCCGATCCCCTCAGCCGCTCCAGACGGTCCAGAAGATCTGGTTCGAAAGAAAAACAAACTCTTGAATATAAAAACAAACATTGATTTTTTTAACAATTAAGAGTTAAAAACATTAATTTATATTTTATTTAAAAA
>NW_013952405.1:3701183-3724198 GCF_001266775.1 Austrofundulus limnaeus
TTTGAGCTCTGTTGTCAGGTAGTCATGWTACCAGAGCCTGTCTGTATAATGTCTTGTGACGTCCACGGCCTACCCCAGTTACCACTACTGTGCATGTGTGTCAAGGACAGAAAGGCAGATGTGGTAGTGGAAGGTGTCAAAGCAGTTTGGCGAGAACAACAAAAAAAGAAAACGATTAATGGATTATTAAATTAGTCATAGATTATTTTAATAATCGATTAGTCATCTATTAATCGATTAATCGTGGCAGCCCTACCTGTCACACATAATTTCATCCATCCATCCATCCATCCATCCATCCATCCATCCATCCATCCATCCATCCATCCATCCATCCATCCATCCATCTTCTGTACACGCTTATTCCTTTCAGGGTCGCGTGGGCCACTGGTGCCCATATCCAGCAGTCATGGTGGACAAATCGCAAGTCCGTCACAGGGATACACATAGAAACAAACAAGACAAACAACCATTCACTCTCTCATACCCAGGGACAATTTGGAGTTATCAATTATCCTAACAGTCATGTTTTTGATCTGTGGGAGGAAGCTGGAGTAACCGGAGAGAACCCACACATGCACGGAGAGAACATGCAAACTCTACCCAGAGAGGTCCCTGGACTGGGATTTGAACCGGTGACCTTCTTGCTGAGAGGCATCAGCTCTACCAAATGAGCCATCATGCCGCCCCAGTCTAAAACTAATGTTCTCAAATAAAGATGGAGGTTCTCAGGAGGTTATATTCATAGATATATTTTAATGAAATATTAATTAAATAATTATATAATAGATATAAAATTAGGCAGTACAGTGGCACAGTTGGTAGAGCAACTATGTTTACACGTTCTCCCCATGTAGGAGTGGGTTTTCTACAGGTACTCTAGTTTTCTCTCACAGACAAATCATTTTTATTACAACTAATATGAATAAAAACGCAAATATCTTAATAGTTTGGAATAACACTACAGTAGATGTATTTTGTAACTGTGCATGTTTTGTCTTTATTTCCAGTTTTGGATTTTTATAATTACAGGTTTTCTTCACAAAAGTAAACATCAACAAGCAAATAAAACTTTTCAATTCAATTCAAATTCAATTCAAATTCAAAAATACTTTATTGATCCCAGAGGGAAATTAGGTAACATGCATAGAAGAGGTGATGCCTTTAAATTTTAAAAAGCTTGTTCCTTGTAAATGTCTTTAAAATATGTATTTTGATATTTTTAAATAAAATGACCATTTTGAAGGGAACTGTCCCCATCACATTTTAAATTAAATTAATTTGAACCTCCACATTTACCATAAAATATTACTTCACACAGTGTTTCTCTTGCTTAACAAATAAATATACTCCACTTATTCACATGAAGTGTTTTCTTATGTAGGTAAAAGTCTGTTGAACAACTTGTTAAAATACACCAGAATGCAGGAAATGGCATTTACTTCTTTCAAATTTTTCTGGGGGAGGACCCCCAGACCCCCCACCAGTGGGTCCCTCCAGCATTACAAATACCTCTGATGCCACTGAAATATGTAAGAATGTAAGGACAACTCATGGTACTCCATATGTAAAGATACAGAACAAATTTAGAAATAGACTGTTGCGGAAGTGCAGAGAGTTTGGATTCTTGTTTTTTGTCTCTGAGTGTCACAAAATCAGTTATGTTATCTGTAAAATTACAAATTAAACATCTGTAGGCAAAAACATAGCTTTATATTGCCATGTCATTTTTACAACCACATCATAAAATTTCTGTTATTTCTGGTATTGTGTTTTGGTGTGCGACCACTGTTTTTTCAGTGCCCCCACCCCCATGGCCCCCCTGAAAAAACTTTTGCAGGCACAGCGAGACAACACAAAATATACTAAGGCTTCCAACCCACCTAAAAAAAGGAGCTGCAGTACCACCTTAAAGAAGTTTTTTTTTATTAGTTAACGTGTAGTTATATTAAAAAAACCACAGCCTATACCATGACATATCCAATTATGTATTCATTGGTTAATTTTTCATTGGTTAAATGCATGTTACCCTCCTGTTCACTTGCAACTAAGTGGTTCAGATTTATRCTAAAAAACAAAACAAAAAAAAGGAACAACACAAATATGACTAGAACTGTTACTCAACAATATTGCATGCATGCATATGATTTGGAAATGAATTTGTGTTGAAATATGATAAGAAAATTAAGAGTTTCAATAATCTACCTTCATGCAGGGGAATGAGGGAGTTCAAAGTGCCAAAGATTTGTCCGAGCTCRCTCTCCGTCATTATGTCCAACTTCAACATGGGCTCATAGTACACCTGATGGCAAAGGGAAGGGAAATAAGTGTTTCAAAAYAAACTAAATGACTGCAAGAGACTCGATGCGTTCTATTCTGGTGATTAAGTACCTTCTTGACTAAATTGAGGTCTTCGATAAGTTGTTTCTCTCCCTGAGTGAGCTCATAGATCACCTGCACAGGAGTTCAACACGGTCAAGGCGGTTACTCAAACATTTTCAGGAAAACGAACAGTTCTCACACATGCACACGCACACACACACAGTTGCTCTGTAAGCTACAACACGCACAACAATTCTGCAGGGGCCAGCCTGCACAGCTGATTGTTCAATAAAGGAAGTTGAGCCTCTAGTGCCAGCTCACATCCTCTTTCACGATACTTGCGCAGAGCAGCTTCAGAGAAACACAGCCAGTCGTCCCACCCACATTTCAACCGCAGCCTCACACCTTCACCCACATAACCCCACCCATTTCTCAACAGRAAAAAAAAAAGAATATGTATAGCTTTAAAGATTTTAATAATATCTTAAAGTCTGTTTTCTGCACTGTCCATCACACCTCTTGTCGTTTGATTTCCTTGGCGGTGAGGTCGTGACTCTCCACCGTGTCGCTCCAGCACTGGCTGTTGCGCCTACGTGGGAAAGACGAGGCCTTGCCGCGGCTGCGCAGGGGAGCAGGGGGCAAAGGTCGAGCGTCTGTGCGAAAGCTTATAGATCGCTGTGAAAAGAGAGGGGGAGTGGTTAAAAGGGTGCAAAGACGAAGGACATTCTATTTGCCACTTTGTACCATGGAGGAAAACTGTGTACCGAAATAGACTGCCCGATGCGTTTCAGGGCAGGGGTCTTCACTGGGGTTATGACCCCCGTTAGGCTGTTAGACTTTGATACAGGCTTGACTCTTTTGTTACTGGGCTCCTAAAAACAACAACAATAACAACAAAAATGTCAACAGTGAAACTGAAAAATCAAGTTGCCCCACAAGAGATGCTGAACAAAACACCTGACCTCTGAATCCTTCATGTGTGCAGGCATGTTTTCACCCTCCTCTTCTTCCTCTTCATCCTGGACAGAAACAATTATAGGTCAACTTGAGATGAAGGAATTTTGGGGGAGAGGGGGGGAAAATGAGAGTGAGAGAGAAATGTTGAGATGGGGTGAGGGATGTTGCATGGTGCAGATCTCTCATTTCCTGTGTGAGTGTTTCAAAGAGGAAGAAGGTTGAAACTGTGCCTCAGCTAAATACAAGATGTCGGCCTGTTTTTTTCTTAACCTCTACTTACATCTGCAAGTTTTGTGTCAATAAAGATGGCATGAACTGTTATCAGTAAAAATGCAGCAAAATGTGGAAAGCAGATGAAAAAAAATAAGAAACATCCCAGCAGCTATAGAATACATGAAACCATAATGTTCACAATGTTCTGCAGTCAGCATCGTGGTCACAAAGGTAAGGTTGACTAACTTCCGCTACTTACTGAAAAAAGCAGCAGATATGATTGTGGTGCATTTCAGATTATTACTCACCTCTATGATTCTTATCACAGGTTCAGAAGTCGAGTCTTGTTTTCTCTTCTTCTAAGAGCAGGAATTTATTTAAAAGTTAATTTCTTGGATTGTTATTTAATTAAATGTCTCAAATAATTAATCCAAGTAGCTTACCCCAGCATGATCACAGATGACAGAGTGTGTCTCCCCCAACCTGTGAACAATTTTAAGTACAAAATATTCACAATTATACATTTTGAGAACAATCTGAGTTAGTGCGACACAAAAGATAGCTTTGTGCTCTATCAAATTGCAATTTTTTCCCGTGTTCAGATTAATTTGACATTAAAATAATTTCACACTTAAGTCAGATGCATTCAAACTTAAAAGTACCCATGCCTTCTTTCAATTGTCCCCATTCTCATCAATTAACCTGTTCAGTCAACAAAGCGTAATAAAAAAACAAACACAAGCCATCATACCAGGAACTCTTTGTTTCACCAGCCTCCTCCACTTCCATCTTTTGCACCCCCTTTTTCTCTTCAATGCATCTTCACAAAATCAGAAGTCAAGATTCCCAAACAGAGAATTAATCCAAATTTGAGACGGGCTTTTTAAATGTTCTCGGCGCAGGCAGTGAGCGCTTTGCATTGAGCCTTTTTAGAAGTTCAGAGCTCTTCTTCCTCCTCACTCTCTTCCTCATCTCACAGCAGACCACATCCTTTACGGTTGCACATAATCACGTATCCGCTCTTCTAAAGGAGGAGTGTTTTAAAACTCGATGCAGAGGCGCTCTAAACCCTGTCATTTGGATTTTCTAAGCTTTAAGATAAACAGTTGCGGGATGAAATAAATACTTAACAGTAGTGACATATGAGGAAGTGAAATTGACAGCGCCAGTTCAATCTTTGAAATGTCCCTTTTCACAATTTGCTATGAGCACATTTCAGTTATTAAGGCAAATATCTGTTTATTAATAAAAGTGCAATGTGATAAGGGATTTTCCACTGAACAAGGAGGTTAAGGTTTAGCTGATAGAGGCTGAACTTCCCGGATGTGCTCTGTAATGAAAGCTTCATCAGCCTAAAGCAGGTCAAATAGGAAAAACACATCTGTGGCACCATCAAGTCTTTTCATGTTCATTTACAAACACACTGCAAAGAAATAAAATGAAATAACCACACACAGTCTGMATCTTTTACATGTTTATTAGCTATCACACTAAGTGCTCCCATTTCAAGATACATCCTTGTTGCCTTGCTCTTACGTTGTTATGTCATTTGAAGTTAAAGTACAAAGACGATTTATGATCTAGCATGTGTGCCAAACTGGTTTGAGCCTCCCCACCAAAAATAAAATAAAATAGCATATAACAAAAAGACAAAATAAAAAGAGAATAAAGAACAAAAACGTCATGTGCAAGAACCCCCCTCGATGGCCACGGAACGCTGCAATGAGAGTGTAGGGGTGCCTTAAAATGGGATGGGTATCTGACAGTGATATATTTGGATTTGCAGTCAGGGGAAGGGTGTTGAAATGAGCTTTAACAGAGTCTTCTGAGCTAAACTGGTTTAATGAATGTGGTACATCTTTGAAAGAAGAAAAAAAAAAAAAACTCAAAAGTCGTGTGGAACTAGGTCAACAAGGGTTGAAGGAGTGAAGGGAGCACATTGAGTGGATGTCAGGTGCTGAGCTGGATTAAACAAACCCACTGTTTACTGATAAAGAGGATTTTAACTTTACACAGGGACTTCTTTTGGGTTTTGGAATACCAAAAGAAAACACTCAGGCTTGATTTAAGTACAGATACTCTACAAGTGAGAAACATCAGAATTTCCAGAATACATGCTCCTTTCCTCCGGCAACACCCTTGTTCCCACAACCAAGCATCAACCCTTGGACACATACAGGTATCCTTTAGTCAGCTTACTGGGGCTATGTACATCAGGCACAGGTTTACACAAAACCACAGGCCTAAAGAATAAAATAAAATAAAATAAAAACTAACAAAAACAAAAGAAGAAACTGATTGATCCAGTAGAGCCCAGTTAAAACCCACTTAAAAAACACCCCTTTCCCTTGCCTCCCACCCTGCCGTGGGTGGGCTCAGTGTGGAGCTCAGCGGATGGTGTATCTGACATAGGGCACTTCAACATCTTCGTCTGACAAGTCGTTACAGCAAAGCTCAAACACCAGGGCTTTCACATGTTTGCCCAGTTTCTTTTTGGACACCTTTGTCACAATCTCTGTCATCCTGCAGAACAAAGAGAAACACGACTGAGACGATGAAAAGAAAACAACTTGTGTAAAAAGGTGCAGCAGAGATATGTACTCACGGTAGGTCCAGTCTCTCCTTGAGTTTGGTACCAGGCATGAAAAATGAATAAAGCATGGACACTCCCTGAGAAAGCATGGTGATCTCCAACTTGTGCTCATTCTGAAAAACAGAAACCATGTTGGACAGCTGAATGGCAAACAGTGTATGTGCTAGTGAAAACATAACATACTTTGAAGTAGTCCAGGAACTGTCGGAGTGTCATTTCGTCTCCATTGGACTGCAGCCCTGTGACCTCAAAGCGATCCCAAAGTGTCCAATCAATTTCATAGTACTGCAAATTGATAATAAATAAATAAAGTTATCAATAACAGCAATAAGACAAATCAAATACAGCTCAGTTATATTTTCACTGCCTTGGTCTAAAATACAATAAGACCAGCTCTATCAAAACACACATGTTATATTTCTCCTCAGCGCACACTGATACATCAGTATGAGAAGGTGAGTTGAACTCACTTGCACCCAGGCAGATCAAGTGCATCTGCCTAATGCATCGGTATTAGCATGGCTGGGTCATCACTGGAGCTTGCCAACATGTTGAAATTTAATCAACACTGTATCATGTTATAAACAGACCTAAAATAGAGCACAAATGTATTCACCTTGTGTTTAGGAGCAGCTATGGGCTCAGAGAAAGCGAAGAAAGGCAGGGCCAAGTTCATGAAGCCATTTTTGTACGATTCCAGCTTCTTGTGTCCTTGGACAATCTTGATGAGCTCCAAGCACACCAGGCCAACCACTGCAGCTGTAGTAGTGGCAATAGCAGGAATGATCTTGCCTGCAATCAATTTGCTCTAGATTGTAAAGAGACAAATGCAAACATTTATACACCAGCGGGTGTATTCAGAGAACACACCTATCATAGAAACAAGTTTTATATTAAAATTAATAAGTAAATTAGAGTTAGAGGGATGAGGAGGTCATTTAAAAACAGAAAATGTAGGGACTAGAGCCAAAGTTGCCCACCTTGTGTCGGTCAGCAGGTGGAATGTCGTAGTTTTCTGCTCTCAGATTGGAGGCTGCCACGATGAAGTCCATGTGGAAGTTTGTATCATCATCCTGTTTAAACACAATAACCACACAATTCATTATTGGCTCAAGTTAAATAAAGATTGGTGTTGATGCTAGTTTGGCACCTGGAGTGTTTGAGCAGTACTTCATCAGCTGTATTTTAATTATTTTTACATATTTATTGTGTTAATCTGCACAAAGCACGTTTTTTTTCTATGAAAATGTTGAAAAGCAATGTAATTTTAAGTCTACTTTTTTATGTATTGATAATATATAAATATTTGCGTATCTTAACYGTTATATGACTTACAATCAACCACTTTTAAATGCTCAAAAAACAAAAACGCCCCATACAAAACAGTAAAGTCAAAACCACGTTTGATTTTTTCAACCACACACTGAGTACTAAGGAGTAAATGCTCAAAGTTAACTTCTTCATAACCTCATCTAGGGTCTGTGTTCTAATAGCATATATTTTACCCTCATTAATTTTCTTATAAACCTATGAGGGACAGAAGCGTTATGACACTAAGGTTTTAAAGCCTACAGCAGTATGCCTATCTTACAACTAAAGGACAACCAATTCTAACTCAAAGTTGCCCCAGGCCAAAACACAAAAATAAGAGTACCTTTTCAAAATCAATGGGGCTGAGTTTGTACTGGAAAGATTCTACTGATGGTAACTGGGACTTCAGTTCTTCCAGTTTGGAGTCATCTGTCAAACAAAAGGGGCATGATTACTTCCAAAGCCTTCAAATAATATTTGAGGTAACTTCTTAAGACAGTGACTTTAACTGCACATAGATGTAGATATGCATTTCTTACCAACAGAAGAATTGCTATTTTGTAGCTCTTGATCAGAGACATGGATTTTTACCCCTGAGCGAGGAATAAAAGTTGGCACCTTGACCTCCTGCAAAATCTTGATCACACCAGCACGATCAGTGCTGCCTGGCAGACCATATGTCTGAGCAAACAGGTTGGCACCTGCCACTACATAATCCATGTGAAGGTCCTGAAGACAAAAATCATCAATACATTTATGTTGGAAAATACCTGAAACCATATATCCACATATCACAGAAAGCATAGGTACTGAAAGACAGAGAAAACACACTTACGTTGCTAGTGCTGAACTCTAAAGGATGAGGACACCTCTTTGGGCCAGACCAGAAGGGGGCGCCTGAGCTGGTAAGCTGAAAGGAGACAAAAGCCTCAACTGCTGTKTGGTAACAACTAAGATGAATTCAGATGAATTTTTGCTGTTCTACAAATTTATAGATTTGAGAGTGAGAGAAAGAAGAACAAAAAAGCTAAATTGGTACGAGGAAAAAACTAAATTAATAAAAACAGTGCTCCACATTTATTTTCGGGCACTTGCTTTATAGGCCGAAGAGTTGGTCCGAAAATTCCAGAACTGTGATGAATGATGACGTTATAAAGAATACTTTCTCTGTAGTCCTACTGTACACTCCACAAGTAAGGATGATGGGGGAAATGCTCTAGTTTGAGGTATTCCATAAAGTACTGCATTGAAGCAACAGTAGAAACTTCAGTGAAAGCGTCAGTGTTTATGTAAAACCAATTTCCAAGTTAGACAAGTATAAAAAGTAACTTGTGACCCCAGAAACGTGTACAATAGGTTGCCTTCAGGCCCAGGCCACCCTTGAAAAAGAGATCTGTGATCTAAATGGGATTTGCCTGRTTAAATAAAAGGTAAAACAAATAAACCTATAAACATTTTCAACATGCATTAGTGGTTTGAGTTGTTCGTTTCTTTGAGTGATTATTTTCCCCTCATTCAACAATTTTTACATAAAAAAGCAAAGCAAGGCATACATTAGAGCAGAAATAAGCTGAATTTGACAATCTGCATTTTCACAATTTGACTGGCTTCCAATTAAGGCTCCTATCCATAAAATTATTTTTATGTGCTGTAGTATTATGAAGTAATCTCAGTATTTACCTGATTTGGGGGGAAGTTGTGCAATAGTTGACGGATGTTGTTGCTGTATTGGCACTGCCAGTGGTTGCGAGCCCAGGCTACACAGTCAGCCCAGCTGTGTGGACAGTCTGTCACCATCGTCTTGTACACAGCCTCCAGCACCTCTACAGGCTGGGCTCCAGGAAGCTTCAGAGTACGCTCCATGAATTTAGGATCTCTGCAAAATCAGGAGTCAAAGACCAAATGCTGTTTACATAATGAAAACATTTGTGAATCTCTGCTCATCCAAATATGGTTTATCATGAAGAGAAAAATAAAATAAATATATATTAGAGAAAGTAACTTACGTGAGGTACTGCATGGCGTTTTCTGGAGACTGTTTGAAGAGTCCCTCAAACTCATCTCGAGCCCACTGATCAGAGAAATACATTGTTTCATCAGCAATAAACTCAATTTAGTAAAGAAAACTTCCAACAGGTTTTTGGTATCAACTGAAAAATACACTCTGGTGAGTCCAAAAATAGTTTTTTTTAATGTATGGAAAAACAAATTGTCAGTCTGGTTCGCATTGCCGGCAGTAAGTCGGGCTCGTTTCCGGTGAGAGTTGGACTCCGCCAAGGCTGCCCTTTGTCACTGATTCTCTTCATTACTTTCATGGACAGAATTTCTAGGCGCGGCCGAGGTGTTGAGGGGATCCGTTTTGGTGGCCTTAGGATAGCATCTCTGCTTTTTGCGGATGATGTGGTCCTGTTGGCTTCATCGGCAGCTCTCGCTGGAGCGGTTCGCGGCCGAGTGCGAAGCGGCCGGGATGAGGCTCAGTGCCTCCAAATCCGAGGCCATGGTCTTGAGCCGGAAAAGGGCAGAGTGCCTTCTCCGGGTCAGGGGGGTCGCCCTGTCTCAAGTGGAGGAGTTTAAGTATCTGGGGATCTTGTTCACGAATGGGGGAAGAACGGAGCGGGAGATCGACAGGCGGATTGGCGCAGCGTCTGCTGTAAAGCGGGCGCTGTACTGGTCCGTCGTGGTGAAGAGAGAGCTGAGTCAGAAAGCGAAGCTCTCGATTTACCGGTCGATCTACGTTCCTACCCTCATCTATGGTCATGAGCTTTGGGTCATGACCGAAAGAACGAGGTCCCGGATACAAGCGGCCGAAATGGGTTTCCTCCGCAGGGTGGCTGGGCTCTCCCTTAGAGATAGGGTGAGAAGCTCGGTCATCCGGGAGGGACTCCGAGTAGAGCCGCTGCTCCTCCACGTCGAGAGGAGCCAGTTGAGGTGGCTCGGGCATCTGGTAAGGATGCCTCCTGGACGCCTCCCTGGTGAGGTATTCCGGGCACATCCCACCGGGAGGAGGCCCCGAGGAAGACCCAGGACACGCTGGAGGGACTATGTCTCTCGGCTGGCCTGGGAATGCCTTGGAGTTCCCCGGAGGAGCTGGAAGAAGTGGCTGGGGAGAGGGAGGTCTGGGCCTCCCTTCTGAAGCTGCTGCCCCCGCAACCCGACCCCGGATAGGCGGAAGAAAATGGATGGATGGATGGATGGATGGATGGAAAAACAAATTCTCAAACAAAATGCCAGTATCGAAAGAAAAAGTTACAAAAAAAACAAAAACAAACAAACAAACAAAAAAAACCCACAGGTAACATGGTATACAACATACTGAAGATTGTCACCTGCTCTGTACATATAGCAAACACTTCAATTGCAGAAGGCAGAAATTTCTCCTAGATTAAGGTTATTCAGGTTTAACGTCTAAATATTCTGTTACATGTCTAAATTCCCTGCTTTTAAACAAACATGTTTACTGTACTCAACTCAAAAACAGCTGTTCTTTCCAAGATGTATATTACTCTATGGCTTCTACTGACCTGCAGTGTGTGTTCAATCGCATTTGGGAAGTTCTTCAAAGTACAGATGGGGATAGACTTCTCAGGGGGGTCTTGGCTGGAGCTGTAAGACTCTGTGAGGAAGGGGATCACAACCTGGACATTGCCTTTGGTCCCCAAAGTGCCTGACTCCAGCAAGGGCTTGCGGTAGTATACACACCTCCGATCCATGTACATACCTAAAAGGTCAGGAACACAAAGCCATGGATTTTTTTTAATAGCCATGGATTTGTACAAATAAGTTAAGACAGAATAATGTATATGCAAAACATAACCACACTACACTGAAATCCACTCAGTGCATTCTCCCCTCATTTAATGCAAGCATCACTGTCTTACGTGCATCAACATTGTCCAGTGCATTGGCGACTCCATCCAGACTCTCAAAGAAGTCATCATCATAGACCCTCTCTGTGTCTGGGCCTACTCTGTTCTGATGACCTGTGATCGTGATTGAAGGGTTCATCTGCTTCACTGCAGCAGCAGCCGTGTCACTCTTCATTTTCTGTTGCCACACACAAATGTTGGTTTTAGGATAATTAGGTTTAAGCACAAAAACATAAAAACCATTTTAAAACATACATAGAACAGGGAATGGTTAATTTCACCAATTAGTGACAGAAAAATCTAAAATCAGTATTTAATTTGGGGGTCCATCAAAACATTTCCACAATGATAGTCATGATGGATACACATTTGCTTGTATTTCTCAGTACTGACAGTACCATTAATCCTGACCAAATACTCGACTCCATTTGCAGAGATCAGCCCCAGACTTGTAGGAAACCTCCACCATTTTTCACTCTTTCCTTCACACTTTTATTATTATACCCCTCACCACATATTGCGGTGCATGACTGCTCCTCGTCTGAATAAATGAAAACTATGTAACGCAGTTCTTTACACTTAAATTAAAAATATTTGACCAAAGGAAAACCAGAGCAGGACTAGAGAGAGACAGTGTTTCCCCTACCATTATACAGGYGAGGATCATGAGGAGTCTTTAACTAGGATGTAGTTAGGCAATTAAATATTCATGTATGTGTAAATTTATTACCATAATTGCAGGTGAGTCGCTTAAATTTATGCTTTTATAAAACAAGTGGGTCCCGACCCCAACTTTGGGAACCATTGCTATAAACCTTGCAGGATAGTTGCCTTAGAGGACCATGATTAGACACCCCTGATGGTTGGTCTTGATTTCACATTGAAAGTTTTAACCACAATTCTTCTGTGAAGATCACTTGTAGCAAGATTTCTCCAGAGTGGGCATATCTGAGCCCACAGGTTTCTGCCATTTCTGAACTGATGGCTTTACTGGACATCATCTGATTTCAAGATGAGGATGGGATGGTGTGTTTATTTTATTTATTTATTTATTTAAACACACCAATATCCTTTGATCAATCAATTCAGAAATGCAGCCCCAAAGTTACAACACAAGGTCTTTCTTTGTACTTAGTCAAAACAACTTGAACAATACACACTAAAACCCTGGTATGCTTTGAGGTTTTTGCCTAGGAACGACCTTCCTGATGTAGACCAACTACTTCTTGCTTTGTTGCTGTGCTCTGACTAATCATTTGACATGRAACCATTGTACACAACTTCACCTTAATAGAACTATCCTTAGATTATAGTCTAGTGATGAAATTTCAAGTAAAAGTAATCTTTAATTTGATGGTTAATTAGTATCTGAATGCCGTCGATCTATTTTTGGCAGTAAGTTGGCTTGTAAATGGGCAGAGCTTACACACAATGAAACTGAACACTTGTTTTGAATGTGTGTACAGATCCAAGTTGTTCATCTAGTTTGTTGATAGCAGGAATCTGTTCTTTCCTCCTGCATTTGATCTAATGTGCAAAGATGTGTATACTGACCGTGACATCAGAGGGTCTGAAGAGGAACTGTCTGTTGAGATTGGATTTTTCTATGGTGTCCATGTCAGTCACAATCACTTCACCATTCCCACCAGCCAATCCCATCATGGCAAAGTTTTTCAACAGCTCACAGCCAATGGCACCAGCTCCCACCTAAAAAATAGATAAATTGAGTTGTGAGCAGACACAAGCTACATTTTTTTAAATAGATTTTCTGTAGAAAATATCAGAAAAACAGTGGATGACATTCTAGTTTTGCTACTGCCAACACATTCCACATTTCCTCCCTCAGTGATTTAACAAACTGATAACATTAAAACTAGCGCAAAGGAGAAACTGTCTCAAGTTTGTTTAAATTTGAACTAGTGTGGGTAGCCTCTATAGCACATGGGGGAGAGGGTGTATCAAGATTGCAGAACAGTATTCGTCAGATTTCAAAACATAAGGTAAAACATTTCTTTTAAAGAAAAACAAAAAATGACCCGACACTGAAGCAGAACAACCCCCTTGAGTTTAAAACCCATTAACTGACTCACCAGGAAGTAACGCTGGTTAGCAAGAACATCCTGTAGCTTTGTGCCAAACACTGCAATCTGACCATCATACCGACAGCTCCTCTAGAAGAGGCACAAAGTGACATTTTTAAAAATAATAAGTTTCACAACCAGCTTGGTCACAATAATGCAGATCAATCTTCAGTAAAAATGTTCCTCTGAACACTTACAGGTTTGCACTCTGTCTCTGTGAGCAGGTCTCCATCTTCAGGCAGGCACTCCAGAGCATCAAAGTACAGCCACTGCATTACAGGCATAAATTTTCCAGTGGAGGCCTAAAAATAGAATCATTTGCAACAATGATATACATTGAAACATGATAAGCGAGTACATGTCTAAACATGAATTATTGCTGAAAACAGTAAAACTGCTCCAGGTTCTTCTACCGATCAAACTTCTAAACAAATATGAATTTTAAATTGATATTATTTTGAACTGTTGTGCTGCTTTTCACCAACCTTCATCACTTCTTGTGCAGCCACACCCCCAATGAAGGCATTTACAGGGGACAGATCACCAGCAGCAACATACGACATCTTTTTGATAACAGCTTCGTCCAGCTGCTCCACTTTGGCAGATCCTGTCTGAGCAGAGTTCACCTCCTTGGCCAAAGTCAAAAGCTCATCACCATCAGCCTGGAAAACACAGAGCTCAGCATTTTAACAACTGTACAAAAAAATTGCTGAGCTGCACTGCTATGCTTTGGGACATTTACAAGTAATTCTGCAGGGATTTCAGTTTCAGCTTATTTATTAGAGGCTCCTGAACAACAAAATGAGCCAGTTCAGTCAAATTAAGTTGGAACTCATCTAGAATCATAAAAAAGGGTCAAGATAACAGAAGATACTGTCATAACAAATACCTGGTTCCAAGGTACAGGAAGGCGGTTATGTTTCTTCTGGAAGGCGTGGATAGCCTGGAAGCCTATGTGCAACTGCCCTGGACGATCGAACTTGGCAAAATCTGTCATTATGAACTCTGGCTCAGCCATTGAAGAGCAGATAGATTTCTGCAAGACAAAGCATCCATAGTCATGAGGATGAACTCAAAGTTTAAATTTTCCTCTGGTGAAGCAGTGGTTACAGAACTCTTACAATGTTTAGTTGATTTTATAAAACCAACAGGCTACAGTAAACTATACATTTTTTATTTAACTTTGCTTTATTTCACATCAAAGTATGTTATGACTTAAATGTCAGCTACTTACAAAACTGATCTTCTTTGGCATCTTAACTTGGGAGACTATACCTCCTCTTACATAGTCTGAAAAGCCAGTTGTATCACAGATACTGAAGGTGTACGGACCTAGGAAGAGAAAGCAAAAAATTAAGCCAACCAATAAAAGTTCAGTGGCAAATAAAAAAAATAAATAAAAGAAACAAAAACACTTTACCTAGAACTTTAATTTCCACTGGCTGACAGCCATTGAGCTCTGTCATACCCTGAACTTCAGTGAAAGTGACATGGTCTCCGTTCTCAAACCCATGACGAGCCTCATCAAGACATGTAACAACACCTGGGTTGTCCTGAAAACAAAGTTGTTTCCTGTCAAAATCAATGTTTTTTTAGCCCATGACTTTTTTTTTTAATTCTCCAAACATGACTCTTCAACATGCTAACCTTTGTGATCATTGAAATCATAGCACTCAATGGCTGCTCTCCATTGGTGTCATATACAATCATGTCTTCTCCAAAGTCACAGAAAAGTTGACTACAAAAAGAACAAAATGTACAAAAAAGTAAGGTTTTGACATTAAATTGACAGGTGGACTTGAAATAAATACTCCTAGAAGAATGTAAATCTTACCCAAACAAACCACGTGTGTCAGCAACAATCAGCTTGATTCCTTTGTTGTGGCAAAACTCGCCCAAATGTTTCTGCTCTTCTATAGGTGAGTTTGTCAGTACAACCACCTTGGTAAAAAAAAGTTAATAAATAAAAATAAAATTTAGATTAAAAACTACTCCTTTTTCATTCGAAGATAAATGATAAAAGGGGCTGTATTTTTTGTATATTTTACTTTTTAAGTTTACCTGAAACTTGGTAAGGTAGTCTTCAGTAAGAGCTCCAGTATACGCAGTCACAGGAACATAGTTGTTGAGCTCAGCCAAACGAGGCTGACTCACTTCAGCTCTATTCTTGTCCAGGTCCTCCTCTCGAAGGTAAAACTGACCACAAAACAATACCCAAGGTGTCAGACAAGATATTACAGACAAGAATCAACCCAGTTAAAAAGCATTGTAGTAAGGATAAAACAGCTTTAGACAAATTGAGGGTAAAACCATTTATATTTATTTCATGCTAGCATAAGTTATTGGACTATATACACTAGGTTTTTCTCCAAATTTAACAGTTTGTGCATTTGGATACAAATTGAACTCTAACCACAAGGAGTAAAAATGAGAATGTATTACTTTAACTAGAAAACCTGGCTATACTGCAAAAATTTATGTTGGGGGAAGAAAAACAGCTGCTCTACTGCAGCTCCAAGGTTCTTTCACCAAAGCACAAAATTAAACAACAGCAGACAACTGTGTAGTAGCAGGCACAGCATAAGCACTTTATATATAAAGATATCATACAAATAAATTAAATTACTTAAAATTTTAAACTGAAAACAGCAAATCTTGGATTATTTTTCTTCAGAACAATTCCACTCAAATGCACTAAACCAGATCCAGTTTTAAAATGACTTCATAAAATGTTTAAAAAAGGATGTAAAYTGGGGTTTTCATTTTTTAGCCAACTATAGAAAAAGCTGAAAAATCACTGGTTGTTTAAAGGTCATGGTCAATTATTTTAAAAAGGCACGAACAGTTCAATTTATTTTGAATACAGAATCATGCTGGAGCAGTGCCCACAATTTGCCTGAATGAGAAACATTTGAAAGCACAAGGTCACTGTCAAAGACATGTCCAATAAGATTTAAATTAATACCTGCAGATTCTATTCACATGTTCTGCTGCCTGGTCTTAACAGAACTCTGATAAGGTTCCAAGCTGACGGACCAATACACCCTACCCAGCTGCAAATATGTCCTTTCAGAGGTTTCAGCTGTACTGATTATCATGAAAAGGCCATGTACTGATAAATCTGGGTCAGCCAATGGCTTTGTAGAGTGGGGGTTGATGTTACTTCCTATTTAAAAAGGCAACAATACATGTGACTTTTTAAAAGGTACAACCTCTTCATAAAAAACACAAACAAATTAAAGCTAAAATCTGAGTTAGCCAGAAATAACTGACTTAAAAAAAAGTATTGTACTAAAAAAGTACAGACACATTGTACTAAGAAAACATTGTCCAAATACCTGAGAAGAGAGGTCTCTCCATTCTGCAACTCCTTGGTCATGCACAGTGACGCTTCTAACTCCGCCCAGGATGACATTCTTGGCAATCTCAACTCCTAGACCTCTCATGCCAGAAATAAGGACATTGGCGTTCTGCATGCGCTTCATTGCGTCATGGCCCAATACATAACTGTAGGAAAGGGAAAGAAAAAAAAAAAACCCATAAGAGCTACAATACAACATCAGAAACCAGCAAACACAGATGTGTAAATCTGTTAAGACATCTTACAGTTGTCTGGAGTACAGGCCCTCATCAATCTCAGCATCATTGCCATTCTTAGCCATGCCCTGAGGAGAGACGGCGAGTGGTGCAATTAGTTTATGTGACAAGTTCTATCTAGTGTGGACAGTCGTTTGCACTTACGTTTGCAGGTGTGTGGGATAGATCAGTTCTGACAGAGTTAGAGGAGGAGCAGTGGGATCCCGTCTTCGTCTCTGTTCCTGACAAGCGACGCTTCTTGGACAGCGGCGAGCTGGACATCTGTGAAATAAAAWWAAAAAAAATTTAATTATCAAATCCAGTGCCAATCATTCAATACAGACCATTTGCTCTAATTAACTTCTGCAGTTTCTCACAGCTAGGAATAATTTGGCACAACTACAGTAGTGTAAAGCAGATATGCTTGTGTTTAAATATTTTTAGATTGCAATAAAATCAAACCAATAAACAAATCCTGTTTATAAATCAATACTGTGGTTCCATTATGTACGTCTAAGCTGAAGGGAGGAAATTTAGTCTAGAGAGCAGCTGGGCAGGCTGTAGGCCAAACGCCAATCTGCTAGAAAAACCAACCCAGGCTGACAGGAGGCATGAATGGCAGCATTATGTGTCCTTTTCATACCCTCTAACAACACCCGTTTATGTGCTCCTATTGTTTATCATATGGCTATTTACAGACTGCTATAACAAAAACAGCTGAATCATTAAAAGTTCACTGCGGTAAAAAAAAAAAAAAAATCTCTGGTGTGAACACTAGTCTCATTCTGTGCTGCAATATTTGTTAGAACTACATTGAGACAGACTTAACTGTGAATACGTTTTAAAATATAGAAATTATAGATTGTGATTACTAAAATAATTAGGGTAAACCAGCTAAATACCGAGTTAAAAGGCCGCAGTATCCCAAATCGCATGCACCCTGAGCCTGTAACACATCCAGCTACAATTTCCGCATCAAAATTGTAGCACAAACTTACCATCGTCTTTGAACATTTTTTTTAAACAAACAGATCGTGAAATTTCAGATCGACAAAACATTTGAGGTAAAACATTCCAATTAGAACCAGCTGGGGAAAATTTTATATGGAAAAAGAAAGCATCCGGCATGATACAGCAAAGCCACCCGGTTGTCACCGTAGTTTCAAAACCTCATACACCTAGCAGCTAGCAATCAATTTAAAGCTTTGATAAATTAGCATCGACTGTGGCACAAACAGCACCAAAAGAAAACAGATTAGTGGCTCGTGTCGTGACTAATCATTTAAGTGGTTTTGGCAGATGGACAGACGAACATTAATAAGTTAAAGGCAAGAAAACACCAGCCTGCCAGCCCATCCATTAGCAGCTCGGTCTGGGCCTAGCCCACAGTGCGGAACACAACTTTACAAGCTAGCAGCTGTGGCTATTTAACACAACCTTCGAAAATGAAAGCGATCTGACAGCCAACTAACGCAGCACCAACACGAACATGACCACATCTTTACAAGAACATTCCATTTTACTTAATCAATTACTTAAATAAATGATGCGAATAAAAGACAGCCCACTACACTCGTGCTTCATTGATTTCGGTGTTCTTACCAATAATCCTTCCCGGTGCCTTCCCTAAGCGAACCCGCTCCTCTCCCGCAGTGTGTGAACCTTATTAACACCGTTGACGACTAATTCGACGATTCGCACCAAGTAAAAGAAACACGATGCGAGATTGRGTCGGACTGCACTATATTGTCGAGTCACTATGTCGACGAACCGAAAAGCCTCTCCTATGCAGCTGCGTTGCTGGCTTTGAGACTGCAGACGGGAACAAAACCAAAATGGCAGATGGGGAGAAAGGGGCGGGGGAGCTGTGACGTCTGGGTTAAAATATTCAACAGGAAAGGTTTGCCGTGTGTGGCAGGTCGTTGTAACATATAATCACACACTTCCCTATTTTTAATCACATCCCTTGAAGTCCATAATGACATTCTTGGTCGTTACGACTGAAAAAATATGCAAACATTTCTTTTAAAAAATAGTTTAAAATCCACATCTTAACACATTTTTTAATTTATCTGGGTAAATATAAATCATTAAGAGACCTTGGCCTGAAGGCAGACTAAACATGCATGTTTTTGGACTGTGGGAGGAAACTAGATTACTTGGAAAAGAAAACACTAATTCATTGTGCTGCCATCATGCTGAGACTGTGTTTTGTGTTAATACAATCTCAACAAATTATTATGCAACCAGATTGTGAATATTTTTTAAATCTAAAATCATGTTTAATATTCAGGTTGTGAATCATTTGTGACTAGGGTTGGGAATCTTTTACTCTCTCACGATTTGATTCTGATTTTTGGGGCCACGATTCGATTCAAAATCAATTTTCATTCAAAGCTGATAATGTGAGCCCATTTGTCGTATTCCTAAAGTGCTTCATSTTCATTTTGCAAACCTCACACACCTTGCTTATGTCAAACTCAGACTCATTCAGTAAAAAAAACAAAAACAAAATGAGCCCAAATCTCAACATTAATGAAGACAGGGCCGGTTGAATCTCTCTTTCCTCCAGTTTTGTAGTTTCCTCTTTGATGTCAGCACATCCCATGTAGTTACAAAATGGAGGCCGACAGCCATTGGATTTGCTTTATTTTTGATTTATAAAAATCAATTTTGGGACATTTTAAATCGATTCTGAATCTTAGTAAATGAGAATCCCAATTCTGATGTGAAACGATTTTTTTGGTGCACCCCTATTTGTGAGCCATCTCATCAAACTGAGGATCAAGTCAAATCTGGTCAAAACAAACTAAGCACATTAATGGATTTGTGCTTTTTAAGCACTTAATTTTACCTGTGAGGGTGATCAGAAATTCTGGGTGAGACACAGCTTGATTTGCCTTGCTTATCAGGAAAACCTGGAAAATCACCCCGAATCCTATTTTAGCCCATTCTTATTAAGATTTATTGATGTCATTTGAAAGAGGAAACCTCAGGCCACATTTGGATATCAGGACTTCCCTGGAATTAAAAAAAGGCCCTCTAGTAGCAAACATATAATGTACCTTTTCTGCTCAAAGCTATTTGTGGTCAGAAAAGGGTTACAAAAAATATTTTGATGACTTTTTATTCAAGGGAACCACAGATAAGGTATTTTTTTATTTATAATTTGTCAAATGACATTTCTCATTGTTTATTTTCAACCAATGCATTATAGCAGCCTGTAGATATCACTGCAAATTAATCTTGCTCGAGGACACATTTACTCCCCCACCAATTTTATATATACTTAAAGCTCAAGTAGGAAATTCTCCACAGTCACTATTAAATATTCCATTGGAGAAATCTTGTATATACACGCATRTTCACAACTGCTCACAAACAGGTGYTCTGATCCGGGGGGTTCTGACTGGTCACTGAGTGTGTATATATGTCTATGTGTATATACTGACAATATTTATGAATGTAGGCATGTATGTATGTATATCTTTATATGTGTATGGGTATGTGTGTATATTTATATATGCCCTCCATGTATTTATCCATTTATTTTTCAGGTGAGCAGACAGATGTTGGGTGTGTGGTCCTGTGTTTTGTTGGTGTATATTTAATATACTTCTAATCGCTATTTCAATCTTTCTATCTTTCTAATTACTTCTCTCTCTGTTTTTCTCTCTGTCTCTATTAAAAAAAAAAAGAAATTTTATAGAAAAAAAAAGCT
Source organism: Austrofundulus limnaeus (assembly GCF_001266775.1). Classification (NCBI taxonomy): domain Eukaryota; kingdom Metazoa; phylum Chordata; class Actinopteri; order Cyprinodontiformes; family Rivulidae; genus Austrofundulus; species Austrofundulus limnaeus. The sequence continues at coordinate 3,721,824 of NW_013952405.1, forward strand.
CAAGTAGGAAATAATGTGTATGACATTATTCAAAGACAGATGACCAATACACATAATCGTGAAGTTTGATGGATTTTCTACTAGAAAGAACATTTCAGATAACTGAAATATTAACTACATACATAAAAAATACAGTCTAGACAGGTGAAATACTAATTTAGACAAAGATGTACAAAAAAATTATAAAACTTTTGACTTGCGTTACGAATTATGCAAATGAGGTCCAATTATTATATGACAAACTCCCTTGCCGTAAACTGTTAGTGCGCTGCTCAGCTATGCTTTCATCTGATTGGCCCTAAGCTCTTCCACCCGCCCCTGCTTCCAGAACACGCATTCATGCTATGTACAATGCTGTACAATGAACTGCTGAGCATCTAACGGTGTAGGATACAGCTTACACTTATATATTCACACACACACATACATTTATATTATAACTGTATAATAGCTAACATGTCAAACAGGTCCATAAAAACGAATTTAGGGTATTTTCAAGACAAAGTTAAAAGGCTTAACATTCTAGTGCCGAACTGGAAAAAAAACAGCTTTGTTTCACCAACACTGCAWTGATATGTCACCCTGTTGAAGAACTAGCAGGCTGCTTACCGATCTTACTAGACTCCAAATTGCACATAAAAGAAACAAATAAAAACGAATATTAAATAATCCCACTTCAACAATGTACTGCCCTTAATCTGAGTTGGGCAATTATTAGTACGTCTTTTTGTGATGCAGCGGTGAATGAAACAGGTACTCAAGGTACGCTGGTTGAGAGCTGGAGGGATGCTGAGCGTCTGTCTGGGCACTGAGGTTGAGGGTAGGGGTGAGCATTCCTTACAGATGAGWATTGGGGGAGGGGGTGCCCAGCAAAAATGACAAAGGCCCAGGAAAAGACTGGGCCGCATCATCGTGGGTACACGTGTCGAGGGGATCCCCAAAATTTCATGGTTTTAACACAAAATGATGGGATAAAAACTATTTCCCACTATCCTAATGGACTTGAAACAATGATATGAGAATAACAGGCTGCCTAGACTGACACGTTATACTGACCACACTGAGTGGTTAACATCGATAAGTCGCGCTATCGTAACGTTATCCGTTCAAAACACATTAAATATCGCGTTCTGAGAGGCCATCTAGCTCGAATGTGTCTCTCAAAACGGAATGTATCTAATGCTGGCAACAACTACAGCTTTCCGGCTGCTATTTTGTAACACAGTATAAAAGATAACTGTTTCGTGCACATAAACGTGTAAATGCTAATTGAACAGTTACGTGACAGTACCTTGATAGCGTCGATTAGCCGAACCGCTAGCTGAAAAGGTTCAATTAGCTAACTGCAGTTGACATTAACATCTACCAGTAACGTAGATCAAAAAGACTGCGTAGTTATTAGCTTGTGCGCAGTTAGCTCGCAGGCTACCCACCACTCAACGACTTTTCCCMCTTCTCGTGCCGCTAAGTTAGCTGTCCGGCTAACATTAGCAAACTAGCTGGGGCTAACATTGTCAAGACGAGAGCTTACACAACACAAGTGTGCAGAACTTACCACATCCGATATTACTCGGCCTGGTTTGTAATATTAAAAATCTGTTTAAACGACAAATCAAGCAAACAAAGTGACAAGTCCACAGAGCCGCTGACGGCGCACAGAAAAGTGTGTCAGGCTGTGCTGGCGGGCTCTGTGAGTTTTTTTTTTTTTTTTCCACTGGACGTCTCCCTGCCCGGCTGTTCCCAAACGGTTCCCCCACACTCTTTCAGTAAGCAAAGCAAAGCAACATGTGCACGTTACGGGCGGAACCAAGTCCCAGGTCCATAGGGTACACCGAAAGATATCTACGGCATTTTTCTTATTCGTATCATTTTAAAATAATTTTTAACAATCACGCACAGTATCTAAAACGAAAACTTTATTTAAYTGTACACAGTTTTGACGTTTCTTCCCATGTAAACAGTTTGCTGCTAAAATATACTTCAAACTCCCAGCCATTAACAAGAATGGACTAATCTAAAGGGACGCAAAGCTTCATGGGAGTTGTAGTGTATCTGTGAACAATTACCCCCGGTGACATTCTGAACATTACGGAAGCGTATTGCTTATCACGCAGGAAAAAAAAAATCAAGAAAAAAGAAATTTATAATCTCAACACCCAGTTTAATGGATTTACTTTTATTGAAGTTCTTGCAAACAAAACACATTTTACACAGATGATGAATAAGATTGCTTAGTGTGGGATAAAAGCACAAAACGTGGAATAGTACATACATCAAAAAGCATAATGAAATGGAATAAAACTTTGTACATAATAAAAAGGAGCAAATAGAGATAACTCTTTAAATTAACATTACCTACGTATATACAATGGAAA
>NW_013952405.1:3725821-3736820 GCF_001266775.1 Austrofundulus limnaeus
ATAATAAACAATGTGTGTTATTTAAAAGCCTTTATAACATCTTGCATTTAAACAGTTTTCTCCAGATTTTCAGCAGTTGCAAAGGATTTCACAAAACTTTGAGTGGCAGTTCAAAAGTATCTAAGTCACATGAAACACTTTTCCAGCAGCCTGTGTAAATGCTCTGTTCTATTTCACTAGACAACTGTGTGACTCTGCTCCCTAGAAACAAAATGAACAGCTACATAAGGGAAATGAAAATTACTGAACTGGGATAAGCTGCTTACAAACAGATGATTGAAACTTGAAGAACATCTTGGGAACAAAATATTTATTAGGAAACTAGCTTTTTGTATGTATTTACAGTTTATAGGCAATATTGTAAATTAATCTATTTTCATTTGTTAACACTTGTGATTAGCTGATATTACCATAACTTTCTGATTCTTTGCAGTGCTTGGAAATGCCATAATGAATTGATTGGGTGGTTAGTGTTGAGGAACAAAAATCTGGATTTGACAGAAGGTTTAGATCTGCTGCTGTCACTCCAAGATGATATTCAAATTTTTTTGTCTCCAGTTTTCAAACAGTCATTTGATATGAAATCAGACTCAAGTTAAACAACAGTGTATAGTTATTTTTTCCTTTGGGGTATCAAATAAAGTACACGTCAGTAAGATAGAGTCATTAAACCCTCACTTTTAAATCATAAATCCAGTGTTTTATGTGTTTTGCATTTGTGTACTGCATCATGCAAACCAACCTTATAACCCCATGCCCATTCCAGCTTTTGGTGACTGGCCTGAATTAGCAGCAGCACTCTGTCCATCTTTGTCTTCCCTCTCTCTGAAGGTCTGAGGCGAGGCTTGTGAGGGGGGAGACGGTGGAGGATAGGACGGAGGAGGGATGCCAAGGTGAGGGAGAGTTGGCAGCACAGGCCTCGGAGAAGTGGGCAGCGGAGGAGGCGTCGACGACGTAGAGGAGTGTTGAGCTGGACGCGAGCGAGAGGTGGCTGGGGAGGCGTGTGCGCTTCTGGCACGCACAGGTTCAGCGGGACAGTCACTTATTTGCTCGAGCAGCGACGGCATGTCTCCCTCAATCTTCTCGAGCACGGCCACCATTTGCTTTTCAATCTGCTCAATCACACTGTCCATTTGCCAGTCGCTTGCAGCACTGCTCCCACTTCCATGATGTAGACCAGTCCCATACACCCCTACCCCTCCTCCACTTGTGTACAAAGAACTATAAGGGTTCCCATAGCTCCCTGCCATCCCCATCCCCACAGCCACAGCTTCCGGGTTGTATGGTGTGGCGTGACGACCCAAACTAGCAGAGCTGCCTGCTGAATAACAACCTGACCCCGGTGCAGTAGATGTTCTTGACATGCTTATTTCAGCACTGTGTCTGTCTGTTCTTTTGACATTCCTGTCTCTTCTACCTACAGGACTAGCATCGCCTCTTAACCTAACTCCCATTCCTGTGTCCACCCCCGTCCCCTGCCCAACGGCTGAAGTAACTGGCCCTCCCACCGACCTTTCTGCCACAGCTTCAGGCACTTGCGTCTGACACCAACTTCCATTGGTTTCGTCCTTTTGTAGGCTTTGGGTGGCTCGTCTCTTCTCTGGTGAGGATGATGCGATGACAGAAGATGCAGGGGAAGGACTGTGGAGTGCTGCAGTCATCTTCTGTTTGCTTTTGGGCTCAGGAGAAGCGGCTGTGTATTTTTTATCTACATCTGCACACTGAGAGCTTTCTAACAGCTTGGAGTGTTCAGGGGTCACGTCAGGGGTACATTTGGCCTCTGGTATGACTTTATTCTGACCTAAATTGGCAGCAATCTTTCTGGTTCCATCTCCTGCTCCCTTTTTTACACTTGACTTATTGAGCTCCTCTTGTGCAGGTTTAGGGGGTGAATTTGATTGGTTGAGAGGGTTCTGGATATCTGACGGGGAAACTCCTACAGATGGGCCTGTAGCCTTGCTTACGTCCTCTGGTATTTCCTCTATCTGAATGGCGCTTTCATCCCGGTGAATACCGATTTGTGTACTTTCAACAGTAACCTCTAAAGACACGCTGCTTGATGTGACCCCCTCATCAGTTGTTCCTTTCTCACCCTCATCACTCGTTCCCTGTGAAATGCCCCCTTCGGTGCCCTGAACGTCAACTGAATTGTCATTCTGTGCCTCCGAATTCTTCAGTCGTTGCATGAAGGTGGTAACACGGATTGCTTTCTGTAAACAGGAGATAAACCAAAAACAAGGAAAGGATGACAGGGCTAAAAAATATACAATTTCAATGCATTTTAGACAAAGGTGTTTGACAAAATGCTTATTCAAGCACCGTGATGTAGCATCAGTACAAAGCACTGAAGTGTAATTTCTGTGGAGCAAAGAAATATTATTGCCAGTTGTTAGCATCCAGAAGACTATAACTTATTATACACCCTGGTTTAAATCAATCTCAAGACTCACTTTTCTCCAGGAACTCCTTGACTGTGCTGATTGTAAAAGATCAACATGTACACGTTGATGTCTCATTTCGGTTACAGTCATCAAGATTAACTTTCAGTCAGCAAGCACTGAAAGAGTAAGAGAAGATGTGCGAGCCTAGCAGTTGTTTCTAAACCAGGGCGATGCGAATTCCCTCAAATTCACGGAAAAATGAAAATCCACTGAATACAGCGTGGCTTAACTGAAAGAGCTTCTATATGTATGAGTTGAATGTAACAACAATGGGACAATGAGCCAGGATTTGTGTAAGAGGAATGCCAGAGGGCCTTACAGCTCAAATCACTGCAGTTCAACAGTCAACAGTGGCCGTCAGCCTTCATTTCCTTTCCAGTTCTCCCTCTCCTTATCCACACTAATTCAAAAATAAAGAACAAAACTTGATTTATCTGGCTAATTGTTTTCTGTTTTTTTCCCCCCTACCAGTCGAGTATCAGAAACTAGTGCGGATGAGGAGAAAGAAAGGTTGCATAGCAGGCCACGTTGATCATCTGGATGTTATCCAGTGAAGAAAAGTGGGGCAGAGTGGATGGATCTCTGTTTGGGACAGACAGAGCGACAATGGGCTGGAGCAGAGCTTGAGAGGAACCTCGACAGCCTTGGCATGATCAGTATACATCCGGGTTGACAGCAATTCTTAACTGCTTTGTTAACTTTACCAATAAAATCCCTGTTTAAACACTGATGATGGTACAGCTTTAACAAAAAAACAGATGTGTAGTTTGATCATGCCAGACAGGGTGTGAGGTTTGATTCTCATTCTCACCCATAACAAAACAACAATACCTTCAACTCCTGGGATCACATGGAGAAAGAGAGAAGAGGTTTACAACTGTTACTCTTGCTGAAGGTCAGCATCTTGGTTCTTCCTAACTGTGAGAATTATCACTGCATTATGCAACATTCTAATCAAATCATACCTCAATGAGAGCTGTACTATGAGCTAAAACGCTATTAATCTCCAAGCAATCTTGCCACTCCTCCATTTACTTTGCGGCTCATTTACTGTGCGTTTGCCAAATTTTGATTGTGCTGCAGGAAATAGTGCAGAAGGAACTCATACCCGCCATTTGGCTTTCGCAAAGTTCTTCTCAAACTGGGCGCACACACCATCCTTTAAGTTCTTCTCCGACGCGCCATTTCCTGCAATCCTGGCACAGATGACAAACAGCGGGACAGTAAGAAAAAAATAGGGCCTAACAGGTGTGTAAAAGAAGATGTGAGTATAAGTCCACAGTTACCATTCATGTCGAAGTGCATCTTGTGCTGTGACTCTCAGCATCTGGTCCACTTCCATGAGTCGACACACAAGCTCCTTAGCTGAAAGAGGAAGAGCACCAAAAAGGAAGAGAAAAAAATAAATTCTGGTCACAATTACACATTTATAGATAGTTTTTATTAAATGAGGAATGAGAGTGCTTTTATATAAGCACAATAAATCAGGCTGTGAAATAAATTTTGACAAAGCAGCTATTTTTTTATTAACTGCTTCTCTGAGATTTAATGAACAGGCCAGTCTGAAAGTAACAGTGGGTGTTTAGTGCCATCGTGTGGTGAGGGAAAACACCTGCAGGTGAAATATCATCCCAGTAAGGAGAGTCAAACTCGAAGTCCCCAGCAACAATGCGACAGAAGATGATGCGATTATGTAGATCTGTGTTTTCTTCTTCAGTTTCATCATAAAAAGGAGGATTACCCGATAAGCTGCCAAAACACAAAGAGCAATAAATAAATAAATAAATAAAATAAAAAGTAAAAAAGGGTAATTACATTATCATAATGTACATGATTTTGAGAAATCAGATCCTTTTTATGCGTAAATTTGTTGCTCTGTAAATTTTCAAGCAGCTTAGAACATTTGAGTTTAGCTGAAATGTAGTTTTTGAAGTTAAATTTAGAGACTCACAGTATGAACATGATCACACCCACAGCCCAGCAGTCCACAGGACGACCGTATCGGTGTCGCGCCACTACTTCTGGAGCTGATGGTAAAACGTTCAGTGGATGTAAAAATAAACTTACAATCAAAAGCAAACAGAGTTCTTGGTTTTAATCCGTACATCTTCACAGCATAGAATATAAAATGACTCAGACAACCTTCATCTGAAGCTCTCATTTTAGCTTCTCATCCTTCTTCCCATCAGAGGCTCCATTCCTTTTCATTATTTACTGATTTCATTACCTGGCCCGGCATTATGAATGACTGCCCTGGTCTTTAACTGCAGAGAACCTAGCCAAAGCACAGCTCTGCACTACAGGTTGCCCTCACATAAACCTCAGAAAGACAGAGAGCACTGAGGCAGTCCACAGAATCAAAGAGCAGATAAAAGAGAGAATAAACAGGAGGCACAGAGCAAGTGCTAAATGCTTTCAATCCTGTTTATGTTTTTTCCACGTTTTACAGTGGGGTGCAAAAGTTTGGGCAGCCAATTTTCCTGATTTACTGTTATAAATCATTGATTGTTTGGATTTTAAAAAAATCAGTTAAATATATAATATAGGGGACAAACAGTGATATATGAGAAGTGAAATGAAGTTGATATGATTTACTGAAAGTGTGCAATAATTGGTTAAACAAAATTAAGCAGGTACATAAATTTGGGCACTGTTGTCATTTYATTGATTTCAAAACTTTTAGAACTAATTACWGGAACTCAAATTTGGTTTGGTAAGTTCAGTGACCCTTGACCTCCATACACAGGTGACTCCAATTATGAGAAATGGTATTTTAGTASAGACCCTAGTTTTATTCACAACAAAAAACAAAAGTAATAGCAAGATGCAAATATTACAGAAATAGGAAATAAATCTAAAAACCCACATAAATGAAGTGCAACCCACCTAAATATTCAGGCGTTCCACAGGGCTCTGTGATTGGTCCGTTCTCAAACCTGGAAAGGTAAAAGTCTCGCAGAACGACTCTGTTATGATTGTTTTCTGTGTAGTACATCAGGTTTTCAAGCTAAATGCAAAAACAAAAGGGGAAAACATTTTGTTACAAACTAACATAGACTGAAACTCTATTTTTTTTACTTTCACAAAAAAGAATGGTTTAGAGATACAAATATATGATGGAAATATTCATAGATGTTCATTTTTAGGAATACTTAGTTAACAGGACAGATTTCTGCCCTTAAACTGCTTGATCTATCTTACTTTGCATTTTACTTTCGTATTAGTTATTTTTCTTTGAACAGTCAAAAGGAGCAAATAATTGTTGTACTTTCCCTCAAGCCATTTACACTAACTGGTAAGTGCTGTGAGGTTTTTCAGCAGATGGTGTGCTCAAAATCCCTGAGCAGACTAGCAGCTGGAGAAATTTTGGACGGAATAATGATGAATACTTTCAGAAAACTGACATCAAAGCCGTGGTGGATAATTATGAAAAACRCCTTATATAAATTCTTTCTGGAGTGAAGAATAATTCAAAAATTTCCATTTCCTGAGAAGAATAAGTCATGATTTGAGAGTTTGCTAGTSTAATAGTGGTAAAACCAAACTTTTAGACCAACAGACAGATGTAATTATGTGATTTGGTTGATAATATTGTCTTACTTGTTATGTATAAGGCTAATAAAAATACTGTATATTACCTTTAAACTTCCAATCAAAAATTGTTAAGAGAGCTGCTATAAACTTAAAGGAATTGAGATTTTTGTAAAACTGCAATTTAAACTTGTTTGAAGGAAAGAAATTTTCAATTCAAGGAATACGACTGTGAAATAAATTTGAGATTGATCTTACTGCTGTAAAAATTATATTTATGAGAATGATAAAAGTTAGTTTRTTGAACAAATATGATATATTATATGTGTGTATGTGACATGATTTGTTGTTTAGGAAGGACCCGTTTTTTTTGTTAGAATTTAATTTTGGGGAAAAAAGATATAAAGATTTTTTTCTTTCTGCTTCGTTTCAATTCGTTTTATTGTAGATAGATTTTCTTTTTTTCTTTTAATAAATTATTAAAAAAATTGAATGTCAAATGTACTCTTTTTTCATGCAAAATAAAAATGCTGAGAATATTTAAACATGTTTATATGTAACATCATTTTTACCACACATTTGCACACATCTAGAGGAGTTTCATCTTTAAATCTGTTAAATTAAGCAGTATAATTGCCTTTTTTTTTCTAGGAACTGATTAAATAGAAAAGAGATCTTACTGAAAAGGTCAATATGACTTAGTTTGACATTTTTTAGGACAATCCGTACCAGTCCAAACCTATGGATTTCTATCTGCTACCAGTAGGTGGAGTCTGAAGACAGAGTTATGATGTGTTTACATTTTTTAATGGGTCCACAATGAAGCATAAACATATACATCCATTTGCAAGTGTGAGTATCATTATAGATTGTTCCAAGCCATTAAGACAATGTTTACTCCCAAAGTAAAAAAAAACAAATGCTCATTTTATAATTGAGATGGTAGAGAAATGCTTTTGTGTGTCTCTGCAGAGGCTGTATGTTGACTGAATTGCGAATGTGGCTCTCTGGGATGGGTTATGATGAAGAGGTCAAGAAACAATAAAAAGTTGTTTGTTTCTTTTCCTTTTGTAGTTCTAGGCCACTAGTTTATTTAAACCTCAGTATTCTGAGGACACTTGGCACACACTTTAGTGTATTACACACACACACAGACACACAAACTTTCCAGAGATATGTGCCACACATCTTGTTGTTTTTTTTATCCTCCCAGGCATTACTCTTTCAAAGTAACACCTTCCCTTGCACCTTACCCTGCTCTAAATGTGAWCAAATGTCTGCTTTTTATCATAAAATYCARGCTTTRAATATTAAAATGTCCACCCATGGGAATGTCATGTCTCTGTGGGGAATGAACTCCCCAGTGGTTAGTTTGCAGTTTCCATGTGTAACACCTACACACACACATCCAACGATGCAGTGATGGATGAAGAGTCGGTGCAGTTGTACCTTGAGGTTCCTGTGAACAATGTTGAGGGAGTGTAAGTACGCCACGGCCTCAAGAACTTGCTTGATAACATTGGAGGCGTCTCTCTCCGTGTAGTTCCCTTGGTCCAGAATCCAGTCGAATACRTCTCCCCCTGTGGCACTGTGTACAATTACACGCTGTATGTCACTATTCTACTAGTGGATATAGATGTTACTTTTCAACATTACACATCATTTTTCTGCACCAAAGTTATTGCCCTTTTGTCTATTAGGAATACGTGTTGTTTTCCCCTCCCCATTGCGCAGCCGAGCAATTAAAGTAAGAGTGCAGGGTATTACTCTTTTAGACTTAGTTGGTGGGAGCGATTATCACATATTGCCCTCAGCAGAATGACTGTGGCCCTGGCCAAGCTGTGAGCTACACGTTAGAAGCCTGATGACTGCAGTCACTTTAAGTGCAGTTCTCTTTCTCCTTGTTTCAGTAATGAAAATACTTTGTCCTCCCCGTTTCGGTCGGTGTTATTGCTTTTAAACAAAGTTAGAAATGTTGAATTTCACGAGTCACAAGCGATGCATATTTGCCGGGGCTCTGAAGAATCAATTTCAAGCTCCCCGTACAAAGTATCCCACCGCAAAGCAAGCCTTCAGGGGCCACTGAGTAATGTTGAATGCTACTGAGAGCAAATGTCTTMGTAAACCCAACACCTTCCACTGTTGCAGAGGGGAGAACCAGAGCACACAGTAATAAGAGGAAAGATTAAATTCCCAGCTTTGAAACAGTGGATTTATTTGTGTGAGTGTTAAGATGCACGGAGGCACAAATAWATGCGTTGTCAACACTGAAAAAGGAAATGTCTAAACTCACAGTTCTTGGATGATGAAGTATTCTTTCCGGGTCTCAAATGTATCTATCAGCTGGAGGATGTTTGGGTGATTGACCCTGGAACAGAAAAAAAAGGTGGGCTTTACATGCAACTTTGTTACATCAGTTCTATTTAAATGCAGAAACATTTCTTCACTGTTCTACTCTCTGACCCTTTTTTTTTGTTTATCCAAATGTGTACTGGCCAATTACTTACAGCTTCAAGATCATGATTTCGTTCTTGGCAGCTTTGCGGACTTTCCTGCCGTCTTTCTTGAGGAATTTCTTGCAGACAAACACCTTTTCTGTTTGTCTGTCCTTTGCCAGGCACAGCTCGCAGAACTCCTTCCTACACCGAAAAAAAAGAGGAAAATAAAACTCCAGAAAAGACAGACTGAAAGAAGATAAACACAGTGTGAGATGAAGGATGGAAAATGGTGACCGTGTGTTAAAATGAAGCCTAAAAMAAACATGCTTGGCTGTTTTTTTTTAATCACATCTGACAATAATGACCCAAGAGAGACGAGGAATAATATTCAAATTAGAGAGATTCAGAACACTGGCTGTGCTGGTGAAACATAGTGAAAGAATTTAATTGGAAGGTGAGTGGCTGAGTTGAATAAATAGACTGTAAATAAAAATCTACAGGGCATCAACAGCTTCTTTGGCTTCTGGGGCAAACAGTACATCATGCAAATGGATTTATGGAATCCATATAAAGAAAGATCAAACTGAAATATTTCTTAATGAACATAAATTTACATCAACAATGTGTAAGCAGGGGTTCTTATTCTGCCTATATTTTAATATTTAATATTCAAACTTGCTCATTTCATTTGTGTAAACACATGTTATGCATACATTTTTATTTACTTCACTGCTTTAATGGCTTTATTTAATATTTGGGACATGCCCGTGTGAAATGAATATTTTTTTCTGCACTCATTTTTTTCAGTATGCCTGCATCTGTGTGTGAGAGTGTGTGTGTGTGTGTATGTGTGTGTGTGTGTGTGTGTGTGTGTGTGTGTGTGTGTGTGTGTTATGTAAATTCTGAGCAGAAACCTCTGAGGCCAGATGCTGATGTTGCCATATGGCCTCTCACACCAATTGGTATTTGTGCATATGGTCTGTGTGTGTATGTGTGTGTGTGTGTGTGTGTGTGTGTGTGTGTGTGTGTCTTTTGAGTAGTGGTGTTCTGGAGAAATAAATGATAAGTTTTCAGCCAGCAAGGTGATTATCACAAACCTCTGCATGAAAACTGTATGGATTTTATTTTCTTATAAACGAACCACTAAACTGAAAGGTTGTTTTTAWTGAACAGACAGGATCAGAATGCTCAGATGTTTGAGTGATTCAAAAATGATCTATTAATAAAAAATAATWATGTAAATACTCAATTTTAGATAAAAGTAAAGCCAAAAACACAGTGAAAGTGGTTCTGATTCATTTGAAATACTTTTAAAATTTTGCYAAAAACACTTGAAACTTGAAATATATCAATTAATTCTACATAGAGATATCAGAACAGAAAATTTGAAACTAATGCATTAAGTTTTAAGCTACTTACGCTCGAAGGACTTGTCCAAACTCATATTTGTCTGTGACATCAGATATGCTGCTAAAGGTCCGCCCATCTCGCAGGGCAAGGCATCCAAATGGCATCACGGCATTCACCTGACAAAACATATATATATAAAGAAAAGGGGAAAAAATGTGAATGGGCGCAGTTACCACCACATCAAATTTTAGCTCAACAAACTGAGTTGTAGCCATTTTCTTTTTGTGTTTTCTATGTTCAGCTGCGGCAGTCATCTTGAATTGGGCCTTACAACTAACTGCCTACAGGAAGGAAGTCAAACAGCGGGCGTCCTGATGAAGCAACAACCACCTTCTGCTAAACACAGAAAAGAATGTAGAGATAGTGGTGGATTTCAACCCCCTCACCCCCTTTACATCAACGACTCTGCACTTTCTGCTGTGGAGTCCCTCAAGCTCCAGAGACCGGAAGTAGGGGAGAAGAGAAATACAGTCTCCATCTCCAATGAAGCAGCAAAGAGTGTTCTGCTGGTGAACAAATCCAATCTGCCACAGACCCCGATGATCCATTTCAACACAGCGATCATTGAATCCATCCTCACATCATCTATGGCCATCTGGTTTGGTTCCTCAACCTCCCAAGAATGAGCCGAACTCCAGCARCTCATCAGAACTGCAGAAAGGATCATTGGAWGTAATCTGCCAACCCTTCAGGAGATCCACACCAGCAGGGTGAGGAAGTGAGCTGGCTAAATCACAACTGACCCCTCACATCCTGGACGTGACCTCTTCCAGACACTTCCCTCTGGCAGAAGAACAACTCGGCGTGCTAACAGCTTCTGCCCTACATCTGAAGTACTCCTCAACCACAGCAGACACCTGTCATTCTAGTTAGAACTTATTCCACAATGTTAACAAACTTCAATAATTCCACACAGCTGTTGAAAAATATGTACATATTGCTGATCTGACAAATGTTTATTTGCACTATGTGTAGATGCTCACATTGCTGATCATCTGTAAATTCCTGTAAATTATACTTTGTGTATAGATGTTAAACTCCTCTTAGTGTATTTCTTGTCAACTTTCAGTGGTCTTGTTACATCTTACATGTGTGCTCTCACCAAGTCAATGTCCTTGTATATGTACAACATACTTGGTGAACTGAATGAATGATTGATTGATTGATTGATTGACTGAC
>NW_013952405.1:3736879-3739109 GCF_001266775.1 Austrofundulus limnaeus
AATTATAGATGTTCATGTAATTAAAAAAAATTCTGAGCATTTCTTTGCAAAAACATCACAAGAAGGCCATACCTATTATTGGTGTTACTATTTTCTATGCCGATAAACCAAAGATACGACCGCGTCTGTCTCTTGACTAATCTGGATACCATGTCTTTGGCAGCCTCGTTGCGTGCCAGCAATGTCAACAGATACTAAGCTTCACACTAAGCTCCTCTCTGCTCTGCTAAAGTCTGTAGATTCTGTTCAACGTCTGTTGAGCTGACATTAAACTTTATCTATAAAGGTCATTGTTGGGAGGGAAAAAAAAACTATGAGCCCACTCACACACAACCAGCTGGTTTTATTTAGGAGTCGCTGGTGTGCCAGGAAATGCTGACAGATCTTGAGTTTTGATTACAAAACCTGTCTTGTGATTCATGTCTAAAAACGTCCTGCAAGCATCACCACCAACTAATCTTTCTGKTTAATATTTTGCCGTTAATGCTGCATTTACTTTACGTACTCCATAGCACRATGCAATCTGTAGAATTCTTTTTATACTTCTTGTGTATTTTAGGTTTTGCAAACATACACTTTTTTATCATGTTCACCCCAAAATAGAGTGACCCTACAGAAGGTTCCGAACATCCAGGTAGATATCCAGGAATCAAGATAGTGAATCAGCAATCAATAAAACATCTCAGCACAGTCCTCAGGCACTCCTCACCCACATCTTCTAAACACTCCATCTACTGTAGGAAGCAGATCGCTCGTAAGAAACAGTCATCTATCCTGAAGGTCCCTCCACATGCTCCAAACACCTGACTTTACCCATTCCTGTTGCATATTTTATTTCACTCCTATCTCGTTGATGGATACTGTTTATCTTCTGCCCGTGCGGGGCTTGAGGGGCTCTGTCCAGACAAAAACCTGCGCAATTGAAAAGYTGGGAAATGAAGCGATAGCAGCAGCAAATGAGATGTTCGTGGGGGAAGAGGAAATCTGGAGAGATTTTGTTTCAGGAGGTAGTGATAACATAAAAATAGTTTTGGTGCTGTGTTTGTCTTACTGAAGGAAAGATAAGGTGAATGAGAGAAATGAAGTTTTAAAACTCTTAAAAACGAAAAAAAAAAAAGATAAAAATCCTAAACAGTGGTAACATCTTGCAGATGCATTAAAAAAAGAACATCAGTAATTTAACATTTTGAGTGTGTACGTGTGCGTTGCATCCCTACTGTATATGATAGGGCCGGAGGTGCTTCAGGCCTGTGGTGGAGGAGGGGACGTGAGAGTGCTGTGTAATCCAACCGCTGGCCCTAATCTCTAATCTGTACCCCTAATCCAGAGCATCAGGATGCAGTGTTTGTGTGTGCGTGCTTGCGTACGAGAGTGTGAGACCGAACAAGTGCAAAGGTTGTTTCGAATGTGTCACATGCGCAAATGTGAGCGAGAGCAGAAGAGCACATGCTTGTGTGTCCATATGTGCTTCCCAGCATGATGTCTGCGTGTGATGGTGGATTRAAGAGATCTAGCTTCTGCAGAAGATTATGTAAAAACAACATTCCCATGACGAGACCTAGCTTAGTGAAGATGAAGCTAGCATGATGTGAAAGGATCCCTGTGGGAACAAAGTGTACTGAATAAAACAGCTGATAAAAACCAAAATGGAGAACTTTAAAAATAATAGTATGTATAATAGGATGTGTTTTATTAAAATCTGTCAAATGGTTCAAGAGATATTTTGCTTACAGACAAGGCTGACTAGATGGCAGAGATGGGGACTCGTGACTCGGACTTGGACTTGAGTCGCACTTAAGTCCCTACTATTAGAGACAGACTTGGACTTGGACCCTAAAGACTTGAGACTTGACTTGAACTTGTGGTTTGAGACTCGCGAACAATGTAAGTCTTTTCACTGCCCGGCTCATGATTCTCACTCCCTCAGTACACATCCATGCTCCGCTCCTTTGAGAACAAATACAYAAAGTTTTAAGAGCAAAGGCATTTACTCCTGCTCTCAAATTGAAAACATACGCTCTTGATTAAAGTCAGAATAATTCTTCCATACACTCCACTCCCCCTCACCTGAGAATGGGAGGGGCCAGCGCCGTCCAATGTTAATGACGTGTACCCTACGTGACAAACAGAGCTTCAGCATAGCAGGTGCGCTGAAGTACACTCACCGGCCACTTTATTAGGTACACCTGTCCAACTGCTCGTTAACATTAATTTCTAATCAGCCAATCAC
>NW_013952405.1:3740839-3742697 GCF_001266775.1 Austrofundulus limnaeus
GAATATAATCTAGTATAGTTAGAATACTTTTTGATCAAACTGCCAGTTAAGTAATAAATGCAACTAGACGTGGACTTGAGGTCAAGAGACTTGAGACATCTTGGATTTTTGGTCAAAGACTTGGACATGACTTGGACTGCAAAAAAAAGACTTGCGCACATCTCTGCAAGATGGACAATGTGTGGTTCTCTGACTGTATGTTGGGGATGACTCTCAGCTACCTCCTCACCAAGTTTTAGCTTAATATTTATTAAAGGGGACATATGCTTTTAAATCATTCTTTTTCACATTTAAATGATTCAGGTTTGGTCTTTACAAAGTAGAACTGCATACTTTGGTCTAACTGTAACTCCACAAGCCCCTCTTTCACCCATGCTCTGAGGTTCGTCCGAGAGYAACTCATTTTGATGCTGTCTCTTCAAATGCAAATGAAACACTTCACACCCCGACCCCMCTCCAGGTCACGCTCCCAATGATTTCTTTTCTGTTCTCCAAAAGACTTCAAAYACATACAATATAAAAAAGTGGATTTTGCATGATGCGTCTCCGTTAAATTGACAAAGTTCCAGCCAGTTTTGTGTTTGCTGAGGCTGCGTGGCTGCAGCAGCCATCTTGAATGGGGTTATTTTTTTAAAAGCTAATCAGTTAATCATCCAGTGATTATTTTCTGAGATTTYCAATAAAACCTGAAGCTTTGTCCAATTTTAAAAACAAATTTGACACAACTTGCTGTGCACAAACCTATTCTAAAAATGTGTTTTTATTTTCCCAACACTGCACATGAACTTGTTTCCTTTAACACAAAATAAACCATCAGCTTGTTAACGGCAATTTGTTGGTGACCTGCAGAAACCTTAGAGCGAGCCCTCCATGTCCCACACAAACCTTCTGCTAGTAAGAAACTAATTGTATGCCTTCATTCATACGAGCATTACTGATGTTGACAGAGTGATGAGTGGGTTCAACAGACATTTTAAGACCTACGCCATCTGTGGCCCCATCTGCACACTGGGAGAGGCTGATCACTCCATCTCCAGGCTGTCAACGAATATCAGCATTCTTATGGAGAACGTCTCCATAAGAGCGGTGTGGTAGAGGGTGATTCGTGGACAAATATTTGACCACTTGCACGTCTTTTTTTTTTTTTTTTTTACAGAAGTATCCATGCCTTCTGATAATAAATTTTCAAAACATTCAAATTTTGTTTAGCCATTCTAAAAGCTGGAATAGATGACAGTTTTCTGAGCTGACCTTATGRCACCAATTAAGTGTGTTTTTCAGGCGCACATGAAGATCCTGATATGATTTACAAAATTGTTCAACAGTCAGCGGAACTAAGAACCAGACCAGGAGACAGRAATWAAAAGGTAAGTGCTTTTTATTTACAGGTGCAGKGTAGTGGGTCATCAGCTGTATGGGAATGAGGAGATGAGGTGAGTATTTTGAAAGGTTCAGTCTCTTTTCAGAGATGGTTTGAATGTTAATTAAGGTGTTTCTTGTCTTACAGGTCTTCTGGAGGTGAGCAGCACAGAACGGAGGAGGAATCCAAAAACACAGGTGAGTTCCTTTTAGGCAGCGTGGCATAAACATGAAGGTGTTCGAGGCGCTTGGCTTTGGCAGGAGGTAATGATTGTCAAACCTGATTGGAAGTCTCTTTTCTTTGCAGGCACAAGCAGAGGAACCGTCAGTGAGGTAAATCCACCTTAGGAAACAGGACATGAAGGTAAGTACAATCTTCTAAACTTAGAAACTGAGTGTGGCTTGGATACTACCAGAATGGTAAGATGTATCAGCGAAGAGCTTCTTCTTCTTCTTCTTCTTGGTTTTTATTGGCGGTTGGCAACAAACTTTCAGTAGC
>NW_013952405.1:3742747-3746542 GCF_001266775.1 Austrofundulus limnaeus
ACACACACACACACACACACACACACACACACACACACACACACACACACACACACACACACACAAAGACAACAAAGAATACTGAGTCAGTGTGAGTCTTGAAGTTGATAAAGAGTAGGAGGACATATGGGAGGATTTAAGAGAAAAGGAGATGAGAGGGAATGGAGTGAATAATATAGAAGATGAGGTAAGAAGTGTGGAATTATAGAAAACAGAAAGGCAAGGAAAGYGAAACGAACTATGACTGGGTGAGAAGGTGGTTGGTAGGAAAACTGTACAAGAAAAGAACAAAGTGTAAAACACAGAACTGCAGAGGCAGGTACCCATCAGCCTCGCAGCTCCACAGCTGTGTGGAGTTTTTTTTTTCCAAGGTGAGCTGGTAAATGCACACGTGGGTGTATTTGAGAGTGTACCTACAGGACTTTTTTTTTTGCTAAACTAGAATGTGTGATGCATGATGACACGARAAGTGTCCAAATTATAAAAGCACTTGAAAAGGAACTCACTATCACCAAAATTGACAGCACTGAGCAACTGTTAGGCTGGGAGCGAGGCTTGCAGCCATGTTTGTAGGCTGGAACTGCTGATCACTCATGTGATTAGTCATAAGAACAGCATGGTAAAGGCTTCAGAACTGGCTGGTATATTGTTCCATAGCTTGTACCGTAGTTATTAATWGTTTTAATCTGGATTTTTTAAGGAACAACTTTATAATAAATGAAATATGGGGCACAGGTGTAAAACGACTCACTGTTCTTATTTTGCTAATTTATACTAAATGATAAATTTAAATGTTAAACAATATATGTAACTATTAAATCCTAAATTTGAACATGTAAATCCTAATGTAAAAGTTAAATCCCAAATAYTGAAGTTTGTATTTTGTCATGGAATGCAGCTTTTGCTATTGTTGCTTGGCTAATGTTAGGACGCTAGCGCTTGAATGCAGCTAAAGCTTCCCTAGATCTCAAACTTGCAGTTGCAACTGATGTCCAAGCTGTCARRCTGTCAGACCACAGGTACCATCCTGTTTACAATTAACACATTTTAAATTTAGATTGMAAATACTATCTTCAGCAGCATTAGACGCATTAGCAAGTGCTAGCTGTTGCTATTGTCTCAGGATGAGCCAGGTGCCAACAAAGCTGCGTTTCACTCAGTATTGAAATATAAACTTCAACACTTGTGTTTAATATTTTCACATATTATTTAACATTTAGCAAAAATGACTAAAATGTAAGCACAGTGAGCTAAATTAAACTAAAATGTTAGTGGAACAATTTTAACACTTAGAAAGTGAGATAAATAATGAAATGTGTTAGTGACACATTTTAAACATTTTATTTTACACTTGGCACCCTATAATAAAAATGCACCCTGGCAAAAGAAAAAAAAAGCCAGGAAATGATAAAGAATGCATTCATTGGTGAGGTAGACTCTAGAGCGCAGGCAGCAGGTAACAGCAGGCAGGTATAAATCCCAAAGTGATTTATTAAATGGAAACAAAAGCAAACCTGTGGCTATAACAAAAATAGGAGAAACAAAACAGGATCGATACAATACTCGTGTAAGAATCAGGACGTGACAAAGAGTGAGAGGAAACAAAGAGCTCATATCTGCTTGGAAGGATGATTAGTGAGCAAGAACAAGTTTTCTGATTACAGGTAAAACAGGTGTGTGTGTGTGTGTGTGTGTGTGTGTGTGTGTGTGTGTGTGTGTGTGAGGCATTACAGGGGAGCAGAGGAGAACAATATGCAA
This sequence comes from Austrofundulus limnaeus, assembly GCF_001266775.1. Classification (NCBI taxonomy): domain Eukaryota; kingdom Metazoa; phylum Chordata; class Actinopteri; order Cyprinodontiformes; family Rivulidae; genus Austrofundulus; species Austrofundulus limnaeus. Next base: position 3,744,506 of record NW_013952405.1, read on the forward strand.
CAAAAGCCCAAACCAAAAACCGACAGGATTAACACTCAATTTTCATGTCGCTGTACAATGAAGATGATAAAAAATAGTTTGGCTCCTTCGAAGCAAACTCTAAAGGAAAGAACAACAACACAAGTGGAGATAACACTTGATTGTGGTATAGAATTTAACTATGAATGAGTGATTGACAGGCTACTAAACTTGATGATATTCTGAGCAAGTAATTTAATTATTCGAATCAGTTTGGCCAAAATAAGGAAACAGCTGAAMCCATCAAAGCTATGATGATATTCCTGCTGACAATGCTCTAGGCTGAGCCAGAACGGCTACAGCTAGACGTTACTGCTTCTATTTGCATTTTTAAAGAACCGCATTAATCTGAAGATATAAAATACAAAACTGACAGCAGCTGCATGAACTGTGATAAATGAATAAAARCAAAAAAGAGACGTGGATGGAAGAAGCTAATGAATAAGAGCATTTAAAGCACAGGTGTCAAACTACGGTGTTTGAGGGCTGCTATCCAGCATGTTTTCTTGTTTCCTTGCTCAAACACACCTGATTTCCATGAATGGATGATTGACAGGCTTCTACAGTGTTTGAAGAGGTAATTGAATCACTGAATCATGTGTGTTGGGCCAAAGGAATGAGGGAAGCATGCAGGATGGTGGCCCTCGAGGAGATGAGTTTGAAACCCCTGGATCAGAAAGGGGGAAGTGGGGGCAGCTAAAGGATGAAGAGTAAAAAGACGATTGGTTCCTGTGGAGGAATGGTGATGAGTAAGAGAGAGGGAAGTTGACTTTTCAAACCAGATTGTTCATCACAATTCTGAAGAGTAAAAGTATTTCTGAGGAATAGAGAAGCTGTTTACTAGTGGAACAAGAAGTTTGTTGATTGATGACTAATATGATACAGACATAGAGTTGTTGAAGTCAGGTTAAGAAGTGAGGTGCCAATCAGTGAGCAGCAGTWTAGTTTTATGCAGTGTTACCAGTCTGAGAAAAAGAGGTCAGAATGAGTTGTACCTTGTCAGGTGTGGCAGAGAAGTTTGTCAAGTGCAAAACACGAGGACAGTGGTAACATGTGCAATATAAAGACAGATTGAGGTTGGGTGGGATCAAAAAATCAGCTCCAAGCCCCTTTTTGTTTGCTGTGATGGACAGGTTGATAGATGATGCCAATCAGGAGTACCCATGGGATTTGATGTTTGCAGATTTTATTCCAATCTGCAGTGAGATTGACTGTCACCTGTCTCTCTCACATGCAGACAGGGTTTGCAAATAAATAAATAAATAAATAAAAAAGCATAACCGCTCATGTTTTTCCTGAGAAGGCTAAAGGCTTTCAAGGTCAAACAGGACATTTTAACCATAGSTCAATCACTGAATCAGTCCTTATATTCAATACCTCATCATGGTACAACTTCCTTACAAAAAAGACCAAGAAAAATAAACTCACCAGTATCATTGAACAGACATCTAAACTTACTCTCAAATGCATTTCACAGAACTTTAAAGCTGTGCAGTACACTGTCAGAAAATAGGGTACAGTAGGAGTACATTTTTGTGTATTCTAAGTACATTTCTGTCCCCTGAGGTACATTCTGGACTTTTGTACCCCTATAGAGCTAATAATTGTACCTTACAGTACATATTTGTACTTTTTGAAGGCTTGAAAGGTACAATTATGTTCCCAAGTAGTTAATGGTACATACTGTATACTGTTAATACCCTGTGTTGATGATTTTAGGGTACAATGTCAGAAGATGGACATTGAAACAATAAGTCATATTAAATAAATGTAATTTCACAGTAATATTTAAAGACTTTTGAAATGACTTTGGGAAGTATTCTTGAGTAACAAATAAATAAATACATAAATAACTAACTAATGCAAATATAAATAATACTTAGATATTAAAAACACTAAATACACTAAATCTACTTCTAACATTTAAATTACTTAAACCTACATCTTTTTTTTTCATATAATTTTATTTTAATTAATATTTATTTCACATTGGCAAAGAATTATTTTGATTTTCTTTCT
>NW_013952405.1:3749303-3751410 GCF_001266775.1 Austrofundulus limnaeus
GGTCAACAGATACAGTAGAAAGGAGTAGGATCCATATACAGATCAATATAGTGCATACTTGTGCTGCCTTAGTTTAGATTAAAATTTAGTTTAAACAAAGGCAAGGAGGGAAACACTTACCTGTGCCTTGTTTTAAACTAAACTGAGGCAGTGCAGGTCTGCACATGGATTGTGCTCCTTCCTGTCTATTGACCAGTAGTAGCATATGTAGCATATGTTTTGCAGTTTTTCATTTCTCTTTTTTATCATGTGGTTTTTTGTTTTTTTTTTCGGTTTGAGCTTTGCATGGACATCTTCAACATTGACACCTTATGGATTCTTTGTGTCAAAATACTGATCCCTCTATCGTATGACCTTCACTTTCATGCATACAGAGTCAAGGTTGATGTAGAATGGACTTCCAGACAAATGACACTTATGCTGTTGTTGACATTTTGTTTGTCATAATTTGACATTGTAAATGTTAAATTAACTGTGATAATGAAAAATAAAGTTGATTTTTTTTAAATTACCTGCAGTGTTGAATGTGTGGTGATTATACACTGTAAAAGCATATGAAAAGTCGTCATCACCAACCCCCCCTTCACCCCCCTTTTTTAAGAGGGTACAAAACTGTCACTGAAGGTACAATTTTGGCCTGTATAAGGTACAAACTACAAGGGTACAAATAAGTACCCACTCTTGAGGGTACAATAACGGTACCTTTGAGGGTACCACCCCAGTGACAAGCCAATGTACCCTTAAAGGTACAATCTAGTACTTTTTTTTCTGACAGTGTATACAAAGGAAAACAAACTGTAGGACCACTCACACCCCCTTCACCTCTCATTTCAACTTCTACCTTCAGGAAATTTTAGAGTACCCTTGGCCAAGAAAAAATGTATTTATTCCCACTGCAATCAGCCTTTTGAGTAAAGGTAGCAAGTTGCAGATTTCCTAATGGTTATAGGTAGTCAGTGGTTTTATAAGTAGGTATGTTTTTAGGTATTTTATGATTGTATGATTAATGTGGTACAAGGGACTGGGTTTTATGTACGACTTTTTTATTATGTGTTTTAATGTGTCTGAGCCTCTACCAAAGCTAATTTTCTGTTGCAATTTGTAACAGACAATAAAGTTTTCTTGGTCTTGAATCCTTGGGAGCAGGTGGAGGTAAACTCTAGAAAAGATGAGGAATGAGAAGCAAGACAGGAATATGTGTGCTTAAGAGGGACATTAGAAAGTTCAAATGGAGGTCAATCTGAAGTGTATCCTTAACAGGTAAGRTAGTAATGTTCATAACCTTCCCACAGAACCCCACTTTAAAAGATCTTCACCTTCCACAGAGGAAGTAAGAGAGAAAATATAAAAATAAAACATGACTGAAACTGACATTTTGTCATCGGGACCTCCTCGGGTTTAAAATCCTTGGGAGGAAATTTCACAAGATTCCTGACATTTATATGAGAATTGCACCTGGTGTAATTAGAAAGCAATAACCCAATGAATATTCTATACAATGCTGGGAGCACTTCTGTACTATCATTAATATCAATTTGGCCAAGAAGTAATATCTGCGGTGACAGCGTAATGCCATTAAACAGAAAAAAAGCTATTTTTTGTTTCACCCTGGTCTCATTGCCTGAGCAGATGAGCTGCTGTGTGCTCCACATTGAGAGGCAACCGTGGCAGCTTGAGGTTGGTCCCAGGCCTGATCAGGATGCTGCGGCATAAAAGTGGGACAAATGTAAGAGTTGTGGCAGACAAGTGGGGAAGAACTGGGAGAGCTGGAAGGACAAGCAAATGAAGGGCCAATTAACGCAATTACTGAGCATGATGAGTGTAGAGGATGGAGGAAATAAAAAGGGGGAATTGGTTGGTATTTTAAATAGAAATACTTATATTAAAAGTACTGCAGAGCAGAGTAGTATATTAATAGCTTGTGTGTGTGATTAAATTTGTTTCGTCTGCAGAATTACCAGTATGGGGTCTTCTTCAAGCTTGTTAGAAACACAAATTCCCTCATTGCTCACAGAGTGGCTCTCTTCTAAGGCCTGTATGTGTGTGTGTGTGTGTGTGTGTGTGTGTGTGTGTGTGTGTGTGTGTGTGTGTGTGTGTGTGTGTGTGT
>NW_013952405.1:3752225-3763945 GCF_001266775.1 Austrofundulus limnaeus
CATCAGATACTGTATGTATCCGATTTAAAACCACATACTGAAACGACCTGGGTCGGATTTGAAAAAATTGGATTTGTCTCGTTCAGACTGTCATAAAAAAATCGGATATGAGTCAGATGGGTCAAAAAAATCAGATTTGGGTCGGATTTGCCTGCAGTGTGAACGTAGCCAAAGACATGTCCCAGGGGCGTTTCTGGTCCCCACCTGTTGTTTTGCTCCTCAGCATGGCTGCCTAAAAATGCTGCAGGATTTCTCAAACGTGCATGAATGAGTCAGAGCAAGGCTTTGGGCATGTTTTTTATGAGACCATAACATTATAACATAATACAAAACTCAAAAAAGTAAATTTTACGTGAAATTKCCCCTTTAACTTCCTGCATGTGTGTTTTCATAAAAATAATCTTTTGACTTAAACAGAAACTGTGGTGGAGTTGTTTACACATTTCAATGTGCAAAATTCAGTTAWTGTCCAAAACTTGTGATTGTTACTAAACAGACCAGACAGTTTTTTAAAATATAAGACGAGATTAAAATAAAAAAAGAGCTCCACATGACACCAACTGAGAAGTTTTGGGAGGTAAGCATGAGATCACAGCAATAAAAAAGTGTAACAATCATGAATTTATCATTCAAACATGTTGCATAAAACATGAAGCTGCATTTACACGGTCATAGTTTTTCAGTCTCATAAGAGGCAAACTGTGAAATATAAATTGTGAAGAACAGCACGAGTCTGTGCTCGCACTCGTTTTAACTTCTCCACTGTGAGGTTTTGTTGATGTGCTCATTTTGCTTTGTCTGTCTTGATGTGAGGCATTTTCTAAAGTGTTTTGCAAAACAAAAAGCAAAAAACACTGGTAAAATGCTTTAAAAATGGCAGGTTAACAGATTGCATTGCAATCTGCTAATATACCTAATGAGTCTTCATAAGAAAACACTCATCACAACTTTTCACACCTGCATRTTGTTTGGCAGAATAATCAGAGTGAAAACAATATTGGTCAGAAGTCACAGCAATATAAACTTAAAAAAATAGCGAAATTTGTGTTTGGTGGATTATTTTTTTGTTGTAACAGTTATTCTTGACAATCTTGCCGTTGGAAAGCCTGTTAATTTCCCTTTCAAAATGGAGCCACATTTGCAAGGGGTGTGCATTTTTGGGATGAGCAGTATGAGGATTGTGAGAGTTGTGGTGAGCAGAATGACACAGGGAACAGGCGAAGTCAGAGCTGAACTAGGAGCTCACTACAAGCACTACGTGTACCACAAAGAGCGTGAGAAACGAGTCACGCAGTCTGGTGAACAGCACAAAGATTTGACAAAGCACAGAGGTCAGAAGACTGTGTTGCTCACATGAAAAACATGCCAAATCTTCTCTGCCACAGCCAAACAAAAATCCACTTTATGAGTTCCTCCAAAGGAAGAAAAAACCCATCCAAAAAAAAAAAGTTTTTACTACAACAACTAGCCCCTTGGGAATATGAAAAATTTATGATCTTAGCCAGAGTGGAATATCTGACAAGTTTGTTGATCGATATAGACTATATATTTTTAAAAGGGACAGCAGTGCATATAACAAAATGGATTTATAAAATTGGTAATGCATAATGCTCGAAAATGTTTGACATATAGTAATTTGTGGATCGAGCCTGGTTCTGGGATGTCAGCAGTTGATCATTTGGACCCTTTGATTTATTTTTCCTTTTCCCTCAGACACCATCAGATCAGATGTGGGAATTCCAAGTAAATATGAAAGACCTGTTTTTATGTTTTTTTTGAGCCATTTCAAGGTTTTTATGGGTCCCACTGCTGTAATGCTGAGGATGAGTGGTTTCAGTTTGTGTGTTAGTAAAAAAAAATATTTTTTTACAGTTTGTATAATATTGAAAAGTATTTCTCATCATTTTCTTTACATTAAGTACAATAAGTACACCTTATGAGCCAGACATATACAGCCTGTTATAAATGTCTGTCAGCAATACAAAAATTTGGTTTACATTACATTAAAATAAAATTTCTTTTCATTTGTCCTTTCTGGTGACAAATTGGACATTTTTGTACTTTGAAACTGGCTTTATGTTGAGATGAGAGGTTTTCAGTAGAGGTGTATACTTGAATAAAATAACTAAGTAAAAGTAAAAGTACCTTGACAGAAAATGACTTTGGTAAAAATGAATTTTACACACAAGAAAAGTAGCCTACTTAAGTAAAAGTCATAAAGCTGCTCACAAAAATCTGTGAAAATAAAAGTAAAAGTACTTCTATACACTCTAAAAAGGAAGCATTGAATTTACTCAGCTGAGTTATGTCAGCTGGTTCCACTAAACCGAGCTGAGAAAAAGTAAAGCAGTCTACTCAACTCAGATTATTGAAACTAGTTAACATAACTTGGTTCAGTAAATTCAACACTTTTTTAGAGTGCATAAACAACTTCTTTCTGTCATGGTCTGTGTTTTTTGCTTTAATTTTCTAGTGTTTCTCTGTTCCCCTGTGTATCTCTTCCCTGCTGTCTTGCCTCCAGCCCCTCCCACGCTCACCTGTTTCCTCTTGTGTCTCCCCAGGTGTTTCACATTGTCTCTTAATTTGGTTGCTTTATATTCTGAGTCTTGTCATCACTGTTTTGTCGGTTCATTGTGCTGTCATCTCCAGCCTGTGTGGTTGTCCTCGAGTTCTTGTGTCTGCCTGAGATTTCTGTAAGTTTTAGAGCTGCCCTGCCAGCCTTCTTTTGTTAAATAAATAACCTTTTTTGCCTTTTTGGATTTTTGCCTGCACCTTGAGTTTTTCCACCTGCCATCCTCACACTTTCACGATGAGTTTCTATTTAATTTTATAGCATGTAACAAGGTGTTACATTTTAAAGTAAAGAAGTAAAAGTATAATTTCATGTTTTGAATGTAGCAAAATAAAAGTAAAATTTATGCTTTAAAAACATACTTGGAACAATTTCAGACCCTCAAAAAATACAAATGTACTTCCTTACTATGCACCTCTGGTTTTTCAGATGATGTTGACATGTCACYGGACTTTTTTTTTCTCGGTAATATATTTATTTTGTTTTAATTTTTTTGTTTGTTTTGCATTAAGACAAGTAAAACAAAAGAGGAAACCCATGATACATATCCGCAGCCTGTTTGTAAAGTTAGTTAATAACAACTGAATCACTCATCCACCCCCAAATAAATTGTGTAACAAATTAAAGCTCCCCTCTCTTGTCACAAGAGAGTGGAGTGTGGGACCTCTGTATCTTATTTTTTTACCAGCTTTGAGGAGGAGTTGTGATGTAATGATAAAAGTGTTTGACACATGCTTAAATCTTTTGTTAGTTGTTGCTATGCAACTCTGCAGACATCTCTCCTCTTGATCTCCCATCTGCATTTTTGTCTGAGCAGCGTTTCCCAGTGTGCCTCGAACAACACTGCTTACACAGCCCCTCGTGATGGGTTCTAGCTCGAATTCGCTCACAAGTCAAACATCGACAACAATAAACAACCATATCTGTGGCGTCACTCATGCGTGCGAGTTTTGTAGTGCAGAAAAATATTGCGCTGCCAGGCAGACAGAGGCTCGTCACACATGGCTCACAATGCAAACGTAAAAATTATTGACTTAAATAGCTGTTCTCAGCTGCACTCACCTTCCAGAAAGCAACACAAAGGCTTTCTTGAACTGTGGAGAGATTAGACAAAAGGCAAAAGATAAGGAGGATTTGCTGCTGTTGATGCAGAAGTTTGAGATCAATCAAAATAAGCTGCAATATTCAGAGAACGTACAACAGGACGCTGATAGCGATGCCTGCCTGGCTGTGTGTAAAAGAGTGTGTACTGCAAATGTGTGCAAGGGTTTGGGGAGAGGTGAAAAATACACTCTGTTCTGCAATGTATCAATGACTTGAAATAGTAGCTCCTTCAGGGCCGAGAACCGATGCTTCTATTACCAGCCAACTCAATTTCTGAGTGTGTTTGGGGGCACTTTTGGTTACACTTAATCCACTTCAGAAGATACTTATATGGAGAAAGCTCTCTGTTTCCCTATTACACACACACACACACACACACACACACACACACACACACACACACACACACACACNCACACACACACACACACACACACACACACACACACACACACACACACACGTCTACATTTGCACCGTCAACACACATACGAACCCACTAATGTACCAACCCACAAGACATTGAACACACACTCGCTCACACACAAGTGCACATATACACGTATTTAGCCACTGGACTCATCTTTATTCTCAGGGGAATAAATTAAACCTTATTTCCCAGTGTCCATTTGCATGTGTGCGTGCGTGCGTGTGTGTGTGTGCACTCATACAGGAGTAAATGCATTTGTGTGCATCTCCATTGATCACGACTCCATTAATTCATTCCTTTTGTGGCCAAACATGGCCTTTAGACACACTGCACAGAGTGCCTCTCCAGAAAATCCTAGACTTCAGTTGAGAGGTTCAATCCACACCTAAGTTTTGCACACGTGCACACAAACTGACCTGGCATTAATGCCCCTTTTCCACTAGCACCCCTACAGTACGGTTCGACTTGGCTCTCCACAGTTCCGAGGCTTTTCCACTAGCAAGGGTTCGTGGAACCAGCCCCCTTTTTCCAAGTATGGGTCTCTGCAGAACGTGTTGTCCTGTGGGCGGAGACGGTCTAAATAGTGATTGGCGGAGGTCTTGATGTGGGTGGAGATGGCCCATGAGATGTGACTGGTCGGACTGACGGTGGGGTTTGAGGCTGGAGGCAGCAGGGAGTAACTTTTTTTAGATTAATTTTAGTCATAACTTGAGAAAGGAAAATGCTAGCTGCACAAAATTTGAACGTCATACATGTGAAAGGATGTGTAACAATATGGTTTGGTTAAAACATCCCTTACCAGCCTGTAAAAAAAATAGATTTTTTGCGATCTTTTTACAGGCTGGTTAGGGATGTTTTAACCAAGCCTTATTGTTACACATCCTTTCACATGTAAGACATTCAAATTTCGTGCAGATAGCACTTTCCTAACTCAAGTTATGACTAAAATTTATCTTAAACGTTACTTCCTGCCCGACTCGACCAAAACTACTCCCAGCTGCCTCGAGCCTCCTCAAACTCACTGTCAATCTGACCAATCACGTCACTTGGGCAATCTCCGCCCACATCAAGACCTCCGCCAATCACGAGCAGGGACATCTCYGCCCACAGGACAAAACCTTCTGCAGAGACCCCTTACTCCCTTTTTCAGAACGTACTTCTCTGTGGTTCCAAGTGTACCGTGCTGCCCTGAAAACTCAATGTCGGAAAAATGTTGGTTACTGATTGGTTAGGGGGTGGAGTCACCGATTGCATCACATGTGCTACTCTCACAACAATAAGAAAAAAAAATTTAGTGCGCACAACTCAAATTTCCTTATAAAAAGAGAGAGTAAATGGGTGCCTGCTTCTGAAGGATCAAAAAAATGGGATATCCAGCACTCCAAAAAATACTATTGTTTTAWTAAGGGCAGAAAACAGGATGTGTTTCGGCTACATGCCGACGTCATCTACTCTCACAACAACCCAATTTGCTATTTGGAATAACAACACTACCATTTCCTCCATTGTTGTGTTGCATATCTTTTCGGGGTCTTTTTCTTCTACTCTTTAATGGTGGCTGGCAAACAGCTTAATGGAACATAAACGCCACCAGCTGGTAAGGCGTGTGGTGTCAATTTTTSGACCGCCCAACTTTACGATGAACCCACTCACTAAAGCTGTTACTGAAGTGTAATGGAAAACCACCTGAACCATGATTAAAAAAAAGTTTCAGACAAGCCGAAATGTACTGTAGAGGCGCTAGTTGAAAAGGACCATCATTTATCCCTTGTACAGGACAGTCTCTTTTACTTTCTTCAGCTACTGAGCAACAAAGCAAACTTGGAAAATCTCGCAACATTCTTTCACTTGCTCCATTTTCTCTCCTTTCTTACAGATTGTGTGCTCATGGCTGAGATGCTACAGTAGATGAGTCACAGCTCTAACTTAGTGTAGCTGCAATGACTGAGAGCTGAGTGTTGATGTTCACTCAGCGTACAGAAAGTCTTATTGACTGTAGAGGGAAAAAAATTATTGGTCAATAAAAAGYTTGGTAGGGAATGTAGAATACATCATGTCGTGAGCCATAACTGCTCCATCGACTGAAGACATRGGCAGTGCTCCTGTAAAGAGACCCTGTTTTTCAAAGTTCTGTTCAAAAACAAAAAGAACAGATCATCAAAGGCTTTGGTTGGTTTTCATCATTACCTCACACAAATATGCCTACAAATGTGAATGTGGAATCCCCCCCCCCCCACCATCCTCCAGCTATGGGTTGTTTATTTATTTTTTAATAAATGTGTGAAATTTAATAAAATATGTATACCGTAATGTACTGTATACAGATTTTTTTTAACTTGGTCAATATATCTGGGCGGTGTTAGGGAAGGTGCTGTTTTTTCTTCTTTTCATGTTTAAATCTTAAAAAGCTTCATTAGAACATAAAATTGTCTGAATAAACACGTCCATTTTCCCTAAAAGTTGCAATGCTAGCCATAGGCGTAATTTGCGGGGGGTTTAGGGGGGTTATGACCCCCCACAATAGTTTGATCCAGTCAATACACGCCCCCCCAACCCAATAAATAAATATAATTTGCTTTAACACAACAGAAATTAACTGGTTAAATAGACAAGAAATTCTTTTGCTGCCCTTAGGTAAATTTGACCTGATTTAAAAATGTATGTCACATATGTACATTTAAACATAATTGCTGAAAATGACATGCAATGGTAGACCTAAAGTTACACCCCTGATGCCAGCCATTTGTATTACTTTTAAAAAGGCACAAATAAACTGCTTCATGGCAAATTAACAGAGGCATTTGGATACATGCACAATGTGAACTTCTTTTTAGAGGACTGCAGCTCATCAGCTCACTAAAAAATACATTTATTTTGTTCAACGTTTTCCTTTGCTGCCACACCCTGGCATGCATGTCAAGTGAAGCAAGTGATGTTAAAGAAAATATTTACTAAATTTGACAACAGTAACATTCATTGGTGAAATATACCCTAATTTGAAAGAAATGCATGAAATGAATATGACCTGCAGGGCATCAACCTCATGTTATGGATTTAGTAAACTATCATTTAAACCAAGGTATAATTGTATATCCACTTTTATCACCCAAATGTCTCTGTTCATGGTTGTGGGGATGGTATGAACAATGGAATGTAAAAAATAAATTAAAAAAACACAGCAACTCTATTATTTTACTGAAGGTGGCAAATAAAAAGTAAAATTGAATGCCTGGCTTTTTACTAAACATGGTCACAGGCACTTTCAGTAGTTTATCTGATCAAAGGAGGCTTTTCTACTTGATTTTGTGTTTGCAGTGCTGGAACATTGGTCAATAGTAGTGAAAATTGCTCATGCACAATATTCCAACTTATTGTATCAGAGTAAGAGCTTTGTTTACATATGAGGACCCATTTGTGGGACAGCTAGTTACTGAAATTGAAGGTAACAAATCTAGACAAGTGTATACAACACAACAACAACTTATAACAAACATTAAAAACTAGAGGTCCCAGCCCTGTCCTGCAGGTTTAAGATGTTTTACTGATTCAGCACAACTCATTTTAGTAAATCTAAATTCAAATAAATCAAGAAACAACAAGAAATCATCTAACAGATATGATACGGTGGGCYCAGAGGACCAAAGTTGGGGACTTTTCACTTCTTCAGTAATAATAMTTATTGCTCATTTATAACCTCTTACTCCACAAAAAAACACACRAGCAGCCCTTTGGGTTTTGCAGTCCATGCTCAAGCCAAAATTGTTTCTTTAAAGTATCAAATTTGTCTTTAATACACAAAATTTTGAGAGTATCTGTTCATTTCTTCATATTGGAAAGAGCTCATGAAAAATCTTAGYTTAGTCTGATTAAAATTTTCATTTATGCGTGGGTGAGACATAAGCAGAAGGAAAACTGTTATTTTGCAAAGTATCTATGCAAATGTGGACTAAACCCTCAGGAGTAAAACTATTCTTTTGGAATTTTTATGAGCCATTATTCACACACAGTAGTGATTCCATTCCTTGGCCGAAAACTCGAGCATTTTTATAGCGTTAGCTTGAAGCGCTAAGAGACACAACTCTTCAAGCAAAGATTTTRTGTTGGATTTTTACACCACATCACTTCTGCATCAGACTGTTAATTGCCTGGATAACAGTCTGTAYGGCAACACTGTTTAATATCAATTGACGCTGCATTACAAATTACGAAAAGCAAAACAACTTTCCTTTCAAAAGTAATTRATGTCTGAATGACTACATTAATTATTCACAACATAAAAATAAAAATGAGCAGTGAACGATAAATTGAACGGACTGAAGTCAACTTATTTTAATGTGGATTATCAAATAAGAACAAAAACATAAGGATTTTTTTTTTATCTTCCATACGTACAGTATATCCAATTAAAACATACAGAGGAAGTGAATTTAAAAGGCAAAATAAGGCTAATTTCTTTCTTAAGTGTGACAAGTTCAGGATGCTCATTGTGAWTACAATGGTGAATCACCTGAGGCAAATGCATTCATCTGTACACTCAGACATGGTTTGTAGAGCACATCTTTAATTATTAACTACATCGCATAATTGCACTTCACCTCAAATATAAAGGTGCACTGTATTCTTCTGCACTGTATTCTACGTCACGCCTGACTTACTYGATTGCATCCACTATAAGAAGGGGATGATGTAAGGGGAGGAAAAGAAGGAAAATAGGAGGCAAGAAGGATTCCTGTTTGCAGTGCAAGAGGGGTTTTAAGTGAGTTTGGAGCATTTTGRGGAGTTATTGCATCAGGTTCTCTGGGGGAAATGCAAAGCATTCAGGTAATTGTGAGGATTTAACTAACAATCATTAAAATGTGAAGAAAAATAGGGACAATAAACTCGAGTTTGACAAAATGGAGCCAAGCGAAGATTGAAAAACAGGCTTTTCATGTATAGAATTACACAACTACCATGATTCACTTAAAAATGAACACTACCCAGTTAGGAAAATGTAAAATACCTAAGAAAAACTGCATTTCTAAGCAAACTAACTGATGTTTTTTTTATTTGTTCTTTCCAATCAGTACATCCAGTTTTTTTAATTAAAGAAATTAAATCACAAAGCAGCACAAAAACCAAAGTGTATCTATCAAAGGGAAATAAACCTTTTAAATCTACCCAACTTGTCATTAAGACAGAGTTGTCACTGTAAGTGTGGGTTAAAAATTAAGCCAGAATGGAGCAGGATGAAATGATTTAGGGCAAAAAATAAAAACAACGTAGAAAAAAAGACAATCACTCCCAGAATAAAATAGGCTAGAGATGATGTTGACAAGGAAAAAGAAAGAGCGAGGAACTGAAACGCAAAACGATGAAAGATGTGAAGACTGTGAGAGAATCTGAGTGAGAACGCTTCCGTGAGAAAACCAGAAGTGCGTCTGTCGGTGTGTGCATGTGTGTATGTGTGCTGGGAGGGGGAGAAAAAAAAGGTGCTTTTGTGAAATATTCAGCGTGATAGAAGACTTATAGAAGCAAAATCCCCTCCCTGGAGAGAAAGGAGAGGAGGAAAAGGAGTGGGGGGGAGGAGGAGTARAGAACAGGAGGAAATAGGGAAGCAGTGATTGAAGTTTTGGATAAGAGTCATAAGGCTGGAGACCATTTCAACAGAGAGGTCTCTGCTGCGAAGCTTTGTGCAGGACTGTCAGGGCCTTCTCTATTTTTAAACAGTGTGTGGGTCTGCTGCTCACACCTTATAGTGTTCAATATACCTGTGGAGCTTAGTGAGCCTATGAGACATGCTTCTTTTTCTTCCTTGGACACAATTTTTAGTTTAGAGGAAACCAGTCCCCATTGATCAGCTACTAATGGGTTTTTGGTACCATAAGGAAAATTGTGATTTCAYGGCACGCTCCAGTCATAAGGGAGTGAAACGTGCACGTGTAACCAGCTCAGCATCTAAGGAGCTGGTCTCCGAAGGGCCTCGAAGCCCAGACTGGTGGAGCTGCAATATTGATTTGCCTGAAAACAAATTTTCAAGATTTAGCAACTGTTACTGAGATAGATCACAGGAACTGCAGCCAAGCCTGACACAAACAGCACATCAGTGGTATGATTTGTGTGCTGTGTAAAATGCATTTCTTTTACAATGAAAGCTGTAAAGCTGTGAGGTGCCCAGTTTGGAGGTGTATTCTTAGGTTGAATTCGTCACTTGGATTTATTTATTTATTTTTGTCGGTTTTTGACAGATGCAGCAACATCTAAAGCCAAAAAAGAAAATGAAAAAAAGAATAGAAAAAAATTTAGCATATGTGTCTGACTTTAACTAGGCAGCTTTTAATGCGTAAACCTGCATATTTTGTTGGGTAAACATGTTTAAATAATTTATCAATCAAAGGAATGAATAGTGAATAAAAAGACAATGTAAAATATAATAAATTCTTATGCATAATTTGTTTTTTGTTCAGAAAAAATTAAAATAAAAAACAGCTACTGACAAGCAAAATAAAGCCTGTCCTGTGACATTACATTAAACTCATGGCTACAAGCTCATTTTCAACAGCCGTGTCACTTTGTGAGACATTGTTTGAGTCAGATTTGTTTTAAGTGTTCAAAGGTACCCCCCCACACCCATTTATTATTATTTTTTTTGGTATATATTTAAACCAATATACCTCAATGGTTTAATCTAAACAATTAATTTTTCTTAGTGCTATTATTTACACGATGACACTGAAAGCCCTAGGTGTATGTTGATAATTTTTTTTTCTATGTTCCAGAATGAGTTATTATCTCATTGCCACAAGTTCTCTTATGACCATGCATTAACTTGTGGGCATGAGTTATTATCGCATGGTCACAAGCTATTATCTATAATCTATGTATAAATATATATAGTTATTTTATATAAATCTATAATATAGCAGCCATAAATTATTTCATTACCATGCATTAACTATCTCGTGACCACACATTCATTTTTTTCATCCAGTGTCAGATGAGCTCTATATAAAGGATGTAATTCAGTTCAAAACGATTTTTCCCCTTAGCAAATCATATTGTTATYGTGTGTTAACTTAGAGAACAGCAAATAAAAACCTGAAAGTGAATAAAAGTTTTGTAAGAATGAGAAAAAAAAAATGAAATTGCAGCAACACATCATTTGTAAAAAACAATAAAGCTGGTGAATAAAAAACGTAGCTGCAGGACACAACATGTGATGGTCTGGATAATCTATTTTAACATGTTTCACCAGCTGAAATACTGATATCATTATCCTCTAATAGCAGCAGCTCATTTCAGCAAGAATATGCACAACAGCAAATGAGACTGCAGAACGATGACATTGTTCTGGATTAGGAAACAGCTGGTGGAAATGAGACCCCAAATAATAATAATAATAAAAGACAGTAGGCAGAAAGGGAGAAGTCTAAGCTAAAAATTACTAAGTTAATTTATATAAACTAGAAATTTAGATATCAAGAAGCCAACAAAACCAACCAGGAAACAACAGGGATCAGAGGAAGAAAAACCAGGGAGCTTAATTAAACATTAAAAAGTAATTACAAAAAGCTGCAGATGTGTTGATTACAAACTGAAACCAAAAAAAAAAAAAAAAAAAAAAAAAAAAAACAC
>NW_013952405.1:3764004-3766789 GCF_001266775.1 Austrofundulus limnaeus
AAAAAAAAAAAAAAAAAAAAAAAAAAAAAAAAAAAAAAAAGACAAAATCAGGACATAAACTGCACGTAGGCCCAAAGGGAAATAACACATTAAATCAGAAAGCAAGTTACAGAACAAAATAATTACATCTGAAGAATACAAAACATGAGATAAGCCTGAACAAAACAAGAAAYGGAAACCATCAACCATTACAGACAAAGTGTTTGAATGGTTGATTTGGCCCCTGCTTGGACTTGATCCAATTCAGCTCATGTGAGAATTTCAAGAATTATTCACAWATTTTGTCCACCTGACAGCTTTCAGGATGAAAACAAGAAGAATCGGTTGCTTGATMCAGCACCAGTACCCAGTGGTGACCTGCATGTCTTAGATGTTCCTCTGCTTCATCATACTTGATTTGAATAAATGAGGAGAACTCGTCGATAACATGCTGAGGAGGTRATTAAATCATTTGAATCAGGTGTGCTGGAGAAGGAAATCATCTAAAACGTGGAGAGCACAGTGGGCCCCAGAGGACCAGAGAAACTCTGTGTTATGAAACCTTTAAAAGTCCTGTGTGTCAGTTTGTCAGAGCTGTCATAGTGGGGGCTTACATAATTTTACAAAGCTGCTGCCTTGTCTCTGTATTGTAGTACAGACCATGACACAGAATTATTATTTCAAAAAAACTAAAGTACTCGAGAAAAAAAATCTGTTTGATTTCTTCTTTTTTATTAGTTCTGTTTCATCTAACTTGTTTGTGACAGTTTTTTTGTGGCGTTTTTCTTTTATTTCTTAGCTTCAGTCTTAAACTTTCACATCTAATTTCTTTAAAATACAAGCTAAATAAATACTCGTTAAGGAAGCACAAGTTAGCGCCAACAACCAAAGTTGCTGGCCAACAAGTTTGAAACATTGCTCTATGCCGTCCAGATATTTTCTCCTCTTACAGTTTAATTTTGCCACCCGACTTGTTCATTTAAAAAAAGGAGGCACTTGCAGAAACAGTACACTGACGGGTTGGATCAGGCACCATTTCGGCCAACTCTTAATTAACAGATTTTTCACAAATGACATGTAATCATTTTTAATTAGCAGTAAATGTTTAGCATGCTGACCCAGGCCTTTAGACTGAATTGCCGCTCTATCTTTTCACAACTGCATGGAGGAGCAGAAAATGTTTGATCTGCTCAAGATTTGGTTTATTAATGGCCATAAACGGATGTCCTTACTGACCACTAAACTATTGAAATTCCTGTCATCCTTCAACTGCCAGCCATAACTCAGACAGACATCAGTTCGGTCTTGTCCTGACTCAAATGCAGCATTTATTCTTTTATCAGCAAGGATTTGCTTTATATATTTTGTATTATTTTACTTAAAAAGAGATGGCAATTCTCCACAGAGAGCATTGTTTTAATCTAATGCTCCTCGGACTGGCCAAACATTAGAAATAACATGTCTTGTTGCATTATTGTTCCTTTAAGCATTATGAATGCTTCACACTGAAAGCTGTATAGCCCTGTAATTAGGAAGAAAGTTAATAGTTTTTATCTGTAGGATGAGCAGTGCCTTAACATCCCTATTTATTTATTTTATTTTAAAGGCATATCATCCCCCCACACATTTTATTACCAAACCTGACAAAACATGTCACACACGTTTGATATTGCACTTCGGGAATTTTTTTTTTACTTACGTAATTTTTGCCTGCATGGGTCTTTGCTGCAGCAAACGTTTAGCGCAAGGACAAATTATATTATATGCTGCTTTCACAGCTTTAAGCTGCTTTCAGCATTCAGCTTTAAAACCACATTGCTTCAAACCTTTGTGTCCTTTGTCTCTTCAGACGTTGCTTTCAGAATCAGCTCTTCGTTACGACATTGACTAACTTCATTAGCTGACAACGGCCACCACTCTGTTTATGAAACAAGACAAACAACTAAAGCCACAAAACAGTCTGATGTGGCGGTTGTAAAATAGGCAGATTACCTGACACCAGGTCGGTAGAGCATTAAGTTTGCTCTAACTTTTCTTTTTCTTCTTGTAATTTAAAAAATTTATATTATAAAAAAAGAAATTCAGTGTTTACCTTGATAAAGCAGACTGAAATGCTTCCCAGCTGTCTGCTGTGTTTCAGCTCAGTTCTTTGTCTCTTTAAAGGTAAGCAAAGAAACCACCTGTCAGTGTTTCTGAGGGTTTAAAACCATTTGAATGGATTTTCTACCCCTAGCATCAATATATATTCAGTTAACTACAAGTGCATGACAGCATTCACGTGTACATTATGATAAATCCCAATCTGATCTCACAGAAATACTGTATTTGAAAAGAGCCTGATCTTGTCAACACCACACTATACACTCAAAAAGCAGATTGTTGGATTTGCTCAACCACGTTATGTCAACAACTTCCACTCAACTGAGTTGAGTAAGTAAAGTAACTTTCACATTTATTTAAAAAAAGTGAAATTGAGTGGAAATGGTTAACATAACTTGGTTAAAGCTGCTGTATGTAGTTTTTTGGAAACCCAAAAACTTAGAAAATTTTGAACAGAAACAACCTTGTAGTCCCTCCCCCTGCTCTCAGCTCCCCTTCCTAAGCTCCTCCCCCACAGCAGGGCCCAGAGCCGTGAACGCGCACGTTGTAAACAGGAAGTGATCTCACCGTAATACACAGAGCTCAGAGCTAAGCTGCCGTCACGGGTAAGAACAAAACATCAACAATATATTTTTAACTATCATGTTCACTCTGTCACTATCTCCTGACAGATTGATATTAGACAGGTAAGCTATGGAGGAAAAAA
>NW_013952405.1:3766856-3775158 GCF_001266775.1 Austrofundulus limnaeus
TTTTTTCCTCCATAGCTTACCTGTCTAATATCAATCTGTCAGGAGATAGTGACAGAGTGAACAAATATGTTAAAAATATATTTTTAGAAAAGTTACATACTGCACCTTTAAGTAAATCCAACACATCTGTTTTTTTGAGTGAACATTTACATCCTATGACTATGGGCTAAAAGGTAAGGTATCAGTGGGCAACGTTTATTAATTAATTAATTTTGACTGTGAGGTGATCTTAAAGGCCCACAAAAATGGTATTTGAGGGATCCGATGAGCAACACAGACACATTATGTTTAAGGTGGAATATGTTTTGTGAGGACACCGTGTAATAAAAAGTCTTGGTTCCCAATTTATATAAAAATCTATATGTTGAAAATCATTACAGAGTGACAGATTGACACGTGGCCTAACACTGAGCAATAGACACAGTTTACCTGGATGTTTCTTTTGCTTGAGTTTTACATTGTTGGAAGACAAAATTGTTCCTAAATGAGACTTCCTTTCTGAAAGGAATCAACATTTCTGCAGGACATGATGTTTTCCAAAGCATTATTATATTTACTGCTATATTAAGGCAGAACAGCAGCAAAACACTCTTTTTGGCACAATTTTGGAAAAAAAAGCTAAAGGCAAATTACAGGAGCCGACTGTGGCCAGTTTGACTTCCAAAAGAGTACTTTCATTGATGATTTCATACTTTATGAATCAGCAACAAATGCAAAATTGTAACCCCATGCGGCACTCAATAATGGTTAATTTTTGGTCTTTTCTTAGAACGGAATTTGCACATTTCAGTCTTTGAAGCATTTTCAGATCCTGTCTGAGGTGCCAAGACTGGGCTGTTGAAGTGTGTGAAAGCATCTGGCTGTAAGTGAGGAAATGTCTGATGATTTTAGGATTACACAAATCTATTATTGCCATTGTCTTTGAAAACCTGCCAGTCTGGCTAAAAGCATTCGAGGAAACGTGAGGGAATTTTTCCTTTAATAAGGAACAGAATAACAACACTTAAAATCTGGCAGAAAGAAAAAAATTAAAATAAATAAATAAAAGAAAATCCTAAGGAAGCAAACGCAAGACAGTGGCTGCATCAAAGGAAGATGCCTAAAATCAGTAAAATAGAATGCACTTCAATGAGGAGATCTGTCTTTGTTAAACTCCACTGTATTAAACTTATCCATCCTAAGAGTGGGGAATAAGCATGGAGAAAAAAAACAGGGAGGGTTGAGATGAGAGACTGTGTGAGAATGTGCATCTGCAGAGAAGTCATATTTCACCTGTAGCTGGCAGAGATCTTGGCTTGCATAATATAATGGGAGAATAAAGCTTCATTTATGACCAGCTGAGTCAATAAATCCTGATCCGTCCTGACCCCCTCAACCCTGCCCAACCGCTGCCGCTTTCTTTTGCTGAAACAAGCAACAAGGCACCYGGCACCTCCACCTCCTCCTCCACATCCCAGAATGTCTTAGCTTTGAGAAAAGAAGAAGGAAAAAAAAAACACTTTAAGAGGTTTTGCACCTGTCACATAAATGTGCAAATGAATGCATTTATTATCCAAGTGGGGTTCTAAATTTGGGCCTGAAATGTGAGGACAGTCTGCATCTGGTCACACCTGCACGTGTAACTCTAGGAGTTTTACCCTTCGTAGAAGCGCAAAAATATAGAAAGATGAGTATCGTTTTATTGAGTCACACCAAGTTGAAAACATTTTATGCTGCCAAAAAAAAAAAAGGAAAAAAAAAAAGGTTTTAAGTTTCGTGTCAAATGTGGCTGAGAGCTGCGATGAGGAGGACTCACAAGTGTTAAACTCAGGCAGGTGGGGAGAGTGCGTGAAGGTTGAGAGTCTCCATTTATGTCAGTTTATCTGGAAGAAGCTGCCTCAATATTTATACTTAACCTGAGTTCACAATGGATGTAAACACAGGGATGATGATGTTTTRCAGAGGACAAGCAATGCTTTGCTACTTGGGACGTGGGAGGACCAAGCATTTAAAGGGAAACGCTGATGAACTAAATGACAAACACCTGGGAAGAGACGAGGAACAGGTGGGCGGGGCAGGAGCTACATCGGAAGGACAGCAAGATTTTCAAGATATGATCAAAAATTATTGTTCTTATTTTTATTCTGGCATGGAAAGGGGTAGGCAATAAACTTCAAAGAATGCTAAGGCCTCAGTTTTGAAAATAGTTTATATCTGCTTTTTGTATCATTTGTTACACAGAGCTTCCTAATTATCTGCAGTCCTGTTTGTTTATGACTCTGCTTATTTGCGCTGCTCCTGGTCAATACTAAAATGAGCCGGTTGTCTCCTCTGTTTGTAGATCTTCACTTTTTTTTTTGTTGTGTTTCAGTTGCACAAGTGGACACTCCTACTGGTGCTATTTCTGAGTCGCATCAAGATTCCCCTGGACAGTAAACATCCCACACTCTGCATACATTAATCTCTCAAATCAATCCATTAACAGTGTCGAGCTGCTTCACACAATGATGACAGCGTTTTTTTATTTWTTATTTTTTTTAGTGTTCCTTATTTTCCCTGGCTGTTTAATTGCTCGGATCTGTCTCCCCTACTGCACCAGCAGCTTCCTTCAGCAGCAGAAAGTCCCTGTCATAACTGTTTTCAATTAAAACGTACTGAGCTGCAGCTGTCTATTTATTGCTCTTCAGGGYACTGGCTGCCGGAAGATGAGGGGCACTACTACTGGCAGGCCCCATTATGATCAAAAGGGGAGCCACCACTGAAGGACTGATGAAGCAGTGGCTTGTTTGGATTCGTTTTTACGACAGCTTWGGGTGTTACATAAAGAGCAAAGTAACTGGGGAAGGGAGGGAAGAACAAATGATGAATCCCAATGACAAATACAACAGGTAAGCAAAAAGTGACAACATCTTAGGAGTGAATGTCTAACTTGTTCTCATTTCCTCATCTTACAAAAAACAAAACAAAAAAAAAAACATTGCTGACATTAATGCGCACAGCATTTCCTTGGTTTATTTGTAACCTTAATGCCATTTTTTGATCTGTGACCCAGCTTCTGTATGCTGGCCCAGATTCTAGCCCAGTTTTGACACTTTTTTTTTTTTGCTGAACTCAATGAAACATGTTGCCAGAAGTGCTCCAGGATTAGCTCAGCTCAGTCTGCACTGGGGTRAGGAAAAGCCCCAATTAACAGGTGAGCATAAAACTGGGCCATGCCCTGTATGTTAGACTGCACTGCTTGGCCTCTAGAGGACTATTTTCAAGGAAAAAAAAAACTACACAAGTCTGGTTTTGTTGTCTCCTCTGTCTGCTCCAAAATGCCATGGCTCCTGTTCACACACCTGCGTAATGACAGAGATAAATAAGCAGACAGAGCAGAAAAAAAAAGACAGGGAATTAAGAACCAGACGAACCGAAAAGGTGTAAGCAAAAACRTCTAAGAAGAAACACTTAGATACATATTGAAAAGGAGAAAAAAATTGATAAATGAGAACAGAGACAGAAAGGACAGCACACAGAGTCTGGTAATGAATGCCATTTTAATGAAGCACTCTTTCTGTTTCTCATTTTTTTCTCGTCAGATCTTTCTTTTCTTTCCATCCCTCTGCTCCTTCTTTGTTCTATTTATTCCCTTTTCTTTAATACTAGTAAACCCTGGGGAAAAGGATAACTCATTACTAATTTATTGTCCCTCCCTACGGATGTATTAGCAAAGTCTTGAACGCTGGTTAATTAAGCATTCGTACAACAAAGTGTGTGAAAACATTTTTTTTTTTGTATTTTTGCTGCTGGCTGCAAAATCTCAGCATTGGAAGAGTTTGGAATGATTTTGCTTAAATTTTTTATTTTACTTCTTCTCCAAACTTAAGCTAAAAGATCAAAATTGCTGTTAAAAAGTTACTTGGTAGTGGGGGGGATAATTAGACTTTAATAACGTAAAATGAATATATGACATTACATAAAAAGGGCAATATCTTGACCTTTTAAGGCTTACTTTCACWTCAAAAAATAAAACATTAGTTTGCATGGAAATGCCAAAAGGAGATTATGTTGTTTTTGTCCGTGCAACACAATAAAATTGAAGTAATTTGTCACATTTGTTTGGGCTCATACCATTGAGCATGCAATGACTTGTGGGAAAGCGTTTCACTGTGGGTTAATGATTTAAGATTTCTTGAGTCAAATTTCTCGTCCTGCTGTGCTACATTGGCCTACATGATGATTGGAGTGGTTGTTTTTTGGATTTTTATAGTTTCAGATCAACAACAACTAAAACAACAACAAAAAATCACCATTCATCTGTTAGAGCTCAGCTCTGTGTGCGCCGATACATTCATCCATGTTAAAATATCTCCCTCCTTAGCTTGTGTAAAAAGTAACCTTTTTTTTTTTACGTCACAAAGTATTTCTGCAGGTGTGAAAGCTGGGAAACACAATGTCACAAATCTGTTGTTGACTCTTTTTGGCTTTTCACTACAATGGACAGTATTATTTTCTAGTTCTAGCAGCCCAGCATGATRGAAAAAGAAAAGGACTAAAAGGGTTTTGAAACCTTATAGGCCAAAASAAATTACTTTTGAGTTTGTGTGTGAATAAGTGAAGGTGGATTAGTAGTTTGCTCACCTTGTATTTTGCAATGATTATTATTTTTTCTGTTAACAAGTACAATAAAAATGGTATAATAATAGTATAATAAACTAAGCATGTCAGCATTTCTTTAAATAACGCATACTGGCCACCACCTTGCATGCCAAAGTTTTAATAAGCATCCTGCCCTGTTAGGGCTCAGAGTATGGAGCCGTTCAGCTACCACAACAAATTTGAGCTCAGTAGCTATAAAACTGATCGAGATACGGACACRTATCTTATGTGTGATCTGTTAGCACACTCACACCAAATTTTGAAAGACAAGAGTGAGTTGTGAGTTCTAGCCATTTTTGTGTTTGCTCATGTTGATTAATTGTGGGTGCCATCTTGACCTGTTGCCTTAAGAATGTTTACCGTTGTTGAAATACCCGTCTGAGAGTTTTGATAAAATCTGCCTTATGGTTCAAAGGATATTGAGCTAACAGGCAGACAAACACACACAATTACATCATTGCTGACCCTTTATGACCATATGTTTTAGCATTATTTAATTCTTATCAGTTTTAACACCTTAAAATCCTGAATGAAACCTTTTCGTGGATTAGACAAACATAGAMAGACGGACAGATGATGGAGTTCAGCAAGAGCCAGAAGTATCAGGGAGTATAGATGGGGGGTTGGGCTTGAGTGCAGGAAGACAGCAGATGAGTAGGGGGAGCAGGACATGAGAAACCTCTGGCACCAAACTCAGTTATGAGGAAAGAAGAAAACAAAACCATATGCTGTGTGCGCTGTTTGTCCAGAAGCTTGTTCTTATGTGAGTCTGTATGCGGGATGGAGAATAACAAAAAACACACTTTTTAAATTAAATTAAATTTATTATTATTATTATTATTATTATTATTATTATTATTATTATTATTATATTTTACAGCTGGCTGTGAATCAGCCGCATCTTATTTTTTTATCTGAAACATTGTTGCTTCCAAGCACCTGTTGCTAACAGGGATCATTGCTTTCAATAAATCTGGAAACAGTGAGCGAACATTGAGTCACAATTTGCATTAATGGTAAAAAAAAATCACATTGATGGACTGATACATATCTCAGTATCCAAACTGCAAATATCCTGGCTGCTAGGATGGTGAATCATTTGATGTTTGGAACTTGGTGGTTACAAACTGCATCAAGTCTGAGACTCAGCAGCAGAATCTTATTAAACATTTAACAAGAAGCATCACTGTTATCATCTATCATACCATTATATTGTAATAGAATATTGACCAAAGTAGCCTAGATCACAAATGCCTTTTGTAAACAATGTAGTCTTTTATTAAACCTCATTCTTTTCTTTTTTCCTCTTGCGTCATCCTTTCATTCTTTTGCTTTCCAAACAAATAATTACATCAGTTCCAAGCTTTTGTTGGATTTATTCCAGACAAATTTAAATCTATACACACACAYATATTCATATAWAAAACATCTCTTTTACTTTGCAGAAAAAAAGAGATGCTCATTAATTAATTTAGTTTCCTTGTGGCTTTAAGTTTAAGTAAGTTTGTCAGTGGAATACTTCTTTTGAAGTGGGGTTCTGTGAAGAAAATATATGACCAGATCACATCTTAACATTTATTGATAGCCCTTTGATCATCCTCAGTTTGGAGAAGCAGAGTTTAATTTTGACCGAATTGAAGAACTAACACTGCATCCAACAGGGGCCAGAACCTGCTGATTGATGACGTCTTTAAACAACCTAAACTTCAAAATTTTATTTGAAGGAGGAAAAACCTAAAATAAAATAAACAGACAGGTGAACATTAAATAAATGCACATCTCACAGCAGTGTTATGCCATRGTTAAGATGATTTCTCTTTATCATTCTTCCTCCATATGTCTGAGTGGGGAGGGTACAAACTGGGTCAGACAGTAATCACCCAACATGATCAAAGTAAAAGCTGAAAACCACTAGAACTTTTTGTTTACATACATGGTTTTATTTTTAAAAATACCAATATAGCAAAAAATAAGTATTTATATTTAATATAAACCCATATTTGCCTAGAAGAAAACAGCATTGTCACCAAACTCATGCTTTGCACTGAATAAAAAAATAATTTGGGGGATGCCATCCATCCATCCATCCATCCATCCATCCATCCATCCATCCATCCATCCATCCATCCATCCATCCATCCATCCATCCATCCATCATCTTTGCCCACTTCTTTCTTTTTGGGTTTAAGGAGTCACTTGTGCTGATGTCCAGAAGTCTGAGTGAGAGGCAAGTTACACTTGCTAGTCCATCACTCTGAGACAAATGAGACAAACAACCATTCACTCTCTTCTCACACTGAGGTACATTTTAGAGTTACCAATCAATCTAAAAGTTATGATTTTTGTCTGTGGGAGGAAACCAGAGTAAATGGTAAATGGACTGTACTTGTAGAGCGCCTTTCTATCCAACGAGGATACTCAAAGCGCTTCACACCACAATCTGTGTCCTCATTTACCCATTCACACAGCACTCAGGTCTCTACAAAGCTAACATGTACAATCATCTATGAAGACTAATCATGCCAGTCACATTCATACACTGATGGGACACACATCAGAGGCATTAGGGGTGAAGTGTCTTGCCCAAGGACACAACAACTGGGACAGCTGGAACGGAGGATCAAACCAGTGACCTTCCGGTTCCAGGATGACTTCCCTAACCACTCTGCCATAGCCGCCCAAGTACAGAAAGTACAAGTCAATTCCCACAGTCATGGGGAGAACATAATAACTCCACCCAGACAAGTTCCAGAATGTGGGGTTGTTGTCAAACGGAACACTTTGGTTTGAGTTTGACTCAAACARCTGGTACTTGGTAAGAAAAATACTTTGCCATTTTGTAGATTTTCTTGCTGTGCTAATGTGCTTTTTGTTTTTAAAATGCAAATTGCAACCTATAAGCTATTTGGTTACGATTAGTCTATGACCCTGTGTCWCAGTGTGCACTGACCTGCAGGGTTTGAAATTTTTTTCCATTTCACCTGATTTTAAGTAACAGTCATTCCCAGGTTTCTGTAGAACTTGATGACAAGCTAACAGGTTGTTTATCTGTTGGAATCAGATGTGTTGGAAAGAGGAAACATCTAAAACATGCAGGTCCATGCACTGAGGATGCTGCATTTGAACCACAAAACAGGACACTTTTTCACAGTTTAATGTCCTGCCATCTTGGTAACACACAAAAAAATAGATAAAAACAAAGAAAAAAAAACAGCCCGTCTTCTGAAGTACATAACTTAGAAAATTGTATTACAGATAAAAACAAAACAAAACAGAAAACTCAAAAAAAATTAATGTTTATCCTCGAGTGTCTTGTTTTGTGTTGAGCTGATGTTTTTTGCAGAAAGACCTTGCTGCAATGTCAAAGTTTCAAAAAGTGACATTGACTTTTCAGATAACCTGAGCTGGATATTTTAGTTTTTTCCAGAATATCAATCTGACTTCATTTTTTTCCTTCTTTCTTTTTCACATGACCTATGTAGCCTAATGCACAGTGAAAAACTTGAATTGTTTTTTGAAAACCTTTTTGTTCTTGAGGCAACGACCTTTCCAGAAAAAAAACTTCAAATACAAAGTGCAGATAAAATCATAAAATACTATAACTAATTTGTTTTAAGGGTTTAGATGGATGGATGGATGGATGGATGGATGGATGGATGGATGGATGGATGGATGGATGGAT
>NW_013952405.1:3775168-3780516 GCF_001266775.1 Austrofundulus limnaeus
ATAGATAGATAGATAGATAGATAGATAGATAGATAGATAGATAGATAGATAGATAGATAGATAGATAGATAGATAGATAGATAGATAGATAGATATGTAAATGGGTAGATGCGGGTAGATGGATAGCTAGATATGGGTACATGGGTGGGCAGATAGATGGGTACATTTGTGTAGATAGATAGATGAGTAGATAGGCAAATTGGTAGGTAGATCCATGGGTAGATAGATGCATAGACAGACAGACAAGCATCTGTACAGAATAAGTAATGCAGGATAAAAGAGGAGTGTGCATATTGTGAACTTGACAGCAGAAACGTGTGAACCGTGTGAGATATGGCACCTGAAATGTTGTCTGTTAGAAGGTTCTTCGCACCTTGTTACATAAAACCAAAGCTAGTGAAATCTACAGGCTTAAAGCATCTGTGAATGGAAAAAACACTTCTGCTTTCTAAAGTCAAAAAGGATAAAAACACTTTTTTTCCCAGTTTCCACTTTATTTGTTTTCCTACATCTCAGCAGCCTTCTCCTATGCTCTCTCTCTCTCTCTAGGGTGCAGTTGTGTAGTAGCTTCCACTAGATTCACTCTGTTTTCTCTTCTCTCTCCTTTCATATAAAGCAAGTTAATAAGGCCAGTAGGGGGTGGATTGGGCTTTTATTGCAAGAATGAAATATGAGGCACTGGTTTATCTATTGTAGTTTTAATAACAACAGTTTATCAGTTCTGATATGTTAAATTATTCAATTTATACATGCCTCTGGTTTTCTGCAGCTCTTCCACAATAAAGCTTCACCAGAAGGATGCCTTGAAATACTTCCGACGCCAGCCTCCAAACACTTGAGCTCAATATATTATGATTTCAAGCACCCACTTTAAACCTAATAATATTGGTCCTTATTTTAGGGTTAAGGTTGACTCCAAACATGGAGAGGTTGTGGTCAATACTTTAGCACAGGTAATGTATAATTGATGAGAAAAAGCTCTAGCTGGAGGCAGTGAAAGAAAAAATTGGATGTGAAAGCATCTAAACCTACTTTTTTTCTTTTAGAAATACCTTTTCGGTGGAGCAAAAATGTCTACGAGTGGATGTGCAGCAACTACAATTGAAAGAAACTGAAAGAGCAAATAGGGTTTGGTATTTATGATTGTAGGCTTTTTTAATTTTAATTTGATAGTATGGCAATATCCTATTAGAAAAAAAACGAGTTTTTAAGTGTGAACTGCAAGAACAGCAAGTTCAACTTCTAACACCCCATGGATAATCATTTGCATGTTTTTAACATTTAAACCAAGTAAGAATGGGGAAAACATTGCTGTTTGTTTTTGTTTTTGCTTTTAATTTTATTTTTGCAGAAGCACAACCCTCTGACACTTTTTTCCCCTACGGTTGTCACTTGGAGGTTTCCACTGCAGCTGTTTTACGCACGCCGGCTGCGCATAATCAGAATATTGAAGCGGCACGCTGGGAAACGTCCCTTTGATTCTAGGATCAATTGAATGTTTTTTTTTCTTTCTATTTTGTGCGCTGCTACCGCCAACGTGCATTACAGAGGCTTGTGCGGGCATAAATAATTGAAAGTTCGTCTTACCTGGAGTTGCCGCGGCTCTGGAGAAGTGTGGGTGCGCGCAGCCCCCAACCCTAAAAAAACAAAAAACAAAAACAAAAACACTAAAAAAATAGGAAAAATGAAATAAAAAATAAAAATAACAGAGAAGTCTGATCCTTTGCTGTGCTCGGGGGCTCAGAGAACAGACAGATTTCACTAATTCTTTGTTTCTCTCTCTGGTTGTTGCTGATGCACCAACAGCTTCAGAGAGGTGAAGTAAACGCAGCTCCCGCCTTGGCACGACTGTCTGCTCATCGGTGAGAATTAGTTTGCGCGCTTCTGACTGCCGCCCTCCCTCCTACTCACGCACTCACCCACTGTCTCCCACCCATGAGAACTAATCTTTAATCTCTCTGTCTCTCTTTTCCTCTCACTCTCTGCCTGGCAGCAGGGTAGCTGTCTTGGAATAGCGTGAGAGATATGTATATTTTCAAAAAGCTCCCGGAGGCTCAAAATAGTGCCTTTCTACTACTTCTCTGCGACACCCTTCATGTTGCCACAGCTAGAATACGCATCTATGTGTGTACAGATATGTATCTGCCTGTCATAAGAGTTTCTCAAGCTGTCCCGGCKCGCGCGCTCGCGGGCAGCGGTGCGCGGGAGTGGCCTCCGGATTAAACCGTGGGATTATATCTCTCAACATTCATTTCATCCCACTCCCACTGGAAGCGCACTGGTGGACAATGACATCAGTCTTTGGCAGATCCAGACAAACAGATTCATGTGGGATGGAGAGAAAGACAAAGAGAAGAAAGAAAAGAGGGGAAAAAATGGAAGGAGGGATGAGAGAAGGAACCATTTGGATCATAGTCTGATTCAATAATCTCTGCTTTAACCAAACTCCATCTGACTGTAAAGTAGGAAAGGTCAGCTGGGTGAATGACGAAATGAAGTAGCTGTTTGCATCATGGTGTGTGTGTGTGTGTGTGTGTGTGTGTGTGTGTGTGTGTGTGTGCGCGCGCGCGCGCGCGCGCGTGTGTGTGTTATGAACAGTAGATATAAAAACAGCCAAATCTGTGTGTGTCCGCATGACAGATGGCTGTGGTGACGTTGCAACTAAACACTGTGTCTGTGAGGTTGCATGCCTGTTAGTGTGTTTGTTTCAGTGGTGGAGCTAGTGTGTGTGTGTGTGTGTAGTGCTTGAGTGTGTGTATGAGGTTAGAGAGAGAGAGAGAGAAAAAAAGAAAGAGAGTGCAAGTTCCGTTTCATTAAGGAGGCAGTAAATGTATATCACCTTTTTTCTTGTTATTTGCAGCTTTTACTTTTGTGCACACAAACATTGGTGCACATTCTTCTCACACTTTATGTTTTTTTTTTTTTTTTTGCCTTTTTGTCCAGATGCTCGCGGCCTTTCTTCACAGTTATTCACAAGAGACCTTGAATCAGCGGCAACATGTATTCGCTGAAATACGGTGGTACAAAAGCTGATATGAGTGTGTAGTGCAGAGATAGGGTCAGGACACGGTGTGGAAAGAAAGTCGTCAGCAAATGTAAAGTCTCTTCGGCTTCATCTAAAGAGAGCTTTGAAGCCCTTTGACAAAAGGATTCTAGATGTCTGTAACTTTAGGAGGGAGTTCTTGTAAAACACACTGCAGATGCATTTTTAAAAATTAGTTCCACGTGTGCTTTAGATTTCAAGTTGCCAGTTTGTTTTACCTGAGGTCAGTTCACGACAAAAATATTTAGAGGAAAAATAAATTCAGATTCAACTTCACTGTGTCCAACATCTCAGCATCTTATCATGTTTTTAAATCCTTCTTTCTTATATTTAAATAATTCAGCTGGGATCTTAATAACTTCAATGCTGAATTCATCATTGTAACTCTACAAGCCCCTCTTTCCCCCTTTTTTGAGGTCTCAGAGCAACTCATTTTGAGGCTGTTTCTTTAAATCCAAAAAAGGAGCTTTACTTTATTATTTCCAAAGATAGCTGTTATTTGACTTTAAATTAGCTGTTCGATGAATTTAACCAACCTTGTTACAGAATTCAAATATTCCAGACTGCTTCTGAATATTGTGAGAATGGATCTGAAGGAAAGCATTGCTCTGTCCTGAGTGTGTCCCTTTGGCACCTTTGATTCAAAGAAAAAGTCCCCAAGAACCTCAGATTTTCATGGCAGACTTTGTTGTTTGGCAAGAAAAACAGTGGAAGTGTTTGCTGCAGGCTAAAAAGGAAAAGATCCACATATTAACTTTGAAATCTTGTCAGATGCTTTAGGGTGTGGGATTTCTTTAATGTGTCAGGGACTGGGCTGCTGGTATTCACTACTTTTTAGATGGAATCTTCATTAGGGAATTAATAAGTTGCTTAGGAAGGTTCACAAATGAGAACRTGAATTTGTGAAAAGTTCCATGAACAGATATTTGGAATTGGTGGACAAATACAAAATGAGTTTGATATGTTTGTGGAGAAAGACAGTTTTCAGTTTTTTTTCCACTGTTGCTAAAACACAATCCACAAAACCTTCCTCCGCTATCCCCAAACTCTAAACACAAAGCACTTGTCTAACTGTAAACGCTACACATCATTCACACTATAACAGAAAAAGTGAAAACACAAATATCGGTGTGACATTTTTTAAAAATGAAACTATGCCCCCCACACACACAAACTACAATTGGTCAGCATCACGTTATCGACCTGTCAGGCATAGGCCTGCTTGATGCACACCCTTTATTGCTTCAGAACTCAGTCTACGGGAGTCAAGCTGGTATTGTCAGTGTTTTCAAAGTTGACATGGTCACCCTTTCTTTGGTCTGATTGTGTTGCTCTCCTGAACCATCTCTACAATGAGGGTTTCTTGCACTGGTGACAACCCTCCTGCCTCCACGTTGCATTCTTTCAACTCTAAAGAAACAAAAAAGGCATTTCACAGTACACTTGTACATGTACTCTAAAACACTGTAAAAAGTGCATTCAGTAGAAACATTAATGTATTTGTGTCACATTCTAGTTGTACAGCAGGGATACTGAGCTGAAACCTACTCCACTATAAATATTTACTGTAATGACCAACACAACAGTACAGTACATTACAGTATCTGTTTTGTTCTCTGAACGACCTGATATTAGTAGTTTCTAAAAACCTACTCAGGTTTGAACAGACTCTTTGTCCTGCTTTGGTCATTGAAATACTGTGGACGATGACTGTTGCTCTATGTGTGGTTTTCTATCTCTCCCTCCTCATCTCCACCTCTCATTCTTTGGCCTGCTGCTCTCGCTTGTCTGACTCAAACTCCTCTTCCTCTTGTTCCGGCCATGAAACATTCAGCAAACTGTGCAGTCTGAACTGGGATTTAAAGATGTGGTCACATCATTTGCAGCAAGTGTCTTCAGGTTTGAGTTGTCGTGTTTAGGTAACGAATGGAAGATGTTAGTTTTGTGAATTGTGTTGATGGTTTTTGACAAATGGGGGCTAGTTTTGTTAAATGTGTTTAAGGAACTGATCATTTGGTTTAGAAAACTGGATTTTGTGTTTTAGCAATAGTGAAAAAATATTAATTTATAGAAACAAGGAGGAAGGAAATTTGAAAAACTGTATTTCCTGGCATGCTTTGCTTTTTCTAAGGTAGGGATGGTCAACTAGTGGCCGCAGGCCACATCTGAACCACTAGTGACTTCCATCTGGCCGACCAATGTTTTTTTTTTCTTAAAAACAATAAAAAAATTAATAAAAATAAAAAAAACACTCAGCTCTTAAAGTCTAAAAGCTGCTTTGAGTGCTTTTTAAAGAATATATATA
>NW_013952405.1:3780526-3783445 GCF_001266775.1 Austrofundulus limnaeus
GTAAACTGTTCAGAGACTTTCAAGGCAAACCAATGTGTTCAGTCTGCTAAGAGACACTGTCTGCCATGAAGAATTTTAATAAAAGTCATCACTAAAAATGTTGCACAAAGCTAAATATGAGAAGTTTACTGAAGTCACAAATACATAAACAACAGTGACTYTTTGCTTGGCGGCACGACGGCTCAGTGGTTAGCACCGACGCCTCACAGCAAGAAGRTCCTGGGTTCGATCCCCGGTTTGGACCTGSGGTCTTTCTGTGCGGAGTTTGCATGTTCTCCTCGTGCTTGCGTGGGTTTTCTCCGGGTACTTCGGTTTCCCCCACAACACAAAAACATGTACAATAGGTTGCCTTCAGGCCCAGGCCGCCCTTGAAAAAGAGATCTGAGATCTCATTGGGATTTGCCTGGTAAAATAACAGTAAATAAAATAAAATAATAAATAAAAATAAATTTTTAGCAGAACAACAACCATGCAGGAGTCTGCATTCAAGGTGTCTTGTGCACTTCAACTCGTTTTTGTATTATTTATTAAACAAGAACGGTTATGCATGCATTTGAGCATGAAATATGTCAAATTAAATGTAATAAACATGCATATTTACACAAATATATTTTTAAAATAGCAGTTTTTTTACATTTGTTTAAATGTGCAATTYGATACGGCCCTCTGACAGTGTCAACAAAGAATTGTGGCTCCCCTCACCCATTTCTGGTCCAAGATAAGAAATAAATGTACTTCTTCTGTCCAGATGATCCAAAAGGACATATGGTCATAAATGTCATGGGCATTTAAAGTCTAAAGCCTGAAAATAAAATAAATGGCGTGCACAAAACTGTGGTATGACCAAAATGCCTAATTCTGAATTATTATTTGTAATGTCACCTGCAGGAGAGCAGAAAACCTGAGCAAGAATTAAAAAAATATATAATTCATCACTGTCACTGGACAAAGCTGGTTCAGATGAAAAAAGAAAGCCAATGAAGTTGAGCCTTTTAAGCAAGGCACGGTTGCTGGGTTAAAATAAAATGCATCATAATTTAAAGGACTCCAAGTAAACGTCCATGTGCCAAATGTGCCATTCAAAGGCTTCAAGGCCGTGAGAGCTCGGTGCTCTGACTGTCCTTCACACACACTATCACTTTATTTATTAATTTTTTCTCTTTCACTCCTGACTCACACTGTTTTATCTTGATTTCTTTACTTCCTCTCTTCCACACATGCCCCCTTTAACTCYCTGAATGTTTTAGGCCGATTCAAACAGCTATCAGCAAAGTTTGCAGGTTTGAATGGAAGGTCCTGGAAAGCAAAATATAGAAGGAAAAGAAAAAGATGTGTTTTGATAATTAATATCGTGACTTGAGCACACTTTGATCCCGTGCTTGAATTGCTCTGTACAGGCTTCATTTAGAAATGTAAGAAGAAAAAAAACATGAACAGACTGCAATCTTGCCTTTCAGACTTGGCATCAAGTGATATAACTCTGTTGGGGCAGTAGTGTTCATTGCACTCCCTTAACACATTACTGCTCACACATGGAGGATTGCACACATAAACACAAACACAGGCACACACACACACAAAGATGCACTTGCTCACTGTGTTTTACTGGAATGTCTCCCACTTCCTTTTGTCGGAAGCTTGCCCTCCCCTTCTCCCTCTGCCATCCTGCTCAGCCTAGACTGGATTTTTTTTTTATCCCGCCTGCCATCTTTTCTTTTTATCTGTCACTCATCTTTTACCTCTTGGTCACTCTTACATAGTCTTTTTTGTGTATTCTCTCCTACTCTTTTCTTTCCTTCGCAGTATATATTTTCTTTCTTTCTTTTTTCCTTGCTTCTTCTCATCTTTTTGTAGCCACCAGCAGCCCTTTGTGTTGGGCTTCAGGCCAGTGTGAGTCAGAGACAGGTTGTAATTACTCTACTCCTCCTCTGATAGCTGTGGCAACGGAAAGATGGAAAATAAAGTGAGTAAACTGCGGGATAAATAGACTGAATATTTTCTCTTCTAACTGGGGTGAATTAGATTTTTTTAACATGTATTTATTCAGTCATGAATGTTTACTGTTCGCTCCAAAGTTGCCGTCTACTGCATCCACTGACGTCTGTGTTTTGCACAGTCCAACGCTCTGAGATAAATAACGCGAAATGACTTCTCCCACATGCTTGATGTAATGTTCCCGGGCTGACCTCATTCGGCGCAGCTATATTTGAGTTGTAATATAGGCCGGGCACTGCCTCCTTGACTTTAGCACTGTACTGTCGGGACAAATTTGCATACCTTTCAAAATCAATAGCAGCCTATAAAGATTCAATATGCAAACGACGTGCGCACAGACAACAACAAAAAAGGATGATTAAAAGTGTTTCTCAGATCAGACTCGAGTCTTCCCCTCAGTTTTTCAATTTTCTCCTCTCGGTGGCAGCCTAAATGGCAGAGACGCTCATTAGTTAAAGGTTGTAACAGGCAGGAATGGGGGATTGTTTGAAGATMGTCAGCTTGAAGCCTCTCGGTGAACGGTGTTGTTAATTACCCAAACTCCTGAAGAGGAGACGCGCTCATTGTTGGCCAGAGGCCAGCTACAGGATGCTATTCTTATCCCCGGATGATCGATGATATTTTGTCAGCTGTCTGGGGGTCACAGTTTACTAAGACAGGGGACACCAATTACATGTAAGCAACACCATTTGTTCCTTGTCTTCTTCTATAGCAAATAGGCAGTTTTACACACGTACAGGTGAGTCATCTATCACTGTTACATGCACGGCGTGAATCACTTGATAAACTGCACCATTTATAAAGTAAACCAGGGCTGGCCCTAGCCAATTTGGTCCCCTAGATTTTAGGTGGTGCCCCTTGTGCATTTTTTTATTTCACTGCCATACATTCACATACAAATTTAGCTTTGTATATATATATATA
>NW_013952405.1:3783525-3788192 GCF_001266775.1 Austrofundulus limnaeus
TGATGTTTTTTTACATATATATATAGATGTGTGTGTGTATCTTTAGAAATCAGGGTGTCCAAATAAATTAGCAAACAACATAATTAATTTGAAACAGAAAACCAGAAATCCACCTCATACCTGCCAACTTCTGCTGATGCGTGTTCTTATTAATGAGCAGCCGTGGAGTGAAGCAGTTCTAGGGGGGTCCAGGGGCATACTCTCTGGGTAAATTTTTATAACAGATCTCCTCTTTAAAACTATGCATTTTCCAGCCATTTGAAATGCTTTTGACTAAATTCATGGAATTACTAAAATAACAAAATATATATTTTATGAAGGTAGAACACTGAAAACCAAACTTTAAACCAAACATTACCTGAGATCATAACTTAAACTTCCATTATCCTTATTTTGTTTTCTATTTACACACCGAGCACCAGTTGTTAGTCTTGACTGCATCATTTAATAGTTTTATCAAGAAAAATCTTCAGCACCATATAACCTAGTAACAAAACAGACTGACAACCCCACAGAACAAGTTACGTTAATAAATCTGAGGAGCCAGTGATTATTCTACAGACTAAATCAACTTTGAAAAAAATATATAAAATATTAGTTTTTGTCCCCCATTTGTGGTGCCTCCAGCATTGATGGAGCCATTTGCCCATACTGCCTATGCCAGGCCCTGCATCATGGATTTTCATCCAGTTGCATAAGTGGCTATTTGACTTAAGTATCATTATATGAAATGAAAACATGCAGGTTAAAAAAACAGTCAAATTAATTTAAAACAAAGCTGAGCAGCTGTGTATTCAGACACTAAAACTGAAGATCAGATTGAAAGTAAATGTAGGGTTTCTGCTACTGTACATGTTACGGGTAAGCCCTGCTCTTCAACTAGGTTGATTATTTTAAGCGCTGAAATTGATTTTGAGGCCCTGCGGGGGCCCTGCAATTCTGTACAACTATAAGAGTGAAGGTGCACCCAGCCCATAAAAGGATAAAAGTTAGGCCAGTGAGCATCACAAAGGAGAGGAGATGTGCAGAAGGAGGAGGAGGGAGGGTGTGTGTGTGCAGGAAGAGGTGGCCTCCAGATTCCTGATGTTAATAATAAGTGAGTCTCTTCAAGGACATCCATGACGATTTGGGTCAAACTATTTCCTCTTCCTCTTGAGGTCCATTAAAAATGACCCTAGAAATATCTCCCAGCTTCAAATACGGTCTTTGTTTTCATGACAAAACCAATGGAAGCTCTAAAACACTCCTTAAGTCATTCCAGCCAAAGGCCACACTTTATTTCTTTGTTGGTTGGTAAAATAAACTCTGTGGAAACCATTTTATGAAAAATATTTTACCAGGCCAAAAAAAAAAAAAAAGAGTGAAAACAATAACATCTTGTCCTTGGACATTCTCTTGGTAAATTTTCAATACAAGTCAATGCTGAAGCTGGACTGTCTACCTACATCCATTTTTTTGAACAAACTATGGCTGTTTCTTTCCTAATATCTCTCCCTGTAAAGACGACCTGGCCTCGGCCATTTATGTCATCACCACAAAGCAGGATGCTTGGAGTTGACTACGAAGCAAAGTGTTTTTGAGAGAGGAAAATGTTCAGATGCTTTGCAGGTTTCAGGCGATTCAGTCTGTTTTCCTTCAGTTAAACAACAACAACATCAAAAAGGTACTTTATGTGGGTTTAACACCAATTTCATTTGCTCGCCTGCTGTTCTTGGGACGTTTCACATCTGTTCCACTGAGGTTTAGATTTGAGGTAATTGCATCCTTCTCGGAGGGTTTCATTAAAAAAAAAATCTGTTAATTTCCTGTGCAGTTTATGCAGCCACATTTACCAGAGGAGCAACCAGTCTGGCCAAACCCAAAGATGAACCAGAATAGTTTCTCCTGAAGATTCATCTTTCAGAGTGACTTTTGAACAAATTTTTTTCATCGTCTTATTTTGAAAGTTGCAAAACAAATTAAATTTGATCTAATAACATTTATCATAGAAGAAACAAGTGTGTGATTGGTTTTGTCTGCCATCTAGTGGTGAAATGAATTCAGATCACTTGAAAGACATCACGTCTTCCTTCACTGTCTAAAAGTAGCCTTTGAGGTATAGAGGAACTAGTTTTTTTTGTTTGTTTCTTTGTTTCTTTGTTTTTTTTTTGTACATATTATCACCATTTTTTATGTCTTGTCCTCATAAACATGTAAAACAGTTTGAGTAACTGTTCAGAGACAATGTAGATACAAAGTTGATATAAAAACATTTCTGTTGTTTATCTGTTTTATGTCTGAGACAGGATCCACCTGCTTTAGCAGAGCATCACCTGGTGAGGGTGAGCGGGTGAGCACGAGTCACATCGAGCTGTTCTGACAGGAGGAACAGGTGGAAGCCGCTCCACAGCGCCCCCTGCTGCATGTGACGCTCTGCTGTCTTGGAAACTCTCACTGCTGGCGGATCTGAGTGAGATGTGTACGATGGGGTGGCACAGCTCCACAACCCAATACAGACAGCTCTCCTTCCATAGGTTTACTGTAAATTAAATGAGATTTTTTAAAACATAATTATTAGTATTAAAAAATAATATGAATTTCTGAGACAATAAAACATCAGGGATTTGAAGACTGTTTATTCTTTATTTTACCCTGTATGGCCAAAACATTGATGATAGTTATTATTAAACAAATATTACACAAATATTAGCCTATTCAATCCTTAGCCTATACATTTAAAATAATCTCCAAAATATATTTTTATGTACTGTATTTATTTTTAAAAGGTTGGAACTTAAAACAGTTTTTTTCTCATATAAGATTTGTGTTATGTGCAAATCAAAGTAAGCCTCAACTTTTTGGTTTGTTGAACGTTTTCAGCATTATGTTTCTGAGTATGCATGCAGTTTATACGTTTAAAAAATGTACTGTCTCAGTTTTTATTCCTTGTTATAGCAGCTGTGATGCACATTTTTCAAAAATGCAGTATGTTCAACACAACTGAAAAAACATGTCCTATTGCTTCATGCAGAAGGTCAGATATAAACTTTTCACATCCTGTTTTCAAAATTTGCCRTCTGTTGAGACTATACTCAGAGTTTTTAAACTGACAAGCAAAAGCACCTTGAGCTGAATTTATAAAAGTCGCTCAAAAAATCTCATCTTATCTCAGTATATTAGGAGCAAAACAAAAACACAGGACAGAAAAGTGTTAGCAGGTCACAAAATTGCAACAAAATTACTAAGAGTGTGTGTGTGCCTGAGTTAGTTTTGAGAATTTGCTCTTATGTTTTAGTTGGGGCACCACTTTAGTGGAGTTCAACCGAACTRGGTGACAGTGTTTCATGCCTATGTTGTGACTGTCGTTGACTTATAGGGGGCATGACCGGAGCATGGCCTCTGCAAGACAGAAAGGCTTYGTGTCTGTGTCTGACCCACTTTCAGGGCTTTATCGTGTAGAGTTACTCATAAGATCTGAAACGGAGAGTCGCACAATTAAAACCCCAAACAAAACTCAGCTGTTATTGTGACAACAAAGACAAGAAACGTGGTGAACWGGGGGTCAGTCGGATCGTTTCTCCTCATAGTTGGCCAAATTTTAAATGGTTATTGGAACTTTTTGTCCTCATGGCTAAAAATGCATGAGTCAACCAGACAACAGTCTTTAAAAGTGKCATAAAGTCAGCTCAAATRTTTAAACATCAAARTWCCTWTTTGTACACGTATATCTGAGTATTSTATTGAAAATTATCCTTTAGKAACAAAGGGATTGACTTTTGTGATCTGAATTGTGCAAAAAATCTTGTACTGATGTTCATCCCCCCAAGAAATAAATAAGTACTCATGTCATGAAGTATAACTTCTTTGCGGTGTTCTTTGCAGTGTTTTTTTAACCCCTTTGCATTAATTCTTGAAGTTCAATGAATTATCTAGACCAGATTGCATTTTAAAAATGTTTCAAAAATAACTGATTAAACATTGAAATATTCATTCAGTAATAAAATATGTTCCACATTCTTTGTGAGAAATAATTGGAATGTGTGTGTGTGTGTGTGTGTGTGTGTGTGTGTGTGTGTGTGTGTGTGTGTGTGTGTGTGTGTGTGTGTGTTTGAATCAGAAAGTGTTTCAAATCTACATCAGAAATCTTTTCAATAATTTATTTTGGAAGAATCTCTCCTGTTGACTGGTTAACATGCTTTAGCTTCTGACCATTTCAACAGCATTTAATCAACCAGCAGAGATTTGCTAGTATCAAATATGTATTTTTTTAGAATTCATTTATTTAAAACAGTGAGAATGTGCAAATAAAACATTAAAAGATGCTTTGCACCAGATTTAGCTTACGCTAATTTCCATCTGTAGTCCCATATAAAACTTATTGAACTTTTAGCAATTCTCTTTTTTTTGCACAACCCAATTGTTTTGGTTTATTCATGAAAAACATCAGTGAGGTGGTATTCTATGTTACATATCACCAAGAGATAGACTAATAATTAAAGTCAAACATTGTTGTGGTTTGCTGTAGGCAAGTGCATGATGAGTTGAAAAAATCAAATTGGTTTGGCCTAACGGATTCTTAAATATTTTTCTCATTAATAAGTTAAGCTTTTTTTCTGCAAATCATTCATAAATTTTAGGCTTGTTAGGTATAATTGTTATAAACAGCCATAAAAACAAGAAATATTGCC
>NW_013952405.1:3789869-3791349 GCF_001266775.1 Austrofundulus limnaeus
GTGTTACCTTGACTAACCAGATTACCTTATATTTCATATAGTATGGTGAAAGAGGAGCAAAGTTTTTGGAGAACCTTTTTTTTAATCCAATGGATTATTTGTCTGTTTCCTATTGTTTTGGCTGACTAATTAAATTTTTTAAAAATAGTACCAACTTTTATTAATGTGTCTCAAAGGAGATTTTGTATGCTTCTTTTGCCAAATTCGCTTTGAGTTCATTTACTTTGCATTAATTTTACCTTTAATTCTTCCTTACTGCATGGTGCAATCCATGCAATCCCGAACCTTATGGACAAGAAAATTGTTCTGCAACAATCTACAACATTTTCCAGCAGCACTGGGTGAACTGGTGATTAGCCTCAGTAATGTTTTGTCACTGAAATGATGATCCACTGGTTTCAGAAAAGCTGGATGTGTGTCAGGCAAGCTCAGTGGTGAACTGTTTGTGACCCACTTCAGTGCAACTACGTATCTGATA
Organism: Austrofundulus limnaeus; assembly: GCF_001266775.1. Lineage (NCBI taxonomy): Eukaryota > Metazoa > Chordata > Actinopteri > Cyprinodontiformes > Rivulidae > Austrofundulus > Austrofundulus limnaeus. The sequence continues at coordinate 3,790,348 of NW_013952405.1, forward strand.
GTTGTGGTTTGTGAAATTTTAATCCCAAAGCTTCTCTTTCTGTCCAAGATTGTGGAGAAGATGGTTTACTATCAGTTAAATTTATATTTAACTGAGCATGAACTTCTTGAGGTGTTTCTATCTGGTGTTGAAACTCACCACAATACGAAGTCAACACTTTTTAAGATTTTTAACAAGTCAAAGAGTCACTGCGTTGCCTTGATGCTGTTGACCATAATGGATGCCTTCGACAGACCATCAGTTCTTCCTGTCCCATCTGGAGAATTGGGTGGGTAATCAGGATGCTGCTCTGGTTTTCTGAGTTTGTGTTGGAGCAGCTGTTTCCTCTGTAGAACCTACTGTACGTGGTGTGCCTCAAGGCTTTGTGCTTGGTCCTTTTCTCTGCTCCCTGTTCCTCTTGGATTYATTCTCTGGAAACATGGTATCAGTTTCCATGTTTTATGCCAAGGGTAGTCACATACTATAACATTAAAACAGCTAATGTTTTGCACTTGATTAAACAAAAAAGGTATTGTTGTTAGAGCCAGTGATTCTTTCAAAGTGGGTACCTATCTGGGTCCTTGAACAAGGCACCTGACTCAGACAGCATCAAATGGGTGTGTGAGAATGGATAATGATCTCAAACTCCATCTTCAGATTAAATCAGTGGTCAATTCCATCTTTTATCACTTGAGACAGGTGACCAAGATATAAATATTTCTTTAAAAACATCACTTTGAGATTTAAATCCCTCAAATCGTTTAGATTACTGCAATGCACTTTACCTTGGTCTGAGTCAGTCATTACTTTCCAGATTTCAGCTGGTTTAAAATACCAACCACCACACAAATAAGTCACCAAAAACTTGCATCAACAATCAACCATGAATGCATATTACAATTGCAATACAACTTTCCATCACACACGTTGTGAATAACATCAAGGCATACTGACCGTTTCACACGTGCAGACACAGACACACACACACACACACAGACAGACACACACACACACACACACACA
>NW_013952405.1:3791694-3796980 GCF_001266775.1 Austrofundulus limnaeus
CTTTTTTAGGGGGCCTCATTGTTGGGCCACAGAATTCACCGGCCTGCGGGCCACCAGTTGAAGAGCCCCGAGTTAATAAAATGCTTTGTCAGTTATTTGTTTAAGAAAAGAAAAATAAATCAGGAAAAGTGAACACCAAGCAGAACACAGTCCATGTGATAGATCTGACATGGTGAATATAGAGAAAAATAAAGTGCAACATTTTCTAAACAAAAAGATTTGACAAGAAGCAACATTTTGTTTCATTRCTTTTCAGTTCTTTTGCCTTTTCAAAAGAAAACATGCAAAAAGCCCCTAACTTTAAAGACACTACTTTAACATGAAATTATTGACAATTGTTTGGACTAGTAGTCATCCATWTAATTTATGAAACACTAAATTATTAAACTTTATATTACAATTCGTACAAAGATGATCCGATTTACTGTGTGACAGATAAAGACAAAACAAAACTGTAAATCTGTGGCATGAAAGAAGACAAGAGGGAAACCTTGAAGGCTTTATTAAACTTCAGACAACTATTCTCCTGAGAACCCTGAAATGGTACTCAAAACTAATTACCACATGATCRTCTGTGAGTGTTGTTCACACAAACCTAACTGAGAAGTACAGCAACAGATTTCTGACTGAGCAGCAGTGAACACTGAAACTCCTCTGAAATGACAGTCTGTTGACTCTCTTGTGTCGCCGGAATGGTGAGAGTAAACACTGCCAAATGGCATCATGAAGTACAGTGAGAGCCTTTGTTGTCATTTCATTGGAGTCAAATTACACTGAATTACAAAAAAGAAAATAAAAAACATATATAAACCACAGTCAAACAGTGCTCACATCCTAATAAGACAGAACTGATAATATGAAAATGGGTTATTGATTTAAAAGTACCTACAGGATTKTAAGATGACTAAAAGGAAACGTGTTGCTCGTGAAACATCTACTGTTTAAGTTAATCGGACACAGGTGAGTGCAAAACTTTAAAACATACCACAGCGAGTCGCAGCTCATGCCCTCCTCGTCAGATGTGTGTGACAGCTACCAGCAACATTAAGCTATATGAACAAATGTACAGGTTTACTAGATTTATTTGCTACAAMCTGCTGCTTGCTAAACAGCTTATCTTAAAAAAGGCACATTAAAAAGCTTTTCATTCAGAGTACTTGCCTTTGCAAAAATAAAAATAAAATAAAATAAAAATAAAACCTGTCACAATTATGTCTATTTWCAATTACAGCAAATACTTGTTGGCGTACAGCATGTTAAAGCAAAAAATTTAGATCTTCTGAAGTTGGGTACTAAGGTAAGGTTAGGGCCTTCATACCTGTAGATAACTATTTAAACTACCCTATTTTAGAGAAATATAAATTAGTTTTGACCAGGTTTTTGTATCCTGGGTAATCCGAGCAGGAACTGAAGTAGATAGCTGTTGACTTTTTTGTTTTTTTCAATCTAAAATAAAAAAGAAATTAATACATGTGAATTTGATTAACCATTTAACAATCAATTTTAYACTGCAATGTATTTTATGTAGAATWATTAGGGAAATTGCAAGTACAAATTAACTGCTTTGGTGCAGCCTGAGATGGTATCTCATCAGTCCGGTCAGAATTAAACTCCAGAAGGAGWTCATTCAAAAAGCTGTCTACAGCAGGAAACACGTGATTTAAAACCTTTCCACAAAGCACCACTGCAAAAGATCTAAACTATCACTTTAGATAATTACTATCACATCAGACAAATATTGTACACACACAAAAAAACATATTTACATACTGGAACCCTGACAGTTCAAGCAACTGTTGCAGCTGTATTATTCTGATTTAACCTGGATAAATAATTCCACTGSTCTGTCAAACTCTGCAGCACGGACTGTGTGAGAATTTTTTTTTCTTGTTGCCATATGTGATTTATTCTCAAGGCACAAAAGGGATAAAAAGAAAATTAAGTGGGGCAAGATTCTCTGGCTGATTTACTGCTCTCAGTTAACCAGCTGGGGTATATTTAGGCTGTAAACACAACCACACAATCTGAATCAAACTATACAGATACAAAAGAGTTGACTCTCTTATGCAAGACAGGGTTTTTGTAACCCAAKAAATAGAGAGATGATGAACCTCTTTTTTTTCTAGGAATTGGGAGCATGTTTTGATAGCATGAAAAAAAACTTTATACTTTCTATTGGATCGCACTTTATGCTGTTGTTGATTCTTCTCAACTTCTTGGATTTATATTTATGAAAGAACCTTTTCTGACTAATTAGGTAACTTTTCCAAAATGTTCACGTTACTAAAAAAAAATCCAAAATGTTCTCAACATTTTTGTGAAATGCAGGGTTAGTTTTCTATAAACCAAAATCAAATGTATTATTGTGTACATGCTTTATAGTAAATGTGTTAAAACATGCAACAAATACGTGTATTTGTCTAACACACTGAATGACGTATTTCCTGTTATCTTTCTGAGRAGCCAAATGTCGCTCTCCATAAAAAGTGGTTAAATGGGACGCAAACAAATCTGCTCAAAACTTCATCAGCCCCTTTTCAAAAGTTGGGGTTAAATACTGGACAATAATTTAAMAAATAAATAACGTTAATGGGTTTTGAACTTTTAAACATTCTCCCATTTCCCCCTTTTTAACACATCAATCTGATTTCACACATCAGGACTAAACATTCAAGCCACAAAACTAATGTCAAGCTATGACATATGTGTGTTAGTACACGTATGCGTGGCTGTGTTACAGATGAGGAAACTCATCTGGTTTCACCTCAGATTGCTCTCTCGGGTTTCCCACAGCCAAGAGGTCAGTGCCAACACTGTGAAAAAAAAAGCCCTGATACTGCTGTGACATTATGTGGCCTGGGAATCACAGTGGTGTCCAAAAGGCAGAAAGGAAAACAGAGAAACTGTCAGGTCAACATAAGCTGTAGTGTTCCCACTCAACATGTAAAAGTCTTACTAAGATGTTATGAAAGCTATTTTTTCTACCTGGCCTAGACTAGAAATAAATAAATACAAAAAACATACAAGTAGAAAACAAAAAACAGAGAAAAAAAGAGGGCGCTGAGGACCATAGTGGGCAGGAACAGGCGTTTTATCCGAAGTGCTGAGGACTCTTCAGGGGCCAGATGAAGCAGCAGGTCTTAAATGACCTCCCTGCTATTCCGAATGGCACAGCAGAGCACCATGCTGAAGATCATTCCAATGATCTGTTGAGAAGAAAAACAGAAATCATCGTTTTTAATCAGGGAAGAAGGATTTGTTGATTTTTCTAGTCGTCTGACTCACCATGACTCCAGCGACACCGATGCCTAAGTACCCGACTATGAAGAGTTTATTGTTGAAGAAGTCTTCTATTCCTGACTCACAGTCCTGCAGGGTACAGATAAGAACAGTAAGTGCACTGTTTCAGTCTGGCAGGAAGTTTTTGTATAATTAGGAAAACAAAATCTGATGACAGACCTTTGTTTCTGGCTCAGAATTGGGACACTTGTTGCTTTTGATTCCACAACATTTCAGCTGAAAATTTAAGGAAAATTACAGCGTTATTGTGTTTTAATCAAATTTCTGTTTAATTCTGCAATTTAACATAACTCCCCTTTTTTAACTTACCACATTCTGGTAAGAGAGAATCAACGTGCCGTTACTGTTTTCATTGTAAGCTTCAGTGTAGAACTTCTGCACGTTTTCAATTATCTGTGTCAAAGAGGGTAATCGTGTTTGGCATCATTTGGAGTCGTCAAACATCATAAAACCTGATTTACACTTCTAAATCGGTCGTCAAATAAATGTACCTTGTCTTTATTTAGGAACGCAAACACTCCYGCTGCCACTTCAGATCCGAAAATAATCAGCAGGCAAGCAAAAAACTGTGGAGTAAAATAATCGGCAGATGATGGTTTTAGTTCATGGAAATACCATTTTTAAAAATGCCAAGTGTGTATTTGTACTCACTGAACCCAGAAGGCATTGAGATTCCCTGACAGCTCCACAACAGCCGAAGAAACCGACAAGCATTATGAGACTGCCAGCACCAATCAGAATGTACACACCTGGATTAAAAAAAACCCCAAAAAACAAGAAAAGTGATGCTTTATAAACAAAGCATTAAAATGAAATGAGCAACTTTAATGTAAATGATTGATTCACAACAATCTAATTTAAAAACACAAGAATAAAAGTTTACAACAGTGTATATGATGGGGTTGGGTTCATTAGATCACTATATTTGCTGCACACACTCAACTTTTTTCCATCTGGTTCACGTGGCAGTGATGTCATTTATCAGAGTCAACCAGAAGAGGGCAKCATCGAGTTAGGAAAGTGAGTGGAAGCAGTGTGACTTCCCAACATTTCACTCTACCATTCACTTTTACTGTAAGACGTTTAGAATTTATTCAWTGACTTTGACATTCTGATTAAATATAGATCTTGTGCAGAAACACTTTCTGATGAGAAACTGATCCATTCCGCTCAGACAAAATACAATAACAAATAAACATGCATCATAATGCAATAAATAAATAAATAAATAAATTAATTAATAAATAAATTAATTAATTAATTAGAATTAGAATTAGAAGTTTACACATATGGGGTCCATTGTGAGAAAAAAGCCCCAAAGAGGATGAGCTGAGAGGGAGAATATGTCTGAATGTGAAACCAACTCAGGTAGAAGGAATTAAGCTATATCGGTCAAAAAATCAAAAAATCAAAAAAAAAAAAGTTCTGTGGGAGTTTGGCACTCAGGAAATGAGGCGTAGCAACTGYCTTGCATCCTGAGCCATGTCTCTGGGCACAGACCTCTCCCTGAGTGGAGCGTTATGGTCTCAGAAGGCTTGTTTAGAGCCACCCATCTTCTCTTTCCATCACATGGACATTTGATTCTAGCTTTTAGTGAGTCACAGACAAACCTAGTGACACACCTTTACTTTATTACAGGATTTTATGCAAAAAAATAGTGTTCAAGAAAGTGCAATTACAAAACTGGAAGTACCAATTAGGAAAAGAAGGATGTTTTCGACGGTCAAAATACCTGATATTACAGTAAGATTTATACAAACAGCTGGAGTGTAGGAGTACACACATCCAGTGTGTTCATTTTGCTACATTTAGAGTTGAACTAATTATTGACTTTCCACAGAGAACCATTCCTCTTCTTGCACATTTTTTTCAACGTTAGTTTGCTTTTGTATCAGATATTTTCCATGGACCCTTATCTCTGTTTACAATCTCTCTCTCTCTCTCTCTCTCTCTCTCTCTCTCTCTCTCTCTCTCTCTCTCTCTCTC
>NW_013952405.1:3798150-3802186 GCF_001266775.1 Austrofundulus limnaeus
CTCTCTCTCTCTCTCTCTCTCTCTCTCTCTCTCTCTCTCTCTCTCCATTTGAGCAGAGAGAGAGACAGACTGAAAGGTGGTTTGCAGGCCTGTGGTTTCCCCCACGTATTCTCAGTCAATACGTGCAGCAGTCACTTCCTGTTTAACACTCATCTTCTGCAATTTATGGATTGAAATTTGACATTTAGTGGTGCATGGAAAATCTCATTTTAAACTACATCTATTACTTGCTATGAAGTATACAAATAAATTCATATATGCAGTAGTGCTATATTGCAGCATATTTTCAAGAGAGCAAATTTATAAAAATCTTGTCCTTTTTAACATCTAATTATCTCTCAAATCATGTCAAATTTACATATAATTTAACCAAAAAAAACAAGCCAATGATCTTGATTATTTTTTTAGAATGTATAAAGTGGTGTAAAACATATGTACTGAAATAACTTTGTGTTTCAATGTTTTTCTCTGTCATGAAGACACTGACACTTACCAAGAAAGAAGGTATCCGGAGCCTTATCAGCAGTGAGAAGAGAGACAGTTTCTGGGTCAAAACGCAGCCAAAGTCCCACCGCCAGAACAAACGATCCCATTAACTGAAGAGAGAAAAAGACAGAAAGTCACACATTAACTTTTATAACGAGATGATACTGAAACATGAAAAGAAAGATAAAAGAAAAGTGTTGCGCAGATACTTTTGACATTAAAAATCAGGCTTTTCACATTTTTTTGGTAAAATGCTTGCAGAGATTGCCAATAAACAGGTTGCAGACAAACAGATAATATACATTTTTAAAACATTTACTTATATTCTCATATTTCTACTGTTTATCTGATGTTGAAGTTACAACTTTCTGTTGCTGATGCTATTTGTGCTTAAAAACAACCATAACCTTTTTAATAACCATACGATGCAAACTTAATGGTGATGCAAGTGTCTGTAAACTAAACTATGAGTTGTTTTATTTATTTATTTATTTATTTTTATTTTTCCTAGGAGTTGTTTTAAAGTGCCCGTGACATCAATTTTTTTTGTAATACATATGAAGGCATTTTTAGGAAGAGGACATTGATAAAATGTTGCAAAAGAAATTTCATGTCACTGAGACGAACGGTTGTTGAGATATTTGCATGTGAAGTAACAGGAAGTGATGTCAAAGGGGAATGTCTGCATGTGAACACAGCATCGCTACAACGGCCAACAACACAGACTGTAGAGAAGAACCTGATGTTTCTTTAGATTATTTTCAGTCACAATCAGAGAGAGACTAAGAAGAGTTAGAGTTCAAACAATATTGTTTCAATAAACAAAGACCAGAGACTTTTGTTTGTTAAAGAGCTCCCTTTTGATGTCACTTCCTGTTTCACTTTGGCTGAGCCAAGTTCAAAGGAAAATATGCCAGTTATAGGACAAAATGGGTTAAATTGTGTGTATTATTCCAACTTTCTTAAATATAAAAATGTTTTCTTTGACTTTTTGTATTTGAAGAATATGCATGTCAGAGGCACTTTAAGACAACAGCAATTCACTTTGATTTTTAGCCTCACTCAGACAAGCCAGTAGCTTGTCAGCCCGGTAAAAACAACTTTGTTTCTCCACGTTGAGGTTGCTCAAAGTGCTATCTGCAACAGGTAAGATATTTATTGTTCTTAAGCTTTCCACAAAACACCACACAAAAACAAAAGTACTGCTTTAAAAACATTTTTTTCTTTTATTCACCATTCCACTTGGTTCCTTAATCTTTTGTTTGCAGCTGAGTAAGTGTAAAATAGACTAAATGACTTAATTTGTTTCTTGACACGGCCAGGCTCAATATCGTGGAACGAAAGCTGCATTATTTAACAGTAGTACTGCAACAGTCTGCAGAAAATAAAATTTATGTAACTTTAACACCCCCACCCCCCACCTCCCAGACTTTCCAGTATGGAGAAAATGACGTGCTTGGTTGTGGCCAGCCGTGTGGCACCTCGTGCTAAAAAGAGAAGAAAAAAAATCTACCCAGCTTGATAGGAACCATAGCTTGTCTTTTTGCTTGACTAAAGTCTCCATCTATTCAAATTAAAAATATATATTCACACTACCTTTTAACTGAAGGAAAAACGTCAGAGAACTTTTTAACTGATCCAAAATGCTTTCAGGGGTCAATGACAGGGACACTTTAACGGGATGATTTAATTCTGAAAACATTCACTTTGAGTTTCCAAACAAAACTCTGCGAGGAAGGAAAATCAAAATTTAGAAGAAATATAATAGCTCAAAATGAAGAGTATTTAAAAACGGCTGCCACACGATCTATCTGTGGCTTAAATCTAGAATTTAGGTAAACCACTGTTTGTGTGACTGTTTGAATGTCCTCCAGCTGCACAGACATTTAAAAGAAACAAGCAAAACTGTAGCCTGAAAAAAAACAATTTGAGTTTGGGATCTCTTGTTTACCAAATGTTTTCTGTGATTATCTGGTTCTGCAATCTTCTTTGCCCCCCTCCCCCCCTTCCCCTTTTTTGTGGTCTTCTATATTTCATCCTTGTCGACTGCACTCCTCTCCTCCAGACCTTCGGGTTATATTTTACCATGCTGTTTAGAAGTACAGCCAGTAGCTCAGTTGTAAAGCATCAGAATGGGACAGGTGTTGGGAAGCCGGCTACCTCCCAAACTGAGGATTTAGTGTCATGTGTGGTGATGTATGGGACAGCTGAGCTCTTGGGGTTTCAGGATTAGCAGGTCCAAAGTGATAAAGCATAGAGCAACGAGGGCCGCAGAGCTGCAGATTTACTGATTGAGCTTGGATTAGAGTGGGAAGGGAGTCTGGATCCATTCAAGGTTGGTATTTTGTCGGAACACTTGAGGGTGCGCGGGCTAAAAAGAAAACAGAATACGGTGTTGACGCTAAATGGACGAGTGTGTGGTTGGTTAATGTTTGATAAGAGGTTCACCCCACAAGCAGCTGTCATTACTTATTGTTAAAAGCTTTTCTCCGAGCCAGCAKCTAATATGCTAAATGCATCCTCAACACCAGCACTCATCAGCCTGGCCTATCCCAGATGACCCATTATCACCCACTCCCCCTCCGTACCCTCCCTGCTCCACCCCTATTAACCTGCCACACCCCTCCCCTTCTCTTTCTGAATCTACCCTACCCCACCCCCTCGTGTTCATCGACCCCACCTCCCAATCTCCCCTGAGGACAAAGACCTACTGTCTCCCTGCGAAGCTTTAATGGACAATAGGAGCAAAACAGACAGACACGATGAACACAAATATGAAACCAGGAGGGAAGAAAAAGTCATTATAGAGCTAATCAGATTATTTTTCTCTCTGCCTGCAGACACTAATACAGACGCATCAACGAGGAAAATACTTTGGTAGGACTGAGAACGTTTCCTCACCAGTACTTCTGATTTTTTTTTAAAAAGTGGGGATAAAAATGTCTCTGTTGAAGTTTTATTAAGGTTATTTTACTTTTTAAGGCCTATTTTTTAATGTGCCGGTTAAAGGGTGCTATTTTTAAGGGGAATTTCCATGACAACAGTGGCAGAACTTATACACAGAACTGCGGTCAGGGACTATATCTGTGGTACTTTGAAGGTTTGGAAAAAGAAGAAACAGGCTTTACTGTAAATTAAAGTAAAAATAGTACAGGGAAGAAAGATTGTTTATAAACTTGCAGTGATTTTGGAGTGATTTTGTCTTTCTAAAATAGCCCTCTGTCGTTCACGTGTTTGGACAAAAACAATGTAGGGGCACATTAAAAATGATGGGCAGATGGAGAGTGTAAATAGAAATGAGATAATTATGGGTGGAGTAAATCCCATTGTGCTCAATGACAGGCAGGGCTGTTGGCTCACGCTGACCTCCACAATAAAGTGTTGGTCGGGCTGTTTGTTGAAGCAATTATTTAGCAACATTAACTCTAAAGGTGCCAAAAATCTTTACTGATTCATGATAGTTGATGTGGCAAATTTGAGTGAATGTGCTAGAGCAGCACCCGAAATGGAAAAAAAAAACAATAAAATATTAATTTAATATCAAACAACA
>NW_013952405.1:3804316-3807845 GCF_001266775.1 Austrofundulus limnaeus
GTCGTCGATTAATCGTGGCAGCCCTAACACACACACACAAGCACACATGCACACATGCCATAAATTGCACTTTCTGCAGCTGGTTTGAAGGTGCAACGGCTTCACGTTCCATCATTCTGTCTCTGTATTGCCGAGTTGCAGCAATGACAACAATCTAGTCTTAACCCCACTGCTGCCCTAGGGTCAAACTAGCCCTCAAGGACTYGGTTTCAAACAGGCCTCAGGGGTCATTTTGACCCAAAGGCAGCAGAAGGGTTATTGTAGACAAGCTGAGAAAGAGGTGTTTTTTTTCTTCTTCTGCATTTGTGCTAAATGTTTGAATTATTGAATGATTGAACAATTCACAAGACATTTTAAATTGTTGATTTTAGTTGTCATCTGAACACTTAGTTTGTGTAAAATGTTGTGAAACTGATTATATATTTCATTAAAACTTATTGTCATATTCAAATGCATTTTATATCATAAATATAATAATATTAAAAATAATWTTTTGATCTTGAAGGACTCACATTTGTTCTGTCTTACTTTATTGTTTTTCAGTATTGATTTCCTAAACAAGAAACTGAAAATATTAGTAGAAAAAATATGTATTTATTTGAAATTGACTACTTAACATATTGTACATATACTGTTGGGCCTAAAATTCTTTTAAATAACATATTCACATTGTAGAACTGCACTGTTTTTTTTTCAACATGTGAATGAATCTGCTGAATTATCATATTTCAATGCCATGCCATAAAAAAAACATTAAAGGTCAGACAGACTTTTGAGAAAGATTAGATTTTTTTTAGAAATACAAAGTAAAAAAAAGACCAAAATTCCTGACAGGCACTGGTACAAAAGTAAAACATATTGCAGCATATTGCACAAAATATGGCAACAGGGCAACCTGAAGTGAAGCCAACCATTTGCACGTTACTAGGTTTTGTGTTGGAATAAAACTAATATATAAATATCCCTTAGCCTAAAGGTTACCTCAAAATCACTAATATATTTAATATTCTAAAAAAAATAATAGTTTACAAACACTGAGGTGGAAATACATGATAAAGTCACCTTTTTGTCCTTGAGCAACCAAAACCAAAAATGAAGCAACGTTTGACTTTATCTGTTTACCACCCAAGTTTAATTTTTAACTAAACAWGTCAATGAATCAGGCTGCCTGGTGAGGACGTTTTTACTTGAATTTAAAATTTGAAGTTACGAGATCTGAACTGTTGCTTGAAATTAAGAAAATGCTCACTTTTTGAAGCACTACTATACCATTAGCAAAATGTAAAACAAGAAAATCAACATGCACCCATAACTCCAGTCTGCTGATCTGTTTTATCCGCATCTGGGTCAAATTCCTGCCAACTGTTCCTGTTGTGCCATGTGAGCGCACAAACACGCATATAAATACCCCCCCTGAATCTCTCAGTGACCCTCTTCCCTCTCGTTTGTCTGCAACGTTCTGCTTCTGTACTGCTGGGATTTGACTCTTTCATCAGGCAGTCCTTTATCCTCTTTCTCACCATTGCTGTGATCTCCAGCATCGTGACTGACATCTGCTAAAGCTCCTAAACTAAATAAAGGCAGAATATTCCACGAAGGAATGYATATCACCCGCTGCCTTTAATGCTAGTTTAGACTAAAATCAGCCTATGTTGAGAAATGAAGTTGAAGCTGTTTTTATCAAACCTTAAATATATCATTAAGATGTCCTGCTCAGAGTATACTTTGTGAGTGACTCACAGCTACCACCACATGTGGATAAGTATGTCGAATTGGCTAAATTATGAATTTTTTAGTGTTGAATAATGTCAAACATCTATTGCAGCCAACTTGAATCAGACTGTCTTCAACTTTTAATCAACTGTAGATGAATAGTCAGTGGTCATACCCCCCCCCCCCCCCCCCCCCCGCGTATTCCTGAGAAACATCTATCTCATTACGCCAATCCTGATTGGCTGGTGATCGCGACGCATGCGTCACCAACCCTTTAAGTAGCTTGCGCCATGACGCAGCATCATTCGAAAAACTCTTCTCGCTTCGAGGCATATCTCTTTAGCAAACTAGCTTAACTGTCCACTGATTGGAGTAAATTGGTTAACTCCGTCTACAGGCGCTAGCTTCAGCCTTTACCATAGTCTGGAGACAACCCTTCTTGCTAGGGCGAAGCGAGAAGAGTTTTTCAAATGATGCTGCGTCATGGCKCAAGCTACTTAAAGGGTAGGTGAYGCATGCGTCGCRATCAYCAGCCAATCAGGATTGGCGTAATGAGATAGAAGTTTCTGAGGAATACGGGGGTGTATCCCGTAGTGAGACATCTCACTCATGCTACTCTGAGAACCGGGGTTATACAAGTAACCTAAAGATTTCTCAGTATGAATGAGTCAAAGCAACATCCTGAGTATGTATTTATTAAAAATGATAAAAAAGATAAAAAAGTAGATTTTGCATAATACCCCCCTTTGTTTTTATCTGGGTGTCCAAAAARCTTTCAGTTAATCCCAAATGCTGCTGACAGAATTCAAATTACAGATGGAAGGAGAGATTATATTTCTCTAGTTTTAGCTTCTCTCCATTTAGCCTGGTAAAAACCAGCCCCTTGTTCCACACTTTGCTTCGTACAGATGGTCTGGACCCTCGGCTATTGAGAAGCGGTTTCTTGATGAAGGCAATTCAAAACGATTGGATCTGATTTACCCGATCACTAGCGTTTAGCAGTGAAGTATGCAGTGCGCTAGGTTGACCGTGAAGGAAGCTAAGCTAAGAAGCTCACTGGAAATTATATGCACTGTAAACAACTTCGCTACTGAGAGGAGAAAAGTACCAAGCTGAACGAAGTGGCTGTAAATGAGTGCTGCAGGCTTAACACAGACTGGCTTAATTCAATTCCTCCACTGCCATTGCTAAACTACAAGCAGACTAATACGGTGCAGAAAATCAATGTTTTCATTCACAACTCCTCCTTTTGTTCGCCAATTGGCCTGGTTAAAATTCTACCGGAGACGAAGCAGTGAAGGGAAACTAGAATTGAGTGGAACTGTATGGCCAGGCTACTCTCCATTGGCTCTCTCTCAAATTCAGAGTAGAATTTAAGATTTTAACATACAAAGCCCTCAACAACCAAGCTCCATCTTATGTTAAAGATCTTATTGTTCAGTATTTTCCTAACAGAGCACTTGCTCACAGACTGCAGGGTTCCTTGTGGTTCCTATATTTTCAAGTAGAATGGGAGGCAGAGCTTTCAGTTTTGTAACCAACTTCCAGTTTCTGTCTGTGAGACCGACACTATGTCTACTTTTAAAACTAAATTGAAGACTTTCCTTTTTGATAAAGCCTATGGTCTTAGATTTCCTGAGTTATTCCTTAGTTCTAGCAAACTGAGTAGAGACAACAACATCATGTGACTCTGGACTCTGGATGGGCCCAGGATTGGGCCTAGCATGGACCCCCCATCCTCCCTCAACATCACCTACTCCTCTGAACCTGCCCCATTTTACCTCTCCTTTATGTGTTATCTGACCTAAGCCCCCCC
>NW_013952405.1:3807855-3809683 GCF_001266775.1 Austrofundulus limnaeus
CCTTCCTTCCTTCCTTCCTTCCTTCCTTCCTTCCTTCCTTCCTTCCTTCCTTCCTTCTACTGCTAACTACTGGAGAACAAACAGACATTTCCTCACTCTGCTGCTGTCTTTAGTCCCTCTCCTCTATATGTTTGTTATAATAATTTCTGTCAACATTACATGTTTTTCTTTGTCTCTCTTCCAGAGGAAAATACACCTGGACCAGTCCTTCTGTGTTTGTCTCTTTCCTGTCCTCCTGAACCCAGCCGATCGAGGCAGATGGCCGCCTGTCCTGAGCCTGGTTCTGCTGGAGGTTTCTTCCTGTTAAAAGGGAGTTTTTGCTCTCCACTGCTGACAATGCGCTGCTCAGGATGGAAGACAGCAACGAAGTGATTCAACACAATATGTTGGCTTCCTTAGGTTTTTATTTTACTTTTTTTTACAGTGGCCTCGAGATGACATTTGTTGTGACTTGGCACTATATAAATAAACCAAATTGAACTGGGTTGGCTCCAAAATTTAATCAGTTATTGAGATACATCATTTCCTGCAACTTTCAATAAACTGTGGTGGTTCATGAGATATTTTGCTAACAGGTAACAGGAATACACGTCAGTTGAACCTGTGGGACAGGCAGCTGCTTTCATAGGCCTCTGACAAACACCCCCTGCTTAGTGGAGCCAAAGCATCATATTGAAATTATGCTATTGTCCTGTTGTCACAATGGGTGCATTCAGCCCCTGATCCACTCCACAGATGCCTGTTGGAAATCTTCTCACCACCCCCTGCCCCTCCTACCCACCCACCCACACAAATAAATTATGAGGGATGAGTGTGACAGCTGAGCTAAACTGAGAGGAAATAAATAAATAAATAAATAAATAAATAAATAAATAAATAAATAAATAAATAAATAAAACGATTTTAACATGAGTTTATGAAACCCCAACACGCATCTTCCACTTCCACCTGTGTCTGAGTGCAGAAGAGCTGCTCTTTAAAAAGAAGAAAACAAAAAAGAGGAACCATGTGGAGGGCGTGCTGAAGTTAATGTCAGTAAATAAGACAACTTTTGCAGAGTTTGCAAATGAAGCAACGTGGAGTGAAGAGGGTTTATTTTCCTCTCTCTCAACCTATCAYAAACATGCTTTCTCGAAAAAACGACGGCGATTTTTTTTTCCCCTCTGTGGAAAACCTGATTTGAGCCCAGAGAGGAAAAAAAAAAAAAAACCGACTGACATTGATTCTGTGACGCTCAGCTCTAACCCTGCCACTGACTCTTTAAAGCATYACTACAGCCTGGCAGGAGGATTACAGACGTAAAAAAAACACAACGTGAACGTGACCACCGGATGTTCCGGAGTGAGTAAATATTCTGCTCTGCTGCACTTGTTCAGCTTTGCATCTCATCACCTCCGCGCAGCTCCAAAAACACCCAGCAGCAGCAGCAGCAGTAAGCAACACGCGGCTCTACTTACCCAGAACAGGAAGTTGAACACGAACAAAATGTATTTCACGCACTTCATGCCTCCTTCCACCTTCCCCATGTCGACTGTTTGGGTTTTATCCCAGGAAAAAAAAACCTACAAAAAGCTCCGTTCAACTGACTGCGCGTAATGTGTGGTTCAGCCGGCCGCGCTTGCGCGTCAAGAAGCGCGCTGTTTCTCTCTCCCTCACACACTCGCACACAAAAACACCGCAGGATCCGCTAGACTCTTTCCAGACCGCCCCTTTCAGGACTGCAGAGGGTGGCTAAAGGGGGCTTAAGACTACTCGATGGGAACTCTGTTGTTGATGCTTCCTTAAAAAAAAAAAAAATAATAATAATAATAATAAAAAAAAATACGTT
>NW_013952405.1:3809693-3814226 GCF_001266775.1 Austrofundulus limnaeus
CTCTACAAGCAGCAAATCTGCTTCAGTTCATAGAATTTAAAACATTATGAGTACAAGGTTCAGTAATATACATAACAGCCTAAAAATATACTATATTTGTTTTTTTTTTCTCTAAAAGCACTGTTGTTTTTTGGGTTTATCTTCAAAGATTTTATTAACTTCTGCACAACATAAAACTTGTAGACACTGTAAAATAAACAAGTCTGAACTCCATTATCAAATTTTGTAGAAACGTTTTTAAATGTTACTTTACACTGACATTTTGATGATGGCTGTATTTTCTTTATACTCTCCACTTCAGGACAAACTAAATTAAAGTACTAAATAAACCAAGATAAACATTATTGTGTTTCCAGCTTCAGTTAAAACTGACTTGATTTGTTGTCATTATTATTTCCCAACTTACTGGAATCTACCACTCGCTTCTTTGTCTGAGCACAAAGACAATACTCATTAAAACCCATTAAAATAAAAACCAAAACGACTCAGACAGAYACAGAAACAGGGTGGAGTGCAATGTTGGACATAAATATTTTCCACAGAGAGAGCAGTGGGTAGAACRTCCAAAGAGCACTTCAGTTTTTATTAGGAGCAATTAGGTCTTGGTTAGAAAATGTCCTTATAAGAGAGGAACAAAGAGCTCTGCCAAACTGAATGATGGAGGGAGGACAGCGTGGAGAGGGAGGGACACCGAGGCTTAAATGATGCGATGAAGAAATCAGTCACCAACGTGTTTTCAAAGCCATTCTGCTTTAAAACTTTATGCCATAAWAATACAAGTTTGTGCCCTAGGAAGGTCGGGGGGGAAATTGTGTAGGACTGAGCGAAAACAGAAATGTTTAGTTTGGATGGCGCCCAGAGGAAAGGACAAGCTGATAAGACTGTGAAGTCCCAGATTGTTGGATGTGCTGTTGGTGCCTCTGTTGCTATGTTGTTCTAAGTATGTGAACAATAACAAAAAAAGTGGGAAGGTCATAGCCTTTATGAGAACAAATACAAAAATAGGGCCAACACACACATAAAGGAACATTTATAGCACCTATTTATTGCACATATGTTCTGTTAATACATATATGTTGATGTGTCATTTGAAGGGACTAAAGTTCTTGGAAATATGTTGTAATTAATGTTCTGAGTTTATGTAATAACACCAGTTAKTTTTGCTTGTGACCTCTTCAAGTTCTGAACTTACTATTGCCCACCTCTAACATGCACATGTCTGTGTGTTCTTCTGTCTCACTGYTAACAAAACATCACGTGAACCACTGGAAATTTTATGTGAAATTTGAATGGAACTTGCAGAAAGTAATTATAGAAGTACAACAAWTTTTTGGAGTGACCATGCTTGTGTATAGAAAAAAATGTACTTTTCCACAGGAACACTGACAATTATATGTGTTAGATTGAAATAAACTGTGCCATTTTACATCTGTCATATTCTAGTTTCTCTAAAAACAYTTTTTTGTTTTGTTTTCTGAAAACTAAAATGATCATTTCAACAATTAACTTTAAGGTGCTTTTGAATTAAAATAATTCACTGTGCATTTGTAGCCAAAAAGCACCATCTGCTGGTGATACTGGTGACTTATTTTTAAAGAATTGAGAGTTTGTCTAAAATTTCTGTCTGAAAAGTTTTTGATCAGATGACATTACTTCGATGAGATCTTGAAGCAACACACCGCTGTGATTAAAACTTACAGCACATGTGAAGCATGAAGCTGAGAGAACAATCAGACACCTGAGAAAGTGATGATGATGATGATGTAAGGAGAGGGGAGGTTCAGAATGTGAAAATAGGAGGGGTCTTATTTTATTACACATGAACACAAGAGGGCAATATTGTGTAGCCAAAAGAGATGTTCCCTGTAAAGCTGTGKATTATGAAACACATATTCCGAATGCCTGAAACCTCCAGCATTCTCAGGTTCACTGAAAATACCTTGGGATAATGTTCTGTGATTTCTTTCATCCTCATGGATCTTATTCTGCTGGTCCCGATTTATAAAGTGATGTTATGAGTAAAAAAATCTTACTTTTCACACAAACTTCATCACCACGGCTTGAGTAATGCAAGAACAATAAGAAAAYCGATGATGTTAAATGAACTCAAACTGTGAGCATGCAGGATATTCAGATAAATTAATGAGTTTGTAAAAAGTCTGGAATAAGGCATCTCCGTGTTGAGGGAACTTTCAGGGAAATGCTAATAAGAATAATAATCTGAAAAAAAAATAAGACCTTCAATATGTTAAAGGGACACGTGAAACCAAGCAAATAATGAAATGTTTAATAAATAACAYGAACAACACAACAACACATTCAACATTAAAAGCTCAAATTCATTTTGTATATATACACATACTGTAAATACTTTCATATTTGACTGTATAAACCATAAATATGACATACAGTCCTTATAACTTAAAAACAACCAGGACTTCTCTGACTGAGGTAGGGTCAGGGKACTGAGGGGTTTAGTAAAAGTGTGTATGTGTGTGTTGACTGAATGCTGTGCCCAGCGGGAGTGTGTGATTTGAGGAGGAGGATAGGACTACAGTATTGGCTTGGCAAGAAAGCTGCAGTGGCTGTTTGGTAGAAATGTGTGTGCTTTCATAGTCCAGTGGTCAAAAAACGTCCTCCTCTGTCAATGATAAGACTTCTTGCTGAGAACACACACGCACGCGGCATTGATGCGGATAAAACGCCAGGCTGTCCGTTCCTTAAAGACGGTCAGGGCACTTACAAATATGTGTGTGTTGGTGCAGTAAGAGTTCCAGTGGCGACTGTCAATGCCGAGACAACCCGAGTTGCCTGATTTGGAACCCCGTTTTCCTCCTCGTCCTCCAGGCCGCCCCCCGTTTGCGGCCGCGGAGCCCCTGTGTGTTGGGGATCGGCAGGTGGTCTCGTAGAAGAACTGTTTCTTTACCACATTGTTGATTGTGACATTGGGGAGCACGGTCACCTCGTTTCCAGCTATGTCTGTGGCTCGTGTCAGGTTTCCCACCCAGGTGTTTATGCTGTCACATACTGAGTACTCCCCTCGATGCATGGTGTGTGATCCTGCTTTGCGCCTCACCCTGACTCCTCTGACACCTTCAGTGATATAGTCCTCACCTTCCAGGGCATCGTGTGACGGGGGCTCCTCACTAAAGACAACACGGGGCGAGGGGCGGTAGCGCCTCTTGGAGAAGAGCTTGGGGTCCACAACTAGGCTTGAAGGGTCGGGGGAAGAACCCGCTGCGGAGCGACCGACGACGAGGCTCCTGCTCTGCGTGTTCGAAGCTGCCCGGTGTGGCCTCTTGGTCCTGTGATGGGTGGTCCTATGATGCTGCTGCAAAGTGTGGTCCTGAGAGAGGTGGTCCCTGGCTGCTGTTTCTTGCTGTCCTGCTCTGCGATTGGTTGTCCCRGTACTCCGGGTCAATCCACCTCCCATGTTCAATACAGCCTGGACGCCAATCAGGAGGAGCAGGACCAGTGGTGACGACCTCATGGGCACACGTCCTGTGCCAAGGACAGGAAAACAGTGTTAGTGTCTACATCAAAAGCTTAAATTCTCTCAAAGAGCAGGGCCTCTCAGACAAAGTAGACATTTGCCATGAATGGGCATTTATTTGATGTTAGTACCTCTGACATTTCATCTTAAAAGCTAGATGGCTCAATTTAAAAGCACTTCGATTTAATAATAACTAGTTGCAGCACTACGTTTGTCCAAATAGAAGCTGTACTTAAAATCTATCAGAAGTAAATTTGAAAGGTGCTTTCGATGAGTTGCCAGTTTTATCACCGCGGGAAGGTTTCAGTCCAATTTAGGTGTGTCTTGTTTCATGTACTAGGTGTTTATAAGTACCTTTGAAATGTGTCCGGTTGAAGTGAGAGCCCTTGTGGACTCTAGAGCCAGACTTGAACGAAGGCAGGGCCCATCATGGTTGCCATCTGGACCCTCTGATTCACAGTCCTGCAACCCAAACACAGAAACTAAGCACTTGTAGAAAATTCATTTAAAGAAAAAGAAGAGCTCTCAATTATTAGAAATGACTTAATGCACTTGAAGAATGGAGGACTGTTTAACAAATATCTTTGTCACCTTACATTGTAAACCTGGAGAAGTTCAATCTACTTAAAAAGAAATCAAGGTTACTTGTTGCCTTAATTTTTTTTAAGTAATGAGTTGAATAAGTGCAGTGGACTCTCATCAATGTACTTTAGGCCCTAATGGAATGAAATGTTTAAGTTGAATGTACTAATAACAGAGTTACACTAATTGATACTTAGTTTAAACATGTGTTAATTCAAGGCCCAAGGGCTGCATTTGGCCCACGGTTGACTTCCATCTGACCCGCCAGAGAAAAATTTATCGGAAGCTAATGCTTAATCACTAATATTTACCATTTTAACACCCAATGCACTTTGGGTTTCACTTTCTATGCAAATAACCACAAAATAATAAATAAAATTAAAGCAAATGATGGAGATGTAAATATTTTAAAAAATCCCAATAATGTATACACACACACACACACACACACACACACA
>NW_013952405.1:3814276-3828461 GCF_001266775.1 Austrofundulus limnaeus
GAATATAATATACAAGTTTCACTTTTTAAATGGAATTACTGAAATAAATCTACTTTTTCATGATATTCTAATTTTATGACCAGCACCTGTATATAAACGTATCTTTATACTTGAGAAAATTGGCATACACTTGGTTTTACCTATTATGACACATAACTGGCCTATTTTATTTTAAATTTGGCTGGGCCAAAGTGAAACAGGAAGTGACATCAAAGGGGAACTCGTTAATAAATTAAACTTGCTGGTCTTCGTTTATTAAAGCAAAATTATTTAAACTTTAACTGTCTTTCGTCTCTCTTTGACAGCAACTAAAAATAATCTAAAGAAACATCCATTTCTTCTCTACAGTCTGTGTTGTTTAGCTTTTATAACAACGCTCTGTTTACATGCTGACATTCCCCTTTGACATCACTTCCTGTTTCTTCACATGCCAATATCTCAATAACCGTTCATCTGAGTTACATGAAATTTGTTTTGCAGTATGCTGTCAATGTTATTGTTTCAAAAATGCTTTCATGTTTATTACAAAAGTTTGTTATCACAGGCACTTTAAAGTAGCTCATACATTCAAAATTAAGCTATTTCTCCAAACAGAGGCTGTTCAAAGAACTACCTACAACAGAGAAGGTTTTCCAGCTCATAACCTTTCCACAGAGCCTCATTAAAAAACAGCCCTCACATCTGGTCCCTGACAGTTTCAACTTAAGAGGACAGAGGAAAACTAAATTATGCTCTTTAAAAACAGAATGGACATACATACTGTACTTTATATACCCTCTCAACATCAAATCGCATTAGTAAGAGTCCATTTTTATAGACATATAATTACCGTAATCATTTTCCAGCCTGAACTAATGCACAGTGCGTACACACATTGACAGCATGTTTAATTTGTCGAGCTCCAACTTGCCAAACACTGCTACGTGAGGAATTTCACACCTCATTAGATGCTATGTACTATATTTATTGTACATCACTCAGTCATGAACCAGGGACAGAGGACGTGGACATGTGTTTGAATCTARCCATACCTGCAGTGGCTAGACAAACATACACGACATGTGCATGTAGGAATGCATGAGAGGCTGCTTTTAAGAATGGTTAGCATGCTTAGCTATCTCATGGTGTGTATGAATATAAACTATGGTATCTCATGCAAACACTCTGTAGGTCACTGAGGTGAGCTGAAAATGACCTGTCAGGACTTYTGACATGTCTTCAATGTTTAGTAAAAATATGTTGGAATACCACAAAGTTTATGGATGCTGTAAATATTCAGGAGCCTCTGCATGTTTCATTTCATCTCCAAGGTTTCTGTCCTCTGCTTTGATATATAAAAAAAGAACGTAGGAAGCACGTGGTGATTAATGGCAAACTTTGCAAAACAATTTCATTGAATCATCTGAAAATTTCTAGAAGAAGATGAAAAATTGTGCTTTATTCTCAGTGCAGCAGCCAGTAACCCGCAGGTGTCAGTGTTGCCTGCTTTTCCTGGTCTTCAACAAGCAAAGACACAGTCAAGCAGCTGAAGCATGTCGAAATGTTACTGGAATATTAACTGTGCTGCAAGAGAGAGTTTTAGCCTTTTGAATTTTTGTTCAGGTATTTTTCCAAAGGCTAAGAATGTTCAAGGTCTATTTTATTCTTTCAACCACATTTTTTTTTACAACTGTCCATGAACAAAGCAGTCAAGACTGGTATTTCACAAAAGGGTATTTTCTTTTAAAAAGCAGCTCTTAAGTATATAAAAAAAACAGTTGCATTGTTTTAGTTTTGTCTTTAGGTATGGAAATACTCTGTCTGTGGTTGTGGGTGATAGAAACTATTGTTTTGACAAACTGATTCAACAGTGATATCCTTTTTGACTCCGGTAAACAAAATCAAACACACTCAGCTTCACATATACACATTAAGGAGGTGGTCCAAACATACAGTGTGTTGACTGATCCAGGCTGACGGGCACCTCACTGTTTCCATAGTCTAGGTTGAGCCTGGAGGATAATGTTAAAAATACTGTATGTGGCTTGTGTTTAATACCGCCGGAGCCAGCGTAAACATTGCATCCCAGAAGTGCAGGGGTCAGAGAGGTTTAGAGAACACCTGTGAGTTATAGGATCACTTCAGAACTTGCTCCACAATCTGTCTGCATATCCCTCTGACCCTCACATACACACATACTGTGCATTGAATACCAGCGTACACAGCAATGCATGCACAAGCTGTTTGCACTTTTGCAAAAATTCAGTTGTATTTTTTATATTTTATTTTTTGCAAGCACTTAACACTAGCTGCTCTGAAAAGTTAAATCCATCCTGCATACACTCTGCATGAATGTGCATTAAATTTAGTTATATTTTCTGTATTCTGTTGACATTCTAAAGTGGGAAGTTGCTGGTCAAAACTCAGTCATGCTGCAAAACAATGACCCAAAGGACAGATCCCAAATTCTACAACAGAATTACTACAAATACAATGATAATACTGATAATAATGCAATCAATCAATCTGTTCAGATTCCAAACTAGTCATGTTTTTTTTCCCACAAACAATTTGTCAGACTAATACAATTATATGATGGCTTTTTTGTGTCCTGTCTTGGTTCTACAAACCAGAGGAGCTTCAGAATTCACAGTGAGCTCCTGACTGAGAATTTGGGGTTTTGAGATGACATGACTCAGAAAAAAAGATGGCTAACTATGTACTTTTGTCAGAACTGTTCCAAGAAATAAAATAAATGCATAGCCAAATGATTAAAAATAGTTTAATAGTTGCTTAACTTTAGGTCTCGGCCTGAAAGTTACTAAAAACACCGTGATGTGCGTCTTTGGTGTCTGGTACTTTCATTTTGTGGAAAATTATATGTTGAAAATCTTGGAAAGCAGTGCTATATAAATTTTGGGGTGTATTCATAGTTCCACACACTGTTTCTGCATTTTAACACACGTGAAATAATGTCATTTGTAATGTACTATAGTTAAAGGCAAACCATGTTTGCCCAATCTAAGATCTGCTAAATCAGTTTGCTCAAATCAAATGATAATTATTTTTGTTGCACTTTTTTAAGAATCAGACTTTTAGCTTTAAATTGTATACAAATTTTGTGGGGGTGGGGGGTGAGGTTCTTATTTTAAAGGAATCTCTTTCTGTTTGGTATCCAGGCTGGAAAAAAAAATAGAAACACAAAGGAGAGATGCCCTGAACGACAGGAAAGCAGAAGACTATTCCATGGCCAAATAATGACACAGGAATTTCCAACATCATTACGACAGAAATGACAAACACAACATGATTTATATTTCCAGAGAGCCAAGATACTTTATTAATGCACAGTGGTGTTATGCAAAGTAGTTGTTACATTTTTTTTTATGAATCACTGAAAGCTCTCTATGAGAACAGATGAGACAAAACTGCCTCAGGGGGTTTTACTGCAAAATGAGGAGGTTCCCTTGTCTGATGAGCCTCTGCCAGCCCGAGAGTCAAAACCAATTTAAGCTGACTCATTCACCACTTTTCACTGTCACAAAAAAAAAAAAAATCGACAAGATTCTGTTTGACTGGGTACAAGCACCGTTTCTCATCAAAGATATGAATGGAAAGACTTCTCACAGCTGTGAGGTTGTGACCAAGGAAAGCCAACCACGAGGCAGCACAAGAGGAAAACACTTCAAAGGGAGATGTATTACATAGCTAAAGGCATTGGAGCTCAGCCATGCTGTTACTGGTACCAGTGTTTGCCTGTCGTGTGTTTTCGTTTGGTCACCCAGTCAACAAAATAACAGATTTAAATCTGCTTTCACTTTTAGTTGCAGAGATGTGAAAGTAACGCAGCTGGCTCAGACCATGAAAGGAGAGCATTGCCTTCCATCAGTAGGCGGTTAGTTTACAGTAAGCAAGGAGTTCCTCCTGTTTGTGTGATACATTAGTCATTAGTTACAAGTCCCTGCTAAAAGATGTGCAGGAGCACCGTGTCAGCGGTCCCTTCAAACTAACACACACGTCTCTCACAGCGATGACAACCGCACCAGATTATGAGGGGGTGAGAAGGAGAGACTGACAGCAGCAGAGGTGGAGAGGGGAAAAAAAGAAGATGGAGCGAGAGTGATGCAGAGGAACACAGAGAAAGGTAAACAGTTCCCCCCCTGTCTCTCGTCAGCTCAGTGTAGTGCATTTCCTCCTGCTGTCAACCACTGGAAATAATTTTCGAGCCGGATGACCGCCAGGTCAACTTGCTCTTTTTCTCGAAAGTGAGGCTGGCTTTTTCAAGAATGTTTCACTTGAAATTAAAATCCTCAGTTAATATTYACAGTTGATAAAGACTTTAGTCTTGCACCATGGAAAGCCTCCTTATTGCTCCAAAGATAACACAGCACTGCACAGCATCCAAATCTTGCTTTATAAGTGCTTCATTCACAAATGTAATGAAAGCATCTGCGCAAAGAAAATTTTCTTGTCACAGTTTAGATGAGCTGCCAAGGGAAAATGATACCACAGCCAAGAGTTGAATCAAGTTTTTGTCACGTAAAATGATTTCATGCCATTTAACTTATGAGCACAATAAAGTCACCCGTTTATAATGAATTTAAGGGGTCRTCAAAGAAACATTGGAATGAGTTGAGCACAACCATATATTAAAATGCTAATGTCCTTAAAAGAGTAAAATTGCAAGGTGAACATTTAAAACAAGCAAAATCTGACCTAAATAAAAGGACAAAATTTTGTTTTGTAAGGTTTTCTTCTCCAGGCAWTTTCACAATAAACAGAAAGTCTGTGTTTGAAAATGTAAGCCAGTGCTGAAGGGAATTTAAAAGAGTGTCACAAAGTAAGGCCTCAGTAAACAGTGTTTTTGTTAGAAGTGCACAAGTTCTGACACTTTGAACCTTCATCCCACTTATTTTTTAAGTCTCTGCAGTGGTGTGAAAACACAAAGGTTCTTCTGTTACTGTGCTTTTAAGATTAAAACACATTTGGCGTGAAAACCCACTGTAAATCAGAAAAACTTTTAACTTTAAATGCACAGCCATGGCCCTCAGGACACAAGAAAAATGACACAATCAGTGCCAAMCTCAGGCCAACTTGTAAAAAAGAATTAAAAAATGCAAGATGTACAAATATAAACTTTTATGTTACTGAAGGGGACATAAAATGCTTTTAAATCCTTCCTTTTARCATTTACATATTTTAACAACCTAATATGACAAAACATGCAGAAGAAAGTCAGAAGTCTATAAACTTGTTTAGCAGTTCCGCATCAAAAACTGTGAAGTTATTCTTCATAATACTTAAAATGGAATACAGAAAACTGAATGGATTGAAAAATATGATCCAAACAAAATATAAAGATATCTAGCCTCATGCAGCAGCAAGGGCTAAATTAAACTTTTCTGCACTCCTAGAGACTCCAAACACACAACAAAAGGCATTCAGGAGCTAAAAAAAGTGGATTTTGCATTATGTCACCTTGAAGCCAGCTGCTTGAATAAACAAATAGAAAGAAAAACAAGGCAATGTTAGTTTTAGACACCACTTTGTAATAATTTTAGGATTTTGCTGGGTGCAGCAATGAAAGATGATTTTAAGAAAAGCACACAGGTTAAAAAAACATCCAACATTTAAATATTTCTATTAAATATCAAGACAATAACATTTCACTCAAACTCTGAGCTCTGGACTAACTACTCTGGAGCTAAATTCACATGGCAGGTGTGCATATTTCCTGAACAGTTCCCAACACAGTTGCCAATACACTTCCTAAAACACATGAAAGCCTTAGGCAATCATTTCAAACTACAGCACTGGCTTACATTTTCAAGCCATAAAACAGACAATGGGAGATGAGACTCTGATTAGCAGGTTTCCAAAGGGATGCACTGAGTTCATATGCATATCGTCACTTCACACAAAGGTTTTCATCATCAGCTGTGAGTTTTTAAAGAAAATATCACTGTCGGGGACATTTTGAGAGGTTCAGAGCAGCCAGGCTGTGGAAATTAAAAGGAAGGAATTGGGGAGGGAAAAAAATGCTGTTTCTTCATCCAAATCTTTCAAGCTTTTCTCAGCTTTTGCCTGTCTGTCTCTCATTTATCCGTCTTCCTCTTGGAATCTGACCTACTGCTCACAGTTAAGAGCCAGAGRTTATTTCCTGAGTGCAAAGCTCTTTCTGTGTCTAACAGTGAACAGATTTTAGAGCCATGCGAGTGCTTGAGGACAGGTGGAGAGCAGTGGGTTGGAGTTTTCTTGTCATGTCTCTCAGGAAAATTGAAAAAAAAAAGTTTTGATATAAATCCAGTGACCCTGTTAATAATAATAAAARCAAAATCATATCCTGTGGCTCATTTTCCAATACAGAGGCTGCATTTTTGATGTTTTGAGACTTTGGGGTCAAAAAGCCCCTTAGAAAAAAAAAATCCAATCTGCCTGCTTTAGAAGCTGCAAAATGACACACTGTGCCTTAAAGCTTAAATAATATTCGGACTTGTATCTGCACGCACGTTTACACTCTGCTCCCATTAATGCAAGCGCCCTCAGTGTCAGGAGCAGAGAGGAATGTGATTGCATGCACTTTACTCCAAATATGCAGTTTATCTGAATCGACATACATGCACATGGATCCTTTCTTGGGGGAACAATAAAGGTGTTTTTCCATTCCACAGTWCGGAGTGGTTCTCCACTGTACAGGTATAGCCTGCTCTTTCTTCCAATGTAAACAGTATACTCTGYACTTGGGCGGGATCAGCCGTTTATCATTGTTGCGCGTGTAAAGCCGCAGCGTAAGCTTTAGAGCTCAGCTCAGATCAGCTGTGAAAACGTGGCGATGCTTGTGGTGATACACATACTGATGTATTAATTTGTCATGCACACAAATGAAAACGTCAGCGTTCATGCCTGTAATTGATGCAACAACTTTACAGGGCGAACTGCCAACAACGACGCACAAACTCATCCAAAATCACTGAAACGCAGTTTCAGGAATCACAAGCCTTAGCACAGAAAGTATCTCTCTGGTCTGGGATTGATTTTAATTTGGTTTTGCCTCTACAATTTCATGCAGCGAAAAYGCGAGGGACTGTTTCTTGACAAAACAAGTTCAGGGGCTGTGTGTTTACAGAAGGGCAACTTTGATGCAAAGCAGAGACGTGACAAAAAAGTAACCTCAGCTTTTCCAGTATTGTTCCACATTGCCTTACAGTAGACTGAACAATGATTCATTTTAAATCAAAGACTGAATACTTTTTTTCTTTTTCCTAAATGGAATCAAAATAAACAAAAAAATATGTAGCTAACTTTCATTTTAACAGAATCCCATTGTGGTATTGGTGAAAGCACTCCAAAATAAACAAGACATTTAGCAGATTCTCCTTTCAGATGTTATTACATTTGATTAAAGTGGAACCATATAACTTGTTCCAATGGATTCTTTATAAATGTGATTTTCAGAAACGCATTTAGAGCCCACCGCAAAGACAGGATAAACTTTTAAAGTCAACTCAGTWCAAGATGGCTGCCACAGCTTGACCTGTGTAAACACAAAAATGACCACATCTCGGCCATTTCATTTTTTTTAAATACTGAGCTTAAGTTTGGTGTGGTGTTTTCTGAGAGTCAATCCCAAAATTTACACAAAGGGCTCACAGAGTATTTATTTATTAAAAACAAAAAAGTATGTACAATTAAAAACACAATCATAAATTAAATGAAAGGAAGCAAAAAGAAGAAAATATATTATATCTGTCCCCCTTTTTTCCCCAAAAGTAAATTGAAATAATAATAATATACAGAAAAACAATGTCAGATCCTTCCCAAACAACAATCCATATCAGTACACATTGCACTGCTTCGTATTTCTCCAACAAACTTGCCTTTATCACTCTCGATTATTCCACTCTCATTCTTGGAATGAAGTATGATGCTCCTTCAAASTGGTTTGAAATTTTGATTTTACAAACATCTCCACTCCCTTAAAATTGTAGCAAGTCTTTTAACAAAATGAATTGAATGTGTAAAGGTAATATGTTTATATGAGCCATATACTGAAAACATGTAAAATATTATAATCAATCAAATCATAGAATTTCAATAACTTCATGTGATAAAATAATGTATTTGAAGGAATTTAAAGTTTTCAGGTGATAATTCAGCTCTGTCATGTAAAATAAAAATAGCATTTGTAACAGTTTTGCATGCATTTCCCCAGACTTCWTTACAATATACAGTATACAGGGCTTTATCATTCAATAACTCCCTTACTTTACATGCTAGATCTGTGCCAAAAACTTTGGTATGCAAAGTGACTGGCAATATACGTTCCTTTAATTAATACTATTGTTTATACAAATATTGTTTTCTTGAAAGATGTTCTGCTAGGTTTTTGTTGTATAAAATGAGTGAAGARCTTTCTCTTTTATTGCAAAAGGGTTTGGCTTGATGTAGCTTTTCTTTTGTTTCTGAGAACTATTGTTCACTGAAGATGTGAAAGGTGCTGCACCGCATCTGCAGGATTCAACAAGCCTGATCTTTTTTTTTTTTTGTTTAAATGGTGAAAACAGTCATTTGCAATTAAAAGTACAAAAAAACAACAAAGAACAGTGTGATTTGAAATTTTAGCATAACCATGTCCAGKTCATAAAACCAAACGTGTCACAGATAATGAAGTTTATGCAGTGTTGTAAGCAATAATAGAAGCCGATACAGTTGGATGCAACTTTCCCTTACTATCCTCCTTTCTGTCCTTCCTATAACTGAGCCTGGACCCAATAAACCCATCCTCTCCCTGCAGTCGCCACGTGGACGTGGGAGGTCAGTCCTGCCTGCAAGACCTTGAAGGCAGGATGAACAAAATGATTAACATGTTTTCCAGACCCATAGCTCTTATGACCATGACATTTAACAATCTTCTCATGACAAGTGCTTAATCTTTCAGCATAGTCATGGTAATAACTCCCTCCCTTCCTGGTGAGCATCTGAAATCCCACAGCAGGGAAGAAAAAGGAGGTCCAGATGCAAGAATGCCTRTCTGGCCATTGACAAGGAGGAAAACAAAGAGGGATGGAGAAGAAGAAGTAAAAAATAAAACACATCAGAGACATCAAGGGATGGGAGAGGCAAAGAGTTATGTAAGGATACAGATGGATCATGGGATGAACTGTACAAAAAATGCTCCTTGTGATAGAAATAAGCCAAACTATGAGCCAAGATTTTACAGTGACAGAGAAGAGTTCAAGGACAGGGTTAGTTCAAAAAAAGACTAAGGGGAGTTACAAAACAGTTACAGAMAAAGCTCATGTTGAGTTTCAGCGCTATGTTTCTAATCTCAATAGCTTTAACAGAAAAACARTTTTCTTAGTTCTACTTGTTTCAACTGACAGAAAACCAACAGTTTTAGACTTTCTTTTAAGATTGCTTCATTTGTTTACTACCAGAGTGCAACTTGAAAACCGTCACAGTCAAAAAATATATATATATAAAGACAGACGGAGAAAATCAACAATGTGTTCTGACTGAAGCTGCTCGCAGTGTTCTGCGAAATAAACGTCAGTTGTGTTTCTGATATAGATCACTGACTAATGCGTGAGTCACTYGGCTCATCAGCCGCACGTTTGACTTGACTCATTTTACAACGTATCTGCGCTACGAGCACGTCTCACAGCTCCTGCCGTCGACTTGACGGGGCGTATAGATGTCCCCCGAAGCCGCGACTGTGTGTTATACTAAACAAAACAGAGGAGCCATTGTGTTGCGCCAGTCGCCAAGGTAAATTTGCATGCGGTCAAACGTGGGAGTCAACAGACAGATATGAATGCTCATACGCCCATAATTTTCCATTGTGTCCTACTTGAGCTGCACACTTGTCTGATGCCACAAGCATGGGTGTGGGCCTGTTGACAAAAAATTAGGTGTAAGGCTCAAAAATAGGAGAAAAAGCAAGCACAGTATTGCTTTTGTGTTCCTCRAAATCAGAATTTCTTGCTCTAAACCTTAAATCTGGTTAATCTTGTTTTGTTGTAAAGAAAAAAGAGAACAGTTTGATACAATAATTGTTATAAACAATGTTACAGTGTGGGGAAATATTCTGGTTGCAAGCTAGCAACAAATTACTTAGTTAGTTACATTTATTTTTAAATAGTTGTAACATGGTGAGATACATTTAGTTTTGCCCCATTGGACTGAGGCAAAAATTTAAACAACATATTGTAAGAAAATTTAGCGTTCATTAAACTGGAATCGAGACGAAACCACATAAATGTTGAACAGATTAAATGTGAGGAGAAGAGGCCCAAACAACCCAGACCTGGTTAATGAGCGAGCCTTTATTGCTTTCGTTGAAGCAACCAGAGCAACGCTGCCTGAAAGCGGAAGTTCCGGTCTATAATAGACAGGGATCTTCAGTGCCTTGTATGCCCCCTACAGGTCTACGGCTGAATCGCAGACACTCTGAACAGCAATGCTCATCTAATGTTTTTATTAACGGTTTATTATGTGTTGTCAAGGTGTTTCGGGCATGTACCTAAAACTATTTTAATCAGAACATTACAATAGTCAAACCATAGATTATAAAAGTCAAGCCTAAAAAAGAGGGCACACTGACACACCATTTGTCAAGCCTAAGACAAATGGTGTGGTGCTTTAAATCAGTATCTAACTAATAAATTCCTTCAATATCATATACCTACATCAGTTGACCCCAGGACGCTATGGAAAATATGCAAAATATGCAATATACATGATTCTTTCTGTAAATGYGCCATTTATTTGTTTAGTTATTGGATTTGTACAATTTAAAGCTTGACTGGTAACCAGAYGATCAAACATTCGAAAATATATTTTTTGTCCTATTTCATGGAAATGGAGTTTAAACAAAAGTTCAACTCTGGAAGACTAATAGCCTCACCTGCTCCTGCCGACCTCCACGTCTCAAGCCCAGCCACGTYCAATCAGCTCCTGACTACCAGTGAATAAAAGCCAGTAATCTCAATCAACCCCTCTGCATGCCAGCTGACTGTCAACCTAACACCACTCCTCCTCCACCCTTCATCTTCTGGTATCCAAGGGCGCTCCTCCCTTTTAACCTCCACCACCAGTGTCGGGGGGAAGAAAACTCCTACCCCTTMACTCAAAGCATCTCTTACGAGGTTACAGCTTCACTCAGCGCTCTCGTCCTCTGCCGGGGTCCGAGCGCCAAACTCTGATGATGCCTTTTATATCAATCCCGTCCAGCCGTCTCAGTCGTTGTATCCTTGGGCAAGACACTTCACCCACCTTGCCTACTGATGGTGGTCAGAGGGTCCGGTAGCCCCGGTGCATGGCAGCCTCGCTTCTGTCAGTGTGCCCCAGGGCAGCTGTGGCTACAGTGTAGTTTGCCATCATCAGTGTGTGAATGTGAGTGTGAATGGGTGAATGTCTGTTAGTGTAAAGCGCTTTGGGGTCCGGAGGGACTTGAAAAGCGCTCTATAAGTTCAGTACCATTTACCATTACCATTTACCACCAATAGTCTGTCTTTGTGTGAGTCCTTCCAGGTTGAAATATTATTATTAAATGGTTACTTTATACCTGTAGWATCAAGATTCTCATCATTTACTCAAAATAAACTTATACTAATTTACTCATCGTTGGCTATTCACCATCTTTAGACTTATCAAAATAAACAGTTTTCTGCAGATATATTTACTTGGGGTGGGACAAGTCMGATGGCATTTGCAAGAACGTTTCCAGAATACAGCGACATACGCAGTGGGGGTTTCAGTTTCCTTACATGAGTTGCAGAGGCGAACTGTCCTGTTAGAACATGTTTAAATGTTTAAAAAATCTGTGCGACAAAGTTCCTCGCAAAACTCACAAAGTCAATGGGTGTCTCAAACACACCTGTGTTTTGTTATAGATGCCTCTAACTCAAGTCAAGAAAGCTAAATCTGTTGCCCTGTCATGGTTTTGCTGTTTTGAGATGTTTTATTTCTGGTGTTTTTATTGTGTTTCCTGTCATTCCCCAGTACTTTTCCTCAGTTGGATTTTGCTCCTCGGGACTGCCCTGCCCTCTTACACCTGTTCCGGCTGTTTAAAACATGTCTACACAGCTTGTTGGCCACTTGATTCCAAMCACTCAGAGTTCAGTGCAATGAAAGCAAAAAAGTATCCATTTTCTCATAATTTTTCTGCAATTTTGAATCACCAAATATAGTCTTCAGTTGTGGCCCACTGGTTTCCTTCATGGAGCCAACAAAATATCACAGTATAAACATTTTAAGGAGCAACTACTGTTGTATTGTTTTTCTAACTTCAATCACTAAAGAACTGTTGTTTCCTGATTTTCGGTCACAAAGAAAGTTTGTTTAATTTTATGAACACAAAACAGAAATCAGTACAAAAAAAAAGTATATTGATTTTTTTACAGTTAAAGCTGTAAAGTATGTTATAATACCTAAAGAGAAATCAATATCAGCAGCTTGACAAACTTCTGAAATTAAACCAGGCCACAAAAATCTGTGATTCCCTTAAACAAAAATAAATGAGATRAACATTTATATTTTCCAGACTAGTTTGGTTTATGGTCAAATAGTTGAAAATTTGTGCAACATTTTCTCAGAAAATTAAATGGATACACMAACAAAACAGATTGCTCATCTTTCTTAAATATAATACTAAACCGATGAACAGGTTTGACTCAGATCAGTTCAAAATGTACTTACTTATTTTATAGTTAGCCAAGCATTTATTCAAATGAAAAATTGCCATTTTTTGCCATTCTTGTTTTAGATAATATTTTATTTTGTGCACAAATGGATGCAACTACAATAGTTAAAGGAGCAAATTTCTTAGAAAAATGGGGCTGAATTTGGAGAGTCATCCTGTAACTGGTCGGCTGCCAGTTTAAACCCTCATTCTGTCTGTCTCAGGCATTGAGTSCTGAAGATGGTTAAAAATACAGTTTATTGTCTACTATAGAATTTGATAAAATGTTTTATAGTGAACATTTGTTTAAAACCTACCTATTGTATTTTTACATAAATATATGAACTAGTCCTATTAAAGAGTGATAATTCTGTTAGATTTGTGAGAATTTCGTTGTATTGTAGAGCAAACAAAAAATAAATCCCAAATCAAACCCAAAACAAAAGTGATCCTGTCATCTGTCTCGCTGTTTGTCAGTCTGCCGTCAAAAAAGCGTACTAAAGACTTGACCCCAACGCTTTCTGTTGTGTGTGGTCTTCACATCACTCTGTCATCGCTCTTTTTCTGCGCTTCTGTCTCTCGGCTCCTCCCCCTCTCTCCCCCCCACACCTCCCCTCTCTCGCCCCCTCCGGCTGATGTCAACCACCTGTCTGTGTGGGACCTCCCAGGCCCATCCTCTGTCTGTTCGCAGCATGCCTTGTTAAGTGTGTGAGTAGAGTTATGGTGAGAGAGATAAAGTGGCTTCTTTCCAGTGCAGCCTCATGTTTTTATTTATTTTTTTTTTTTTGTATTTGATTTGCAGCTTAGATAAATTAATATTTGCTGTGAAAAGATGACTCCAAAATTCCAGTTGACACTATTAATCCTCAAGTCTTAACTCTAACAAAACCAGATGAGAAATAAAACAYGAAATAAAACCTCACTGCAGTTGTAGCAATAWAAAAAAAAWACAATAAAAATGTWAAATCCTCATTGGTTCAGTAAATTCCGGGATCCTGTCTGGCTGACACAGCTGTAAACTGGATTTAATGATTTTGTGCATTCTCACATCGGCTCAGTTCAAAAGCACTAGCAAGTGGCGTCGCTTATATCCTTGGGGCTAAGGTGTGTGCAATACGTATCCAACACAAACAAATGCATACATGCAYGTACCTCGTACACCTGCACAAACTACATCCCTCCAATGCTGGTGTGGTTTATGCCTCTGTTTCCTCTGCGTGCTCTCTTTGACAGCAAAGTGAGTAAACTCGACCTCTGTTAATAGATGGGAATTTATAGAAGCAGGAATTCATGTAACTCTTACAAACAAAGCAAAAAATGCTACTTTCATCTTAGTTAAGGTATTCAAATGATTAAAATGAATATTTTAAAATCATGTATTTCAATAGGATGACGACAGCAAGGCAGGACTACGTGTCCATACGTGATAAACTGAGAGCAATATGACAGTCTCATCATAGCACACACACACACACACACACACACACACACACACACACACACACACACACACACACACACACA
>NW_013952405.1:3829938-3831979 GCF_001266775.1 Austrofundulus limnaeus
GCACACACGCACGCACGCACGCACGCACGCACGCACGCACGCACGCACACACACACACAATTGAAGTGAACAATTCAAAACAGCCAGTGTGCTGCTAAATCAACAGATTAAGTCCACAGCACTGTTATTTTTGTTGTAAGAAAGGTCTTAGCAATTTGATGATTTATCAGCTACTGTGCTTGTGCACATGCAAGACAAGACAAAGAGCCATAGCTGAAAGTCAGAAAGGCATTTAATACAGAATGAGCAGACATGTCTGCACACTTAGAGYGTCACTTGCTGAGGTATGTACAGTCCACACATACTGCATGCATATGCACAAGAGGAGAAGCACGCAGACACAGGCAGACACGGCCCTTTGATGCAGCGCCTCTTCAACCCAAGCCTTCAGCTGTCAAACACTGACTCACACTAACAACCCTGGCTTCAATTTTCAGTGTTTGCTAAAGTCCAAACAGAGTCGTTTGAGTTTTGTACAGTGTAAAAAGAAGAAGGGGGAAAAAGGGCCCTGATAGTAAAAGCTACACATGCACAACAATGAATCTGCCCAGTCTGACATGTCAAACACAGTTTGTGATGATTTTTTTTGTTAGGTAGGTATTCTTCTAAACATTGTTTGATCTTTTGCTGGAAACTTTGACATAAATTACTGTAGAAAGGTGACACAATATTTTCCTATTTCTACAGTCTCTATCTTATAGTATGGGATTCGTTATGGAAAATTTTGCTTCTTTCGTAACAAGCAACATGCTCAATATAAGAAATAAATTATATTGTGGTGCTAAAAGAAATAAAATATCAATGCTTGGATGCTGACTATATTCTGCTGTGCCCTGTGCTCTCTGCTCCTGTGTTTGTGACTCAGGATTCTGACCCACCAGGTGCCCACTCTCCTCCACAGGCACAGACGTAAAATCCCAGCAATGAACTCTGACCTTTTGCCTTTCCCATTGAATCCAGTCTGGAGCCTTCACATGTTTTGTTTTTTCTTTTACCCAGATGTTCCTAACCCAAACTTTTTTTAGTGATCAAAGTCTTCTGTTTGCATTTTGAACCATGTATTATCTCCTCGCTCTTTCCAAATGGAAGCTTTTCTGTAATTGTTTGCTCCAAGCTTAGAGAAGAGATTATTTTGCTCAATTATATGTTATGCTTGTAGAAAACCTTCTATGCATTCAAAGTGAGGTTATTCTAAAGAAACACACTTGGAAGAAAATGTCCATTGCCTTTAATTTGAAGTGTAAAATAGTGGAGATTACATGGTTGAGTTTTATATGGAAAAGTGAGCAAAAAGAGATGTATTTAATTTGAATGAAGCAAGGAACAAGACAAGAGGCCACCCCAGGTATGTAACAAACCCTGGTTTGTTAGCTGCTACTCCAACCCCAGCATGACTTATTTTCTTTGTAAAATTTATTCAAGTTCTCATGGTTAATAATATGGAGTAACTGTAATTATTACCATTGCATGTGTGTAAAAATGTTCRTTAGAAGAGGATCTGATCTGAACCTAGAACTTTTCTTCAGCTGAGTCGTGACAAACAAAAATATTTTGTTTTAATTTAGAAAAGCTTCTCTTTGTTATTAATTTACTTTTTCAKTCTTTCATTAAACCATTGCAGGCTGATACTGTCCAAGATGTTATACTGATCCAGAGGTAAGGTACTTTTGCTAGAACTGAACTTTCCAAAATGCATTTAACAAGTAAAAATAAGGTAAAATAAGTCAAAAATTATTTAATAAAAATTACAAATGACTGTAGAATATGTGCTAGGAGTCATTTTCAACCAATTTTCTCGGGGTCTTCTGTATATAATTAATTAATAATGATTCATCCATCTTTCTTTTTTTACCTGGGCAGATTTGAGTCTCTGCATACAAACCACAACATGCACAATCAAAATGACTAAGGTCATAGATTTAACAAAACTTGTGGTGTTTTATATACATAATGTTGGCAATCTAAAGAAAACTAATATTTTCTTCTAATATTTTCTTTTTGTTACAGTTTGTTTTACACACACACTCACACACACACACAC
>NW_013952405.1:3832072-3838487 GCF_001266775.1 Austrofundulus limnaeus
CACACACACACACACACACACACACACACACACACACACACACACACACACACACACACACACACACTAAAGCTTTTAAGCATTCATGCTCTTGCCCTGCTGTAAATAACATTGTTAAATATTAATGGTCAACTTTATTACAAGTAGTCTTAAATCACTGCCTTCACTTATTCGTTCCAGAAGATGGTAGTGAGAATTAGGTTTGAGGATTATGCCCAGCTTTCTAGATCAAACAAAAAGAACACCCTGCACATTTTTTTGTGCTTCAGTGTAAACACAGGTTAAGTCATGACTCCTCACAGTTTCAGACTGGGCCCAGGTGTGCAGTCACAGCCTGTCCAGGTGTCCCATACAACACTGTGGAGTCTAGAGGGCTCACATCACTCCACCTTTTGTCTTTAGGTAGTGGATCCAGCTATAACTCCATAATCTGAGAAAGTTTAAATTTGCAGGGGGTGTATGTGAACAGCAGAAAATGAAACAATTGAATGCAACTTAAAATGTACGTGAAATGTGCTCCTARCTGCTGTGAACAATTAGATGTTTTGATGCACAAGTACATAGCAATGCCTCATTGCACTAAGAAATCTAGAAATATCAATTTGGACAGGCCTGGAATAGTAATAAATTATAATGAAATAAATTACTTAAATTGAAAATGAGACTTTAACATAGAAAACATATAGAAGTCATGGATTTAGAAGGAATCAAGTTACACAATATCAGGAAGACCTGCAGTTACAAAAGTAGCATTGGATTTGGSGATGACAATATTTGTTGCAATAAATCCACATTATTCCTCATGCTGTCATCACAGCATTCATAAAACTMTTTATGTGTCTTTATTGCTACAGCCTCTATCATCTAAAGCTGCTGCAGATGTTCAGGCCAGTAGGGGTCCATCTGATTGCCAAGTACATGGTTTCCAGAATTTATAGCAACTCTTTACAATGTTAATGTTGCACACACTGACATTACGGTGATGATAATTTTTTATTATACCAATAAACAAATACATAAATAAGTGGGTATAACTATTAAATGTGGTATAAATTCAGCAAGTCACTTTTTAAAAATGTTCACATTTTTTCTTTGCATCACTCATGAAGTAAATAAAAAATAAAACACACTACAATACTTTGGGAAGAGGTATTCTCATTAAGGCCCATGTTCATAGTAAAGTTGSTAAATAAACTGGTTTGTGCTCACTTATAAGCATTAACTTTGACTTTGTTTTAACTCTGTAGAAAACAGAAAATTTAACATTTTTTCCCTACAAAGTCAGGATTTATTATAGCTACATGTTTTAAGTGTATTGTGTATTTCTGATATATATAAAAAATGTTGAAATATCTATTTTAATTTAGAGTTTAGATAATGCACTGAATTATATTTTTATTTTATATATTTTTTTTTGCAGCACCTGACTGCTTTGGTACTGATGGGAACATTATCGTCATCATCAAACTTTGCTAAAAGGCCAAAAATAATTTAATAGTTGTAAACACTTATGCACAATATAAATATTTTAACCATATTATGTTTTTAGTCCCAGTGAAAGGAACAAAAAGGTATGTTACAGTTTAAACCTGACAAAAATAATGTTCCAAATTTGCAAAAGTTATTAAACATAAATGGGCACAGAGATAAAAAGCCGGAATGTAATGAAGCCAAAAGGTTTTGTTGTTATTCTTGAGTKTATTGTAAATAAATGTATTTTCCAGTATGTGTTGTAAAAAAAGAACTGARTCAGATTGAATCAGTATGTATCAGCTTGTAGGTACTTCAGTTTGTCACTTCTTTGCACATATTCTAYAGTAACACTACAAAGGTTTGTGCATCTTGCTCCAAAGTGTTATTCTCTTCTTTCTGTCTTTTTGCTTCACATACAGTACACACACATGCACACACACATGCAGACATGCACAWATGCACATGCACAATCCCACACATGCACATGCTGGTGCTAACACAGGGAAAGCTGTAACTCAACTTCAAAGGGAAACCTGAGAGGGTCATGAATAATCACAGACATCTTTGTCTGCGGGGGGAAACAGCACTGTCCATCTGCCCTCCATACACATAGGGACACTAGTTCATATCACTAAGGCTGTTTCAGCACAACTACTACACTTCTTAAGMTAAATGGTCAAACAAGTTGGACCGTATTCATTTAGTCCAAAGCTACAAATWTGATCAGTTTTGGGGTAATGATGCAACATCATAAAGATCCTACAGGCATCTAGTAAGCAGGTCAAACCAAACTATTAACACAGATAAAGTTGCAGATTAGAAGCCAAAGGAAGGATTTATATACATATATTGATTTGTAAAGATCTGTGCATGATACTGTAAGTTTCTATTTGTGTTTATTGCTTAAAATGAGGACATAAGTAATATTTTTAGTCAATATTTTCCAGCGTTAACAAAAAGGCAAAGTACAGGAACCATTGAGAAGTTCTCCAGATACAGACTGGTGGATTTTTCTCTTCCCACTTCTTGTGAAACAACAGAAAGGTCAACTTCCCATCTGGGATGCACTTGCAGCCAAAATCAGAATTTTTTTTGAAATTGTTGTTCAAAAAGACCAAAAAAAAAAAGTTTCATTTTTTACAGCTTTACTATCTGGGCTAAGCTCAAACTTTTGATCTTTCCCTTTTTTTCCCTTTTAAATCCAACACACATGTGCAGAACTGCAGCTGTTCTTGCAAAAAAAAAAAAACAAACAAAAAAAAACAATCAATATGTGCAAGTAACAAAACATACGCTAAACTGTGAGGCTTCTGTTGTTTGTTGTTGTTGTTCTGACATTTCTTCAAGCCCTTTTCAAAATAATTTCCCATTTTTCTCAAGAGAGATTCAGATCAGATTCAAAGAGCAGGGATCACATCGCCGAATCTGAAAGTCATTCTTAGAATTTTTGGTGAGTAATGTTGGTTTATGAGCGTAAACGTTCGAGATGACATTCTTCTTGTCAAATCTCGAGAGGAATTCCCTTGTAGGAGTGGCAGCCATAAGGACTGCATTTAGCCTATGAGATTGCTTCAGCACAAACACACATTTACAAATATCAGTTTAAAAACAACAACAACAACAACAACAACAGAAAGACCTATAGGCCCCACCCACAGATAACCTCACTAACTTCACGTTTGACACTGGAGCTCATCAGAATCTACAAGTCTTTTGAGGGTTGTGTAACACGAGTGGAGAGAAAGACAGAAAAAGAGGTGGGGGGGACGGAGAGACAAGGTAACCTGATGTCCCAGGAGTTTACTGAGCAGTAAACGAGTTTCCATTGAAGTTTGGAGACCCCCCATTTTTTTCTACTCCTCTCTTCTATTCTCACTCTCCTCCCTTTGCTTTGACCTTCTCTATGCACCCTCTCCTTCTGAAATTACCTGGAAAATAAAAATTGGAAAAATGTTGCCTCCACATGAAAAGGCAAACTTTAAGCAATGAGTTCTTGTATTTTTTTTTTGATACCTCCTCCAGAGTGTTGTAGCCAGCTGCAGTTTTCTTTTTCACCCCTCTAAAGAGGGGGCTGAAAATAAATTCACAGGCTCCACTTGAACTTGATGACAGGTAAGAAAGAAAAGGGCTCAGATTTGAAGATAAACTCTGGTTTTCGGTTGACACACACACTTTTACAAACAACAAAACTCACCACCCTGCAAAGCTCCTTGTCCTCTCTTCCAGGTGAGGTAAAAAAAGAGGAAAAAATTAAAACAAAAAAAAACAAAAAAACAAAACAAACTTCAATATTCCACCTCACTGTTTTTGAGGTCTGGAGTGAAATGATCCCAAAGTCAAAATCCCGCTCCTGCTTTTCAAAGCTGTGCATCAGGGTCTTGGGCCATCCACTTCTGTCTGTCTCCCTCCCACACTCTCAGAGAAATGGATTGTTCTGAAAGTTTAGAGAGGAGTCCCAAAGCTCTTCCCTCCTCTTCCTGTGTTCAGGTCCTAGTGCCTACCTTTTCCACTTACTGGTTACTTTCATCATAATAAAATAATAAATAAATAAAGCTGCCCTTAATATACAACTTCCAGCCAGAGTTGAGTAATGTGTCATACCAAATATTTCCAAATATTGCACCGGTATTACAATCATTAAATATCTGCTGCCAAGTATTTCTTCATTCATTTGATGCTCTTGGCTTTGTGAAAAGCAGTAAAGAAAAATTTAGACTTTTTTAATGAATAGGAAAATTTAACTTTTTGTACTTTTTACAGTGACTTCTAATTTGAGAACCCAAAATAACGCAGGACACCAGTCCAGTTCTCAGACATGAACATTCATTAGCTCATAAAATTGATCCCATCACACTGTGACCCATATTACATTCTCCACATGATGGCCACTGGCAGTTCGCCTCATTCATTATAAAACAAAAACAGTTAAGAGTATCTGCAAAACCGATTTACGCCTCCTGAAAATGACATAATTTCAGGAGGAGACATGACCTCACTGAAGGTGACAGTTTTCAAACAAGGAATCTTTGAAGTATTAAATGTTGAAACATTATGTGTTTGATTGTGTTGTATTTGTGAAGCATAGATAATCGCTAAAAAAACAAATTGTTCTCACAACAATCTTAATCACAGTGTAAAAATAAACTTATTACACATTGGTTATAAAATATTCTAACCATCTCAATCATAAATATGTTAATGTGAAATGCAATTAAGACTCAATATAAGTAAATCAATACATTTCTTACATGGCTAACCTAACTGCCAGCATCATGACTTATAGACAAGTGTTTTCTCCACTACCCTGTTAATTTTAAAGCCTCGTAGATAACTTATAATAAAACATAAGACAAATCTACCAAGGGGTTCATTATACAACTTTTCATGGTAATGTCAAAGTCTGGAAAGGAGATGAAAGCAGCAAATTTTGAAGTCAACATAAGGGAGTTTCTAACAATAAATAAAGCTGGTGAAGTCATCAGGTCACTCATGAAAGAACTAGCAGAAGCAGAGCTGATTGGCCATTTTGGAGAACCTTTAATTTACAAAGATTAGCTTCCATGGTTGTAATCTGACAGTGCTGTTTGTTTTTTTATGTGTGCCACGCTCTCCTCAGGGATGGAGCTAAGACCCCTTCTGAGATGAATGATACTTTCTAATGTTATGAACCTTTTGTTCCATCTGTTTCTTACTGTATTTTATGATTATTGAAGCACTTTGTTTCATGAGGTAATAGCAATAAAAATTAAAGGCGGCTATTTTGCTAAACSAACTTTCTTTTACTTAATGTCATGTCATAATGTCCTTCCCTCATCCAAAAAAAAACATACCTTGATTGTTGCTTTGACTTGTTCATGCATGTTAGATCCCCCGTTCCAGCTGTCTCAGTCGTTGTGTCCTTGGGCAAGACGCTTTACTCATCTTGCCTACTGATGATGGTCAGAGGGTCCGGTGGCACTGGTGCATGGCAGCCCCACCTCTGTCAGTGTGCCCCAGGGCAGCTGTGGCTACAATRTAGTTTGCCATCATCAGTGTGTGAATGTGAGTGTGAATGGGTGAAYGTCTGTAAGTATAAAGTGTTTTGGAGTCTAGAGGGACTTGATAAAGTGTTGTATAAGTTCAGTCCATTTACCATTTAGATAAATCCTTGAATCTCCTGTGGTAGCCATGTGTGAGGCTACCTAAACGTTTGTTGGTACAAAGCACCGCCTATTTGTACATAGCTCCTCCCTGGAGCTCAGTCTGCGGCCGAGCTGCCGCTCCACAGAGCACCCCTCCCCTGAAGCATTGTTGTGAAGACGTACTGAAGTGGGAGTGTTGGAAATGGTAGGAAGTTCGGGAGGGCAGGTTTCTTATGTATTTTCCAGTTAAATTACATTTCAATTTTATATCACAATACCACAGCCTCAGTTATGAAAATGCTGTATGCATCAAAAATATATTTGTTTTTGCATTAGAAGCTCTAGTAAAACCTCTACCAATCCTTTTTTAAATAAAACTGTCACTTTTTGAAAGATGAGTTAACAAAATATCCCCATACTTCAACAGCTAAATCAGAAATCAGAAATGTGTGAACATACAAGAATGGACTTTTGATGGTCTGATGCAGCCAGGAATTCTGAAACCTGTCAAAATCAAATGTGATGAAAAAAGGGGAAATAAAGCAACCAAAAAGATTTACAATGATAGCTCCTCAGCCTGATTGCTGCCTGCCACGCCCTGCATTCAGCCGAGGTATCACATCAATCCCTTTCTGACGTTTCTCAGTGTTCTCGTTTATACATTTTTGTTAGTGAATGTTGGTCTTGCTTTCGCACAGTTTTTCCGGTTTTGTGCATTTCTCTCTTTCATGACTTCTCTCTAACCTGAACCGTATCATTGTCAAAGCCCCTGGAGCTGAGAACATTCATACCAACCATGCTCCACAAGAGAAGTGGGGGGG
>NW_013952405.1:3838981-3840580 GCF_001266775.1 Austrofundulus limnaeus
GATTGTGTGGCAGTGTCATTGTGCCTTCCTGGGCAAACAAAACATAGTAAGTTTATTTTTAAAACTACATTCTATTTTAATGTCCGTGAGAAACTTTTATTAGTTCCAAATGGGTCCTGAGCCAAACAACAGGTGAAAATATGAGAAGAATTTCTACTCTGAAAGATGTTTTTACTCCCAAGGACACATTCAACTGAAGCAAACAGTCCCTTCAGGGCAGCATTGTTCTTTTTTTTTTCCGACACTGTGTGACATCTTCTAATATGGGTGTGTATGTGTGTGTGTGTGTGTGTTTGTTTGTGTGTGTGAGAGAGCTTGTGTCACTGTCAAAATTGCCTTGGTTCTTGTTATCGAGTCTGTGAAAGGGGAAACTCCCAGACAGTGAACTATGGCCCTGAACTCCACTCTGAGGTTGGTCAGGGTGAGAAATGATGAGGAGGGGTGAGCACGTTGATTGAGAGGGTGGTCAGTAGGTCAAGAGTGGACGGATTCTCTCATATTTTAGGCATTTTGATGCTGGAGTTACTGCAGACGACTTGTGTGTGTAAGTATGCATTGGTTGTTGTTAGGATCTGTGTTTTTTTCTGTTTTTTAATAGCTTTTTGAGTTTTAAGATTTGATCTGTTTTTGTGAGCTTTGGATGCCGTTTTGTATACGTGTGTTTTCCCCGATGTTCTTCTGTGTCACCACTCACTCTCTCAGTTTGTTTCTGCTCCTCTCATTTAGCCTGTCATGTCTAGTATGTATTAGTTCTGGTGTCTCTACATCCTCATCAGCCCAGTTCTATAAGTTCAGTTAGTTTTTTTCCACTCACCAGCAGAGCATTGTTGGTTTCATGCCACAGTCTGGTCTTCTTTCTGCTCCTAGACATGCTCCTCGTGATCTTTATAAGTTTGTATTCACATGAGATTTTGCCACTGTAACAGTTGCTGGGTCAAACTTTATTACAATTTATTTAAACATTTGTGTTTGATTCATTGAAAGAGGCAATTCATTGAAATTTGATTTTGTTTTATATAAAACACATCAATGAGATGTTGTTGTCCTCTAGTAAAAATAAGTTTATTGTGTGTTTATTTAAATAAATAAAAACAAGAAAACTAATTTTCATCAAAGCACTGAAATAATTGTTTGTGGTTGTGTGAATGCAGTA
This sequence comes from Austrofundulus limnaeus, assembly GCF_001266775.1. NCBI lineage: Eukaryota > Metazoa > Chordata > Actinopteri > Cyprinodontiformes > Rivulidae > Austrofundulus > Austrofundulus limnaeus. The sequence goes on from NW_013952405.1 coordinate 3,840,135, forward strand.
AAGTTGACTACAAAACATCATAACAATATATCTCCCTGAACGTGTGTCATATTAACCCTCCTGTTGTCCTCATTTTCTGTATACACCCTTTGTCCTCTGGGTCAAAATGACTCGTCTCCACTAAATCCCCAATATAAGCAGCTTAATTGAATTTTAAACACCAAATTTCATCTTGTATATTGTCATTCACCACAAAATGTGTGAATACTTGAGTTTTCCCTCTCCACTTGAATTTCTATAGCTTAAGAAGGGAAAAAATATGCAAAAAGGAGTTTCGAATGCATTTTTATTCATCTCAATGACTCATTTTCTTTTACTTTTCTCCAGTGAACAATTTAAGAGAATGTACAATACAAAAATATGAAAAATAACATAACCCATTCAACTAATTAGCACATGTAGGGCAGAATAGAAGTGCACAGCCTTGCACACAGTATGTGTTTTAC
>NW_013952405.1:3841072-3846248 GCF_001266775.1 Austrofundulus limnaeus
CAATATCATGGGCATGAGAAACGGCATACCTTGTGGGTCCTGGGGTCATCTTTATGATATTTTGTTCTGCGTGCCTGTCGTGTTGGTCAAATGCCGCTGAGGACCATGCTATTTTGCCATGCTCTGGGTTGTGTTCCTCTCCATCTTCTTCTTCGGATACATCCTCTACTTCCTCTTCTGAATCAGAGTTGTCTTGCTGGACATGTGAGAAAATCACCTCTAAAGCCTCTTCAGTGTTATAACGCACACTCATGGCTTGTGTGGCACAGACACAATTCGGGATCCTGTTATGCAGCACCTTTATATTCTCTTGAAATAACAGGTGGTCTTCTGAAGTCTGCGAGAACACCACCTGATTTGCCTTGTTTACTTTTGCTACTGATTGATCAGAGACACATCTAAAACTTTGTAACATTCTGTGGTTTGTAAATAACTCTGTGACCTTGATTTCAACTCTATTTGCCTCAYGGGTCATTTTGACCCGAAGACCATCTTTGTACTTTTTTWTGTACAGCTTACATGGAAATGTGAATAAAAGCAACATTTAACTTTTTTTCTATTATTTTGGCCAATCTAGGCAAAGTCTTAAAATCWCAAGTTAAAAAAATAACATTTCGGGGATTTTTGGGGGGTTTTAACACAGTGGCGGGTCATTTTGACCCGAAGACAACAGGAGGATTACAACTTAAAATTCACATAAATGCTTATTTGTATTCTAATCCAGTCATAATCTTGCCTTAATATGCGGTCTTCAATTTACAGCTCTATAAATTCCTCTAAATGCCTGTAAATCCCCGGGAGCCTGCTCTGATAGTCGTACAATTGTTTGAATGTGTGCTGCACGATGCCACATCATTCAAATCTGCATGACTCAGTACAATTTGTTTGTAAATGTCTGTGTACTATCCAGCTGCAGCAGCAGCATAAAATTTACATCCGGAACCAAACACCCTCATTGTTTTTATACTGGCACTTAAAACCAGACCAATCCTCARCCGTGCTCAACACGTTTCTGATTGTTATCTCGGGGGTTGGATACGTTTTCACTTTGGCACAAAAATGCTGTTTGCAGACAAATACATAATAATGTGTAAGGATGTGTTGCAAACACATCCTTATTCATCAGCTGTCCTCTAAAAATGATGTCACACTCCCACAGGATGTCAGAAGTTAACAATCRCCATGGCTTGATTACAGAACAGTTTGAACACTAATCATAGGATTATCAGTTAATTTCACATTCCCATCATTTGCTCAAGTGGCTGCTAATGTACCGTTGATTAGAGCAGGTGTAAGGTGAACCTGAAAATTACAGGATTTTTGTATAAATTCAGATTAAAAACATGTTTGTKCCAGTTGTTTTCTGACTATGTAATGTTATTTTTTAATCTGGTACTTTTGCATTCTTAAAGATGACATTTCATACAAAATCCACTGTTTTTGACAATACATTTTGTTGTGTACTTGAAGTCTCTAGGAGTGCAGAACATTTGAATTTAGTCTGTTCAGTTGTGGACAGTAGAGTGTCTGATTAAGGAACCTTAATCTTCATTTTGCAATTGATGTGGTCCTGCTGACATTCTCATAACATGACCTTTTGGCTTGCACTGAAGCACTTTACATGTTTGTGTGTGAAGTGGTCAGCGTGTGAGTGGGTACCTCCAAGGTTCTCAATCAGAAAAAGGCTTAGAAGCCCCCCGTGAAGTTAAACTGAGACATTTTAACTGTTTCAGTGTCCTGTTTACAAATGTTAGCATTTTGCTCTGGCCTGGCATAGTTGAGAAGCATCTCATCTGAGCGGTAAAACTTTCAATATACAGGTTCATCTACATTTTAACACTCATGAGATATGGATCATGACCAAAAGAGATAGATCCGGAATACAAGTGGCTGAAATTGTCTTCCTCTGTAGAGCCTAAACAAAAGGTGAGATACTTTGTCATCGAGGGGGAGATCGGAGCAGTGCTGCTCTTTTTACCTTTAAATAATCTACAACAAATGAAAAAAAGCTGTCCTTGTTCGAGACTCTTTGTCTCAGCAGGAATGGTGAATGAATAAATCAATTTCACCTGCACATTTGTCGACTGTGTGCATACGTGTCATCCTGTGAGGTTTATTGAATGACTGCTCCTCTGCACATTGCTGAGTTAGATTGCTCATCCTCCTACGCCCTCATCATGGCCTTGTGCTAACGTACCCCAGAAGCCTCTTCACTCATTGACTCTTCTGTCTCCTTCCTCCCACGTTCTCACCATACAGAATCCCATTATTGTCCCATCCAAGGACGGACTGAGCTGCGCACGGGCTGGAATACAGACCGTCATACACACCATGCACAATATACACATGGATCAAAAGCCACAGCGAAAACATTTTAGAGCGTGTAGAACATATTCTTTTTTTAAAAAAAAGTTTGAACAAGCTAAATAGTTTCTTCAAAGTTCCCACAGATGTCCTCCAACTCTAATCTCCTTTTAGAAAAATAAGTATTTTATTAAAACCAAACTTCCTGTGTGTGTGTTTATGTGTGTTACTGAACTTGTGCAAAAAATAAGTGCATTAACCTTTCACTYCACTGAGCCTATTACATGCACCGGTTCTAATGAAACAAATTCCCAGAGTTTTAGATGAAATCAATGCATGTCTTGTGTTGATTTGGTATTTGAACCTATGCCAAAGTGAAGAGGTGAGAGCCAATCACATGCAGAGACAGACACTGCTGTTGACATGCTGTCCATCTAACCCTGAAGAATTGCCTCTGCGGCTGTCGGTTAATTTATTAAATAAAAATGATTTTGTGAGTTTCAGGCATATATGAGTCTGAGATGTGTGATTTTGTCAGCACCATCACTCTGTGGTCACACATAGCCTTGTTTAGTGACTGGCTGAACACAGGGGACATTGTATCCTGTAACAAAACCCCAGCCTCCGAGGTCTTTTGTTTCACAGGTCCTGACTCAAAACACATTATTGAGCTTGACTTTCAGCGTGCGTACGGTATATTTACCATACATTCCAACTCTSAATGCTGAAGAACAGGAGCCAGAAATGGTTTCAATAAAGTAACAGAAATCTGTGAGCAGGAAATCACTTGGCTCTTGTCCTTACCAACATAGCTAAACCTAATTTGTGGTTCAAACTTTCCAGAAGCTAGTTTCACAGACATGCCAAAAAACATTACCAATCTCATAATCTTTAACAGAATCCAATTTTCACAAACTTTCCCACAACCTCCTCTGAGTTTTTTGTACCTCCTTCGAGATACCAAGTTTCAAAGGTCATCGACTTTCACCCAACATGAAACGAACGTGACTCATCCCACTGCAGCGCACACAAGAACACATTCTTAACAAGTCATACAGCACTTAAAAATTATTTCCTCTCAATTTGTCAAAGAGTGTTYATCCTCGTTCCATTTTGTGCCACGTTTGTTGTCATAACTAAGCAACGGACATGAGCAAACAGGTATATGCTCCTTTGTGCTGTTGCCAACAAACACAAACACAATTTGAGCAACATGCAACATCGTTTTAATGTTTTAAAAATTGACACACAGTAAGTCAATTGTTTTCGCTCACTTTTTCCCACTAGTTGCGTAGACAAATGAAAGTAACAATAAAACAATATATACTAAGAATTTACATAATCTTTCTGTTTCATTTGGATAATTTTATTAAACTTATAAAACATGTTATATGATGCTAAAATGAAATAAAGTATGACAGTTTATATATTTGTCCCAATAAAACCTTAAGTATTCTTTGTTTTAAGAAATAACCAAGTTGATGTGTTTTGACAGATTTGGTAACATGAAAGCTGAGAACATGTACCTGCTGCTGTTTAATTTGATGTGGTTTTTTTCCAAAGATCACACATTCGCCATTGTTATTTTCATATAACAGAGTTTCAGGTTTATCTCACCATCTTGATAAGAAAAWTTTGTTTTCTTGAGATAATGAAACAATCATGGTGTGAAAACAAGTGTTTCTGGTGTTACACCCCGTTTCATCATTCCATATCTCTGTCATAAACACTTAGGCATGATTCGTACCAGAAATGTGTTGATTAGTAATGGATGTCCTCTGATGTAACCCTTCACAGCTTGGTTCAGGTGCCAGCAAGTCTTCTGATGAAGCACCTTATTTGGTTAGTTGGATTTCTATTTTTTTTTATTTATCAATGAAAAAAGGGACATTTTCATGAACGAAAAGCCAATCAAACAGTCATACAAATAGATAGTCAGATCTGAGCAGGATGATTTCTGTGTGTTAAAGACAGAAGCAGTGGTTGTGGGAGCAAAGAGGGGGATAAGTGTGGGGAAAGCAGAGTAACATGGGTGAGTAAAAAGAGACACCTGGAGTTGGAACAAAGCTGCAGCTGTTTTGGCTTTACCTCGTGCAAACCCCACAGAGAGTCTTTGAAAAGGGTTAAACTGGGTCAGCATGCACACTCTTGCACATACCCCTTTTCTCTCTTACATACACAAACACACACACGCACACACAACTCACACAGGTCCAAACACAACCTGAGCAGCAGTGTTTCCTAAGGTTAAAATGGAAAGGGTGTAATGTTTCTGTAGCTTGTCATGTGTATGTGCTCTCCATGTCCATGTGCACTCTGGACAAATGGCGTGTGGCTTGTCTGTTTTAGAGGCACAGCGAATACCAAACATGATGACACGGATCACTAATCCTAAGTGATGAAGAAGGTTTAACCCTGACAAGATAGGAAGTTTGTCTAAACGTGGCATGTAAATTTTATGACCTTGTGACACTAAAACAATTCCAGGGTGTTTCCAGTTCTGACTAACCTGAAGAAGTTGCCAACCAGGTGAAGGCATGTTTAAAAMCCCCAAAGGTGATTACAATACACAACTGGAATGTATGGGGGTGTTTTTTCTTATTAAGTAATCTAACTTTTCAGGAAAAATCACAATTCCCACAGCAATCCAACYCCACCCCTGTAATAAACATTTTTTCTTCAAAATGTCGCACCCACATGAAAATAAAATCTCCTAATAATCAGGGTACAACTGCAAAGCAACCAGAGTAGCCACAACTTTATACAAGGTATGCACTTTCATTTCTGTTTATATTATGTAATATTTTGCAAAATGTTTTAAAAAAAACTGTACTCCTGAATGACAGGGAATGTGTCAGCCACAGGAAAGGCA
>NW_013952405.1:3846925-3849926 GCF_001266775.1 Austrofundulus limnaeus
GCTTTGAAACACTTCAGTATTGGGATCGCCAAACCTCATATGAGTGCAAAATTGCCTTTCTTTTGGTCTGTTTGTTGGCAAACTTCCTTGAAAGGTGACTTATTGAAAATATATTTCACATCTCAGATGTTTTACACCCACTTTGTTAGTGAATAGTTTATTAGTTTGTAGTTATTTTAGGTCAACTTATACAGTGTATAAAGCATTTAAAAAAGACTGCAAATATACAACAATAATAGGTTTAATTACTTACAAGGATTTGTCCTTTATTTTCACAGTTACAGTTGTATCAATATTTGGGGAGAAAACCTGCTGCTAAGATTAGAACTGGAAAAAAAGGTATTTTATTGCAAATAAAGAACAGGAACATAATTGGTAACAGAAAGTATAGACAAGCTGGAAAATTGTTCTATCRTTACTTGTTTTGCTCAGTGCTCTACAACACCCATTAACAGTGAGTCCTGAATCCAGCCGCAAGCAAAATACAAGTTATGTTCTGTCTGAAAGTCAGGTTGCCTGTAGATGTGTGGACTGTAACGTACCTGATTTCCTTGGTGACTGTAGAGTTGACGTGCTCTGCTCCAGCACCTTTTCAGATTTACAGCAGAACCTCACAATGTGTGGCCACACAGGCTGTTGTTTCAGCATTTCAGTGAAGATTTAGCATTAGCTGGGTTTGTAAAACCAGTCAAGGTGAAAAAAGTATGTTTATGCAATTACATGATTGGTTTAAAAAACTTTATATGAATATTCCACAAACCATGACATCATCTTCAAGTGCCTAAAGTGAAACCTAATCATTGTTTAATGCAGTGAATCAAGAATGGAAATGACTAATACCCTTGTTATGATGAAAGCCCACGTCTGTTCAATGAGTCACATGACCAGCATTTTTACAAGAATAATTTTTTGGCTTTTAAAATAACTTTCAGCAAACAAAAGGAGACTGAAAAAAAACTTTGATCTGGAGGTTTTATAGGCTTTCAGAGTTGTTCTTTCATCCTAAGCTGCCCTTTGGTATGCTTAAACAAAAACAGATTAGTGACAGACTGAGCCAGGAAAGTGGATTAGGTATGAATACCAGCATAACACAAGACATAATGGAGATAAAATCACCATTATGATTTGAAGACTCGATGAGTTGGATGATTAAATGATTCACAATAGCACACATACACAAAGTTAAGAGATGTCCGTTTCAAAGACTATGTTTAGCATTTATTTTGCTCTTAACAAAACAGCAAGTTCACTGGAAAGGTTTTGGACATGTATTTATTGGTATAAACAGTTGTCTAAGAACTCCCCYGAACCTTTTGACTACAAGTGTGGCTATTACTGTAGAAACACATACTTAAAACCTTTACAAGTTTCCAAACATTCACAAGAATATAGTGTTTTTATTTTTTTTATTACGCACCTCTTGAATCCTAGCAGTTTCCTGCTGAATCACATTTTAGGATTTCTGTATTTTCTCAAGTCTTTGTTGCTTTCTTTAAAAACTCCTTTTGTGTTACAAGAAATGTTGCTGCAGGGGCAGCAATAGTTTTGCATATTAGCTCAACTGTTTCTCATTAGTCATTCGCACAGCACGTCTTTATTGCTTAGTTTCTTCAATATGTTACTAGTTTGAAAATGACATGCTCATGTAAAAATGGGATTCCTTKAAATGGTAGCAGATATTTTTTATCAGACAAATTTGAATGATTTTAAAATATATAGTAGGGGAACCTAGTAAGATCACAAAATGTTGCTTTTTGAACACAAYCATTTGCTAACAAGTAAGAAAAATGAAACTTTTTCACAACAAACACAGATTTTACATATATAAAAAACAAGTGACATCCACTTGCATGAATTGGAAAATGTGCCAGCAAAAAACTGTAAAAAGTGAGGATTTATTCAGCCGACTGCACTCAAACCACTTTTATTGTGCCCGAGTCCCTCTGTGTGGTGGCTTGTTATGTAYGTTTGACAGACAGCAGAGCTGGTACTGACCAACGAGGCTTTGTTACAGTCTGAAACAACACCCCCAAAGTACTGGGCTGCCACACAGTAGATCTGATCTGCTGTTTCAGTATCTGAAAAAGCAATTAGTGTTAAGCTGCATGGTGACTGATGAACAGAAAAAGCAGAAGTGACAAAAAAAAGAAAAAAGAATAGAGCATTCAGWGATGGGATTTCCTCAAGAAGTTGCTAAACCATAAATAAACAGTGAGGAAATTATTTTGTCTGTGCCATGACTTTCAGCTCGTTTCATATTTGATCAAATAAAACCCCACAGAATTCAGAAAATAAATAATTTTGGAAATTATCTAGTTAAAAGGGTTTTATGGTGGCATAACAAGCTCATTTAAAACAAGATTTAGATAGTCTAAGTCTAAGATCTTATATTTACTGATGATTTTACAACACTGAACATGAAAAGTTTGTCTTTTTGAAGAGTGAATTAAGGTTTTAGCTGCATGTGACCAGGTTGTAAAGCAATACAATATATGAGAAAAGATTATTGCTTACATACAAGTTTTAGCYGCCTGTAAAGTGAGAAAAGGTCTAATACAACAAAAAAACATTACTAAGTGAAACTTTATTACATTTGTAGTCTTCTTAATATGTTGCCTAAATACTGTATAAGATTTGCTTCAAAGAAAATGATATTTGAACCGATCCATCATATCTAATTGTTCTCCATTTACATGAACCCTTCACCTTTACAAGAAGAGTCCAATATTTTAGTTTCTTTTAAATCCAACTTGTAAATATGTTTTATGACTGTTGTGTCTTCTGGTTGTAACTGATTCAGTAAGAAAAATACTTTCTTTCGGATGTTAGTAGACGACACAAAATAGAAGTACCTTTCACACCTCATGAGACCCACTGAGTGTCTCTTTGGTCCTGATGTCCTGATGTCCTTACACCAAACCTAATCCATGGTCTCTACTGGCTGTTGGACCACACACCCAACATCTGTCCGCTCACCTGAAAAATAAATGGATAAATACAT
>NW_013952405.1:3850019-3853527 GCF_001266775.1 Austrofundulus limnaeus
GCACCCCCTCCAGGCCAAAGCCAGACAGGTCTACTGGCTGTTGTTAAAACAGATGTTGAAGAAGTTGTGGTTGTGACATTTCCTCACCACCATATTCTCTAACCATGTTTCCATCCAACTGTAATGGATGAAAACATGGGGGCGGCTGTGGTGTAGTGGTAGAGCATCCGGCTTTGGGACCCGCAAGTCACAGGTTCGACTCCCTGCCATGCCCACTTGCCGTTGTGTCCTTGGGCAAGACACTTCACCCGCCTTGCCTACTGATGATGGTGGTCAGAGGCTCCAGTGGAGCCTGTGTATGGCAGCCTCGCCTCTGTCAGTGTGCACCAGGGCAGCTGTGGCTATAGTTTGCCATCATCAGTGTGTGATTGTGAGTGTGAATGGGTGAATGTCTGTAAGTGTAAAGCGCTTTGAGTGTCCCTGATGGATCGAACGCTATAAGTACAGTCCATTTACCATTTAATGCAAATTTTGAGTAAACTTTTAAAAGGCTGCAAAAAATAGGCAAATTAGGTATGTTTCCATCTAGTGGTTTGGAGCCAATCAACCAGGCTAAGCAAAGCATAATTTTGTCAGACATTGACGTTACACATGGCTGTAATAAACAGGAAGTAGAATTTGCAAACTAGCAGGGACCACACTTCTTGGAACAATGAAAATGTTGCTACTGGGCAAGTTGTAATYGTTCTGTCATATCAACTAGTATTGGCGATGCTACATGCTGTCTGGAGATGTAGAGAAAGAAGAGCAGTTCTTAATGGGATATTCGGAAAGAAGCCCACAGCAGAAACAGCTGACACATCATGTGATGTAAATATTAGCTATGTTACAACTTCTTCAGCAAATRTGTTTCCATCTGCCCTTTTGCACATCATCGTTTTTTTCGGATAATCCAAGAATCACTTCAAGCAAGCGAAAACCCTTTTGTGTGAAATTGAGGAAGTTTTTTTTATTTTGCCATTTCTTTCAACATTTTTAATGTGATATTTCAAAATGCGCATAAAAATAGTTGATGGAAACATKGCTGCTGTCTCACAGTTGTGCTCTGTGATGTACTACAGATCCTTTGCTGTCTTTATGAAAGATGTTAACCTGTCCAGCTGGATTGCCGAGTCAAAGCAGTTGCTATGGAGCCTAATTCTGGCAAAAACATAAACAAAACAGTCCTTTACTTTGTACAGTGTGTAACTGCAGCTGCAAATATCCTATTTTAGAGGAATTGGTTCTGGTGASAGAAAATGTGATATAAGTGTCTACAGATCAGTTGTGAGCAGTGCCCTGTTCTCCTGTTTCAAGCACACCAYTTTTTGTATTATTTTTCTAATTCAACAAGCTGCCTTCCTCARCAGTTTTCTGTATGGCTCCTCCTTCAAAATGAGGAGTTTATATTCCTTCGGGAGTTGTTTAGAGTTAACTTTGATTTCCAGCAACAATTCTTGGTTGTATCTCAAACAGAAGCTTCTATGTTTATCCAGAGCAAGAGGGACCACAACWTTTTTAAGTGGCGTCATTTTTGAAAAAAAAAAAGCAATCAAAAATAAATGTTAAATTATACCAAACAAAAACTCTTCAGAAAAAAAGGAAAACATAAACAGAATTAACACCAAAAACACAAGTTTAACAAAAAGAACATTATAGGTTATTTTTGACTTTCTGTTCTCTTTAGCATTTTTTGCACACTTTTTGTTTGATTTATTTGTAAAATCTCTTTATTAAATCCTTTAATATTTAACGTTACAATAACAAATCCACATAAAAATAATCACCTTTGGACAAAATGTTACTTTGGGCTTTCCCTCCCCTTTTTAGTCCAAAGTCCTTAAATGTCCCATTTTATTTAATTATTATTTTTTCAATCAGGAAAAAAAAAATGAAAAATTTGTTTTCATTTTACTACCCAGCTTTTAGATAGCTGTGAGGTATGCTCAAGGACAGACAGCCAAAAATCATCTGATAAAATATTTATAACATAAATAGCATGCGCTTTGAGAAAACTGATTCAGTTTCATTGGTCTTGGCTTCTCTTTTAATATAAAAAATACTTCATGTGTTTGTTCATTTTCAAGACAAACATATCAGTCATTTCATTTCATTTATTTATACTGGTCTTGCTAAATGTCTCATAAGAGAGACCTGTTATCTGACACATATCAACTTTTAATAACGTAGTGACAAAAATCAATGCAWTGTTAAATGATTTTGTACTTTATTATTTTAAGTCAATAAAATTATTCAGTTCTGTCATTAAACTATAACATGTGGAGCACATTCACTGTGAGTGAATTTCTTACGAATAAAATTTCCACGTCTTCATCACTGCTATGTCTCACCAGATGACTTCTGGTCCCAAAAGAAACAGAACAAGAATCAGCAGAATGGAATGAATCTCCTAATTGGTCTTCAATGACTGGAAGTTACAAAGAGCTCAGGCTCGCTGTGATCCAAAGTTGCCRTTTTAGGTACAAGTGACCAAAATTAGGGGAAATGTAACATTTTAAGGGAGTCAAACTGCAGCTTAAAAATGTTTCTTTTCCATGAGTGAGTGTGTGTGGGTTTGTGTGTACCACTGTTCTTGGGTGGTTAGGAACTTGGCAGACACACTCTGCCTCTGTGCCAGACACTTCTCTAATCAACATAGGTCAATGGAGCAAGATAGCTGTTCTCTAAGCCTCTTTAACTGGGAAAAGATGTTGTGGCTTCACCCTCCATTCGGCTCAGAGCTCTGATATTGCTTCCAAAAATGGGGACTGCTTTAAAATCATTTCATGATGGACCCCAAAGAAAAGTCAATATCCTGTGACTGCGCCATGAAGGCGGTGTCGCTTACCGTGTTACCCCAAAAATTGTGCAGTAAGCATAATCACAATAATTTCTGCTGGATTTTACCACACACTCTTTGCCATATAAAGCTTTCTTGATTGTGTGAGATTTAGTATATCCTCCATTCAATTGTGCCTTYATACTGTAATATTCTTTGTTTACTATATTTGATTGTTTCAGGACAATCAGGGTCTAGCCACCAACTGTTTTCCCCATGGCAAAGCAAGGGCTCAAAACCAACAGTTGCAACAAAATAAATATCAACCAACAACGCCACAGAGTTGTTGCAGCAAGCATGTGGATAAGTATGGAACACCATTGTATGCGAAAAATGTCTTAACACATTTACATTATTTAACTCACTTTGGGAGTGAAATCCTATTTAAAATAATTCCACTTATATAGCTTATAAAGCTTAAGTATTTCAGAATGGAACACAGCCTTTGGTGCGTGGCTTTTGTTGTGATGTCATCATCCTGTGACAAAACCAAACGCTAACTCTGCTAACTTTGCAACTTTAACAGGATCGCTAACATTTTCTTACAAGAAATGAAACTTGCAATTGTGGCCAGTGTCTGAGTTGCACTTCCAACTGCAGGACCACGGGTACCATTAATTTTGTTTTCATTTAACACATTTTAAATTTTATTTTTTAAATGCCATCTTCAGCAGCATTAGCAGCGCTAGC
>NW_013952405.1:3853537-3855290 GCF_001266775.1 Austrofundulus limnaeus
TTGTTGAACAACAATTTGTATGAATACACATTATATTGTTTCATATTTCTTTAACAAAGTGACTTTTATAATTCTCTGAAACATAAACATTGATCTAGTATTTTTGACATCACTCTCCAGATTGTTCCATTGTCTTATTCCTTGTATCAAAGTACACCGCTCCCTCAAACTAGTTCAAAATCCAGGTTTCACAAACATCTCTACCACCTTCAGATTATTACAACTTTCTCTCAACAAAATTTAATTGGTTGTTTAAAGGTAATATACATTTGTGAGCCTCATAAATAACCTGTAAAATATTATAATCACCCAACTCATAGAACTTCAATGATTTCAACTGATAAAATAATAATAAATAATACAAATGTGTTATTTTACACTTGCACTCTATAGAGAAGCAGCATGAATATATGAAGAAAAAATAAAACCTGATGCAAAGTTAAGAGCAAAAAACAAGATTTTGTTAATTTAATACATTACACTGCCTCATGAAACATAAAAATTGGCTCCAATTGATGGCATTGTTCTTCATTTTCATCAGTCTTGCTGACAGATGTTTCAATGTTTACATTTTTTATGTCTTGTTCTGCTTTTATATTCAGTGTCCTTCATGGGTTGATTCTTGTCCAATTGTGTTTTGATTATAACTGTTACAATATTACACAAACTTCTATTCTCAATAGTTTACAACCCTGAGTGTTTTGTCTTGTTTGATACAAATAAAAATAGATGTGATACGTAGGTCCCAAATATTTTGCTAAAGAGGTAAGTCAAGACAGGTCAGGATCACCTTTAAGAATGATGCTGCTGATATTTTATTCATTTTTATCAGTAGATGACCTACAACATTAGAAGAATCAAACCTAAGCTTTTAGTACTATTTAGAACTTCAGTCCCAGTATTATGACAAAAGCCATTGTGATATTTCACAATCTGTTTGCTATCTGGCAAAAAGCCTGTTTCATCAATTTCATTGTTTGTCTCTTTTGGGGTTATACTGTAGATGATTGTTCAAGGAAACATGTCAAAAGAGCTTGTGACTAATCACAAACATTTATTTATTTATTTGTTTATTTATTTATTCATTTATTTATTTATAGAAAAGCTCAGCTTTGATACATAAGATTTCTGTCCAACTTTAAAGAGGTTAAGAGTACTATAAACAGTAAACTGTACACTGTTGCCCACTTATGAAAACACAGATACATTTACCATAAATCCATACACTTTATGCTTTGGGCTCCTAGCAGTCTACTGAATCCACAGTGGATACTCTGGTGTTTAGAGAAACCCTTACAGCCATAAAGATGTCTCCGTCACTCCACGCATAAGCCTGTAACTAACACACACCTATCTCTGAGGGACCATACAAGGAAATGCAGTAATTGTCCTGAGACAGTGGTCATTATGGTCTTTATACCTGCCGACCTCCAGCTCTGCTCTCCAGCATTTGAGAGCTGCTCATTAATAGATAATGAGACCAAATTGTTGAATTTGGCCAGATGTGGAGCCAGCAGATGATCCAACCCTCCTGCAGCAAGACTGAAGTTGGAACAGGGTTGGGTCCAGAAGGATAGACCTTGGTTTCAGGGCTAGCTCTGACCCCACTAATCACCAGACCCCCTAGAGCACCTCAGACTCATAACTATACAGCTGCAATTTGAAGCTGGACTGAAGAGCCCTAAAAACAGAGCAATCCCTTTAAAATAACAACAACAACAACAACAACAACAATAATAACAATAATAATAAT
>NW_013952405.1:3855300-3867248 GCF_001266775.1 Austrofundulus limnaeus
GTTTTAATGTGCCTATATGTTACAGTAAACAGCAAAACAGCAGACAGTCAATATAAATGTCTAACAAGAGGACTTTAAAGTGTATGTAATAAGAAAGAAATAAAGACACTTGTTTTTTATCAATGTATTATTTTTTAGCATGATAGTAATCTAAAGGGAATTGAGTTTGAAATTGGGACAAAATTCAAAATCCAGCATACTGTACTTGAAAGGCCTAATATTCACAGATGTGAATGTACCAGTAAATACACTTCAATGACTCCATGCCAAACCACATTTTGTTCATATAACAACAGCTTGACATCTCATTAAAAGACGCATATAGATGCTAAACTCTCCTCTCCTCTTTCTGACATGTTAATTTAATTTAAACACAAATTTAACGTAAGTTTGTCTCTATCTTCAGTTAAACATWTGAGTTTGTATCATGGAAAATTATTTCTTCAGATGAAATTTAAAGCTGYTGTAGATCAGAGCTCAGTAATCCAGAGGCTGCTGGCTCAAATCCAGGTTGTGTCAAGAAGGAAGTCTGGTGTAAAACATTTTTTTCAAATCTGTCCTGTGACTTTTCTCACTGTGGTAACCCCCGCTGAGGAGAGCAGCTAATGACATATGGATCTACACAATTTGCACAATAAATTATGTGATAAGTTGCATTGTGTTATTTATTTATTTATTTATTTATTTATTTATTTATTTATTTATTTATTTATTAGAATTTGTTTTGTTTTTAAATGAAACAAATAAATAAACAATAATTTTCGAAGAACTGGAAGTAGGTATGACACCAAAACATTGTTCAATGTCTATTTAATATACAGATCTGGAACTGAATTAACACATTTTATGATCAGACATGGTTTTAATCGCTGACCTACCTGATTTAATAACATCAAAAGTTCTGGCAGAGGCGATAAGTTTAAGACATGAACGAGACATTTGTCACTGACCATCACTGAATAAATTTGTAATTCCTTTTAAGAGAAACTGTCTCGTCAAAAATAGAGAAAATAAGTTTAGTCGTAAGTTTAGTCAACAAACCATTGCCGTGAATGAGAAATGAAACTGCAACTAAATAAATGAAATAAGTGTGAAAAAAGTGGGTTGAACTCAATATTTATTAAAATTAATAAATTTATGCTTAATAAGAATGGGCCTTTTCTTTTTCACCAAAGTGTAATAATAAAAGAACATAAACAAACCCACAATTTTATTTAAAAATTAATAAAATAAACACAATAACGCATTCCTAAAAACATAAAAATTGTGAATAAATTTCAGCTCCTAACATCCTTACCAAACAGTGTCAGAATAACAAATGTCCTGTTTGCGTTCGGTCCTGCCTCCTGTCACTGACGTCTTATTATCCTGCTGCCAAACAAAAGGTCTGCAGAGCTCAGTGCTGACATAGCGGGGGTGGGCGGGGTACAGCAAACAACCTTCACAAATGTATTTCTTTGTTAGAGGCTGTTTACTTTTTCAATTATTGTAGCAACAACTTTTCTTTCGTGTGTTGCCATTGTGTCCGATTCTGGTTTACGTCTTGGTTGAGAAACAGAGAGGAGCTTGAGGAAGAAATRAAGCCAGATGAAGAGTGAGAGGAGGCAGACGAAAACAGAGAAACACTTTCGGAAGGAATGACATGGCACAGAGACAATGAAGCCATCAAAAGCAGCTGACATTCCCCGAAACTAAATTCTCCTCTTTGCATTCATATAAAACAAAGAAACATAAGGATGGAATAAAARATAATGTTTGAATGTGTTCTATTTTTCATCTGAAAAGAATTTTGCTTACTTTGGCAAACAAAATAAAACAAAGCAACGGGTGAAGTTTCTACATGTGCGCTCACAGAAGGTCTCAGGTCAGACCGACCTACAGACGAAACAGTAAAGTGGATAATATTAGGAACGTTCAGTGCCCTGTAAAAACTAACACAAAACTTTATGACATGATTTATCAGCTTACAAGCTCATAATCAGAGCAACGCAAAACACGGTTCAAAATAATTTTCTATATGTCTTTGGCTTCACACTGTTGACCTTTACCTGAACATGAGAATGGATGGTTGCTGGTTTGTTACTACAAACAATCCAGTGGTTACCATATTACATTCTTATAAGTGCCAAACTGCTGACTCATGCTTAAGAGGTGGGTTTGACCCCCCGCCTAAAAATAAATAAATAAATAAATAAATAAAAACACTTTCCAAGAATTCCAAATGTTTTCGAGTTTATRTGTGTTTGTGGACAGCTGTAGATGTGTACTTGGATAAGCAATATTCTGGAAAACTTTGACATCAGCATTCAACTTGTGAGGCTACAAATCRAGGTTTAAGACACTACAATCTGAAATATTCAACCTTTGCTTGAGATCAGATGTCTCTAACTGAAAGCTTTCTTTGACCATGTGTGGCTTATTACATTTGGGGGCCGTAAAATTTTTCAGCACGTGATGGCGATGTTTAATCATCGCGCTGAAAAGAGTCAGACGTGTGGTTTTACAGCCTCGTCGACTTGTATATGCGCTAGCATGACACKGTAACCGCATCCATCCTGGCTGAGCGGCCTGGCAGGAAGGCCCGACAGACGGGTGAGTGAATTTGAAAGTGCTCWGACTCGGTTAGTGCGGTTGCATCACACTTTATCAAACCTAATTCACGTCTCCCCTCTGTCTTGCCAAGCCTTTTTAACAAATGCTAAAGACACTATGATTTTAACCTCTGGCCTTGACTGATTGCCACCAGGTGGTCTCAATAACATGTCAGCATAAAGGATTATGTGCATGTGTGTGTGTGCGTGTGTGGTTGTACACACATGGAGATGACTCACAAAAGAACAAAAACATGGAACACCACCAACTTTCACTACACACACACACACTCCCACACTGGCAGATACAGATGTGATTTGAGCAGCTTTGGAGCAGCCTATGAATGTGTGTGTCCACCTATTTGTGTGTGTTTGAGTGAGAAAAAAAAAGTTTCCTCACTGAAGTATTCACAGGTGTCTTTGGTCATTCCCATGCGTTTACAGTTCTGTCTCACACTCTCAGTATGAAGGATTACTCTCGATGTTTGCGGTGAAGCAGATAGCGATGGAAAATCATCGCTGCGATTCTCAGAGGCAATCAGTTCAACTTAATCTGATGCATGCTGTCATGCACCTCGAGAGGATACCAATGCTGTAATTTGTTCAAACGTGGCCAGTTGCAATTAAACAATAGCTCAATGCCAAACACATTTCAGCAGAGATTCTTTTTTTTAAAGAGGCTGAAAAGCTGCAGAAGAGGGAGTTGTGCATTAATTTCTCCACTTTTGGTTTATATTTCGCCACTTCCAGGGATAAAACTGACCCCTCAACTGTAGTGTTAGTACCAATTAAAAAATAATAAAACAAACAATCTTCAAAGTAATTTAATATTTAATTGTCTACTTATAAGTCTAATGCCCAGCCTTATCCCTAGAATCATTTACTGGCATATTTTATCTGTAGAGGAGGAAACAGGAAGACCTGGACACACTTGCACAAGATGAACATTCAAACTCTACACAGAAGAGGTGATCCTGCAACCGTCTTTCTTGTGATTCGACAACAGTAACGACTTCAACGCCGTCCCACGTGTCAAACTCATGTTCACCGAGGGCCACATGAGCGTCATGGTGGCCCTTGAAGGGCCACTTGTAATGAACTTTGATGTTTCATGTTTAACTTCATGCTTTCATTTATTTTTACTGAATTAATTTTGTTGAATTTAACCATAAATTTAAAGTTTACCATTGATATAAGAAACAAATTTCATCTTAAGTAAAAAAAAATATAAATGGGGGCGCGGGGTGTCACATGGGAATCACCTGCGGGCCACATTTGGCCTGCGGGCCTTGTATTTTGACACAAGTTTGACACACTACACGTTACCACAAAACATGGAAGCTCAATTAATTTGCAAAACAATAAACATTTTTACTCCCATTTTGACACGTGGTTTCATCTGGACTTTTTGACCCATCTCTGTGAACACAGGGTAAACTTGAGTCATTTTGTTTTTATCATTTAGCATCAACATATCCTCAAAAACAGTCATGTTGGTTTGAAAAAAAAAGCTGATTATCTGATCAGCTGACTATTTTCCGTCCTGCATTTCCAACATTTCTTTGATAATGTTGAACTTTGGAATTAATGTTGAAATTTGTTAAATTCTTCACCAAGTTATTGAAGCTTCAGCTACTATTACTCAATATTTCTGCTAGTGCTTCGAGGCACTGATGCCAAAGGAAACATTTTTGTATCTCAGAGATAGCACAAACTTTTACAAAAATACCAGCACCGAATTCCCTTGGATGAACAGATGTTCATAAAAAAATTTTACTCCGGACACAGGGTTGTGATCAGCCTCCGGGGTCTCCAGGATATACTGGTAATTTGACATTTTATGTTGTGAGTGCCCTGTAACATCTTTACTGCTGTACCTTCTTTAGATGGTTAAATCCGTTTACGTAAAATAATTGCGTGAGCCAAAGTTTTCTTCCTGTCAGATAGTAACAAACACTGAGTAAGAAACCTTGAACCTTTAAAGTGTTTACACATGACAACTGTGGAYGGAATTCTCAGGGAGCCTGCATTTATGGCTTCCTGGTGAAATTTACACAACTCTAATGTCAAAATTTCCCCAGAAAAAAGGCAGTTGTTGGAAACATCCAGCTTAAAACAACTCAAGGTTAAACAAGTAGTTAAACTCAGTTTTATACAAGCTGTCATACACAGTTTTTTTCTCTTTCTAGCCTTTTTCTCCAGACTATTTTTTTTTATTTCTGTAAAAATAGCTAAAGAAGAGAAACAAGTGGTATGCCAATGTCCACTGTCGGTGAGGGATTTGAAGAGTAAATGTTTGTGTGGCGACTCCTGGTAAGCAAAGGGAGTAATTTTGTCCACCCCCAGGACCAATAGCAGAGCCATGGGGTGACCAATGGTGACCTTCGCCAACATAGATTTATCTTCAGGCACCCCATCGGCCACCCCAATCATCTGACAAATAATCATTTTTAAGCAATAGAAAAAGTAGAAAGTTGTCCTCAAACGATCGAGGTAGCAGGTCTAACACACACACACACACACACACACACACACACACACACACACACATATATATACTGTATACTTGACACAATGTGTAAGGACAGCTAAAATTTAATGTTGCAGTTGAGAAACATCCCCAACAAATCATCACCAGATCTCTGTTTAAAATTCTGGCATGCAAAACAGTAGTGAAGAAATGATAGGTCTTTAATTGGGTTTATTCTATTGTAATAACTAATAATAATAAAAAAAATTCTAAAATGATCTTCTTGTATTTGCGTTTGCACATAATTATCTTAAAGATATTCTATTGAAAAGAACTCCACTCAGGCCACGTACTGCAGCCTTAGTGCGGCTGAGCACGAGCAAGTCTAATAGGTGGTAATTGCCATGTTCCCCGTTTATTTTTAATGTCGCCAGGGCTATTACAAGAGGGCCATTCAGACCTGTGGTTTCAGGTTGCATCGGTGTCTCTTCTTGTTCACAAGAGTGTGACCGGGGGCAGTGACATCTGGTGAATAAAATATCATCCGCATATGGCTGCGCAAACACCGCGCGCGCACAATGAAGACACAAAAGCAACACAAAATTCAACTAAAGTACAGCCAAAGTTCATCAGTCACATTTATGATTGACTGTTGATTAGTTTTCGTTGATGTGGCTTTAACCAGAGGGCACGTGTCCACATGAAAGGCACAYGCACAGAAATGCATGCACACACATAAGCACTTTGACACATACTAAATAAAAGATTGGATCCTAGTAAACCAATCCTGCCCACATATGCTGAACCCAGCATGAGCAGCATGCTGCATTGTACTGCTCTATGACATTCTGCAGGCTTGAGTTTCAATTTGCAAACCATAACATGGGTAAGAGTTTGGGAGGAGGAGGAGGGGTTGGATTGAGAGGTTACTGTTTTCCCAGCTAATCAAAACAACATGTATTTTTATCATTTTTGATGGCTTTGCTACTTGTGTTGTTATTTATGACTAAAAACCCTATTTTTTGTAGAACGAAACAACATAAAGATTTTTTTGTTTGTTTCAAATTCATCTGGTGATTCAATTTTAGTGTCACAAGAGCTGGAAGCGTGGACACTCACCAGTCCAGTCTAGAGGAATGTTGGATTTAAGCAGCGTTCAAGATCGAATTCAAAATAAGCATCACTCATAATGACAAATTATAGGAAGTGGGCTGCAAATGCAGATAGACTTGTTTCAGTGTGTCCAATAACCTTTACCTGGATGGTCAAACAGTGTGCGATGCTTGAACACTGCTCACTTTAAAGACAAAAAAAGAGACAGAGATGCAAATAATACACAGAATTTCATGTTTTTTGTGATTGGTTAGTTAGAGTAATAGCATTTTCAAGCTGTTTGTTTTTGTCTAAACAAGCAGAGCAGGAATAAGATCCACATTTCTCCAAACTTGGCCTTCCCTCTGGAAAACTGCAATAGATATTTGATGCTCAAACCAGAATACTTGAACACTGTCCAAATGACTGAGATGTAAATATAATTACTTGAAATGGGAATGTTGCAACTGCTTGGTGGGAGTTCACGTTAACATTGTATTTCCACTGAACCTTTTTTGAGTGTCTTATCACAGATAAATACTTAACCTCTGCGTAAGTTGTGTCACAACTGTGTGTGTGTGTGTGGGTGTGAGAATGTAAGAGTTTGACTGAATGGGCATTACATAAAAAAAGCATGCTAACAGCACAAGTGAAAGGAGGCGATGACTGCTGCTCATAATGACTAACAGTGTGTTTCATTAATTCACCTCATAAAGAAAAGAAAAGACCAGCAGCGACCCAGATTTTATGTTTGATACTCGCTAAGCTCTCATTTGGGGTTTCTGCTGCTTGCTGAATAGTAAAACTTTTTTTTTTTACTGTACATAATCCATCCAAGCTTTTTACCCTCTTTGCCCTTTTGAGGGTTGTAGAAGGCAGGAACTAATTTTACAGGCATATTTTTCACCCATTATTTTAGAAATTTAAATCTTTAATATGCAGCAGTTTAATGACTTGGGACAAATACATTTACAAGTATTTTCAAAAACTAAGGTATGCTTGATGTTTAATTTTTTTTTTAGTCATGCATATAATAGATTGCTAGAACCCAAATTCCAACTTAATAGCCTAAAAGTTCCATTTATTGGTGTATATCATGTTACCACTGTAATGATGTTTTGTAAATGTTTTTCATATGTAATGTATGGAGCCCATGTGGGGGATTTTTTTCTTTTGTGTTCCTTTGCAATATTTTGCTTTAATTCAAAAATAGGTTTTTGTGTTCCCTTGAATAATTACTTTATTACTRTTGTGCCTGCCATTTATTTAGCTTTGGAATGAACATACCACAGACATATATGTAGTTATATGTAATATGTAGATATTTTAACTCTATACAGCTACACAATATCACAGTTAATTTCCCCAACTTGTGGTGGCATGTCCTGTTTCAGTAACTGAATATTCAAAAATAAAACTATCATTCATTACAGTTAATGCAAAACATTAAACTTTGCCATAAGAACGCAAAGGGAAATAAATCCCCTCTATGTCCCCTTCTGGGTTCTGTATTAATGCGTATTGTTTCAAATCAACATCATAAATTTAGCATTTTAACTAATTAAGTTACCTAGCCCTGTTCATAGATATAACGCAAAATACTTCATAGTAAAAGCAGGACAAATTTAAAAACAAACACTAAAATGCATATTAACACCTTATAAATGCATAAAACATACAAGCAAAACAGGGTATAGAACACACATATCCACAGCTCCAATATTATGAAGTGTTTTTTTGAGTTTTGAAATAGATTTGGCTTTGAGTTCTTAAAAAAAGATCATTACGCAATGGTTTATGAGAACACTTCAACATTTCACAAATCGTGCAGGTTTCTCCTTTGTTGGACAAAGCATAGGAAGACAAGTTTACAACTTGTTTATGATTCATGAGCTTGCTGGAGTTCATATTATTTATATTCTCTCTGTAATAAAGAATTTCTCTGTGTCCAGCCAAAACATGTCCATTCACATTTGACCATTTGAGGGTTTTATTGCTGCGATAAGGTTTTACCTTCACTGGCTCCAGGTTTTTGATGTCAGTGCCTGAATAATGTAAGAAACATGCTCCTTCTCTGATGTGGGCAGCGAAGGTGTTTATGTTGTATGTCTCCAGAATATTACGTGCACATTTTCATCATTGTCTGTTTACGTGTCTGATAGATGAAACCTGCCTTGGCTCTGATTGCTATGTTTCAGGAATCATTCATAAAATTAAAAGAAGAAAAAAAAAACAGCCATATGCGCTGGCAGAAATTCCACTTGCTTGAAAGTTAAATTGATCTTTGTTTAGGCTGTAAAAATTCCTGCCATTGCTTAAAGCAGGATAGGACCTTCAGGTCAGTTTAATTGTATTAAAAACACTTTAAGAGTGAGGAAATTCTCTCATTTATTGCATGAAATAATTATGCAACATTTTGGCTTTTCTGAAATAAACTGACTATTCATTTCAATCCACTCCATTTTTTTTCATTTATATTTTATTTTAGCAGGCAAATCCCACTGAGATCAGACACATCTTTTCCAGAGGAGGCCTGGTCCTGAAGGCAGTTCAAACATGCATGTATTGGACTGTAATAACTAATCTTGCTTGCTGCACAGTACAACAGGTTTTAGAATGCATTTGCTTATTAGAAGTTTTTTTTACATTTTTCTTTTGTTTAATTCTTTTGATGTTGATTATGACAGTTTCTCAGTTTTCTTTTATTATCTAAGATTTAATTGAATAAATTTTAGCAGAGCTGTAAAATGTTGATGTTCATATCTGTCTTCCTCCCTGTTCCTCCCCTTACTTCGCTTCCTTCGTTCATTGCCAGGTTCCTGTTATTTACTGTGGTTTTGTTTTGTGGTGTTCTTGCCTCGCACGATTTTTCATCTTCCATCTTCAGCAGTGACACTAGTTTATCTGACCTGTCTGCCTCCAAACCATTAATCCTGCATCCATATCCTTCTTCTTCACCAAACATGGCACGTGGCAAAGAAACCTGGCCAGACATGGACCTGGTAGGGTTCACAACCCCAAGAGATTAGAACACTTTTATCCCACCTTTGGCAAACTTGCTGCAAATCTCAGTTTGAGTTGACATTTAAAGACAGCTTTTCTAAGAATTTGCTGTAAACATCTGAGCTTCTGTGTATTCTACAAAATGCGGAGAACCTAAAAGCTACAAAAACTCAAGGGACGCCTCCACATGATGTGTCACACTAACATTTAGACTGGGGTCAGATCCCGTGGCTACACCTCATCAGGTGCATAATCCTCAGGCACCCACACAGTTCCAGGCTGACCATGTGAYAACATTTGATGTGGTCTTGACATATGAAATGATTCCAAATTACACCTGAACCCACATCAGAGGGACGGGGGAGGGGGGGCAGTTGAAAGACCAAAATTGTCCCTATGCCCATCAAATACAAACTAACACTCTTTGCCATCTATCTTTTCTCTTTCCCACCCCCGCTGACCTCAGCCATTTTACCCAGGACACAGATCAGGTGTCCCCCTTTGAAGTTCGCGATGGGATCAAACAGAGCAGGCGTTTGATATGGCAGCTCCACCGCCACCAGGAACGTTACAGACGATAACCTGAGCCAAAAGTTGTGAAAAAAAAAGAAAAATAAAAAATACAGTTTGCTTTGTATTTTTAATGACAGAGACTTTGTAGTTTATGAAGTCATAAAAACAAAATGAATCAATGTTGTAGGGAGGCAAATATTATAATGCATTATTTTTAGATCAAATTAAAATCTAAGTCACAAACCTCAAATAAAATCTCAAAACAAATCACACCAGTTTGCTTTTAGTTTCAGAAACACAAGTCAGCAGCAAACTGCTTGTGGCATGGAGAGTGGTCAAAAACTAAACAGTTACAGTACATGTTGAAATTCTCTCTCTCTCTCTCTCTCTCTCTCTCTCTCTCTCTCTCTCTCTCTCTCTCTCTCTCTCTCTCTCTCTCTCTCTCTCTCTCTCTCTCTGTAATTGTTTTCAGGTTTAGACATATTTGGCTTTTTAAAACATTTCTGCAGAACTAATGGATTTGTAAATTTATAATGACTGTTTTGTGGTCAATCACAACTGACATGTTACATTGTACATTACAAGTGAGGAAAGATGAAGTGATACATCATTTGGTCCATGCACCCATTTTATTTACCAGCTTGTTCCTTGGTAACTTTTTTTTGGGTGAAGAAATGTTTGTATTGTGTTAATATAAATTCTTATATGCTGGAAACAATCTTAATTATCATATTTTAGATTTGACCCTATGGGGTAGTTTAGATTTTTGGAAGTGGGGTTCTGTGTAAAAGTGATGAACACTTATTATCCTACCTGTTGTAGATAGCTCTGTGACCATGCTTTGATTGGAGAAATAGAGTTTATTAATGACCTGATTGACAAACTAATYTGAGTGGGGCTAAGACCAAAGTAGGTTGTTGCCAAGGAAAAACAACTCTAATCTCAAAAATGTCACTAGATTTTTAAAATCATATTCAAAAAGCATTAATCTCCCTGTATCTTTGGCATTACAATTGTTTGATAAGAAATGTTGTAGTTTSCAAGTGCTTAAAGCACCTAGCAACAGTAATGCTTTCAGCAAAATTTAGATCATAATAGTTATGCTGGAATGGCCATTTAGTACAAAACTGACAACAATTTAAAGTACATGGCACCTACTGTAGGTACATTAGATCATGTCTCCTAGATACTAATTCGCTTAAAAATGTTGCAGATTTAAGTCTAGAATGAGGACAACMTGGAACTTTTAAATGCAACTTTTGCTGTGTTATGAAAAGTAACTCCAACAAATTCATCTGAAGATAATTCAACTTCTTTCTTACTTCATGAAGACTTTTAGGTTCACACTTGAAACACTGAGAGCATATCAAATGAGAAGCAACGCGTCTTTATTTAAAACACTAAAAGATGTTCAATTGCTTTTAGTTAACTTACCAGATGACTTAGAATCTACCCACATAAAACAACATGTATGTGATTTATTTTCAAAATTTGTGTAAAAGAAGCAGGAAACTAGGGCAAAAATACTTTTCAAGTAAAATGATGGATATTACACAATACAATAAGATTTGCTGTCCGGCTTCCAGTGAACATTACGCAATTTAAACGACAGCTTCAAAATGAGACCAAATGAACATGTTGGAAAAAATAAGAAGCTGTTCTTTCTGTCTCCAAGTATCCACATGTGATGATGTAAACAGATTTTTGTGTCCCACCGTGTAATGGTTTGCAGGTTTAGCCTTCCCAGGAGTGTGATGGCAAGCTGCCAAATAAACCTCAAAGTCTTACCATTCCCTTTTTTAAAATAGTTTTACTCCGGTGTGCTTTTATGCTCTTTTTGTGAACTGAAATATAAAAAAAGTCTGCAGCTGTCATGTTGCAGTCCATAGTGGGTTATTTGTTGCTGTATTGTATCCACAGTATCAAATGGATCACCGGAATTCCTTCTTTAAACAAGCTGAGAACACTTGGAGCTTTCAGGCTACTACTTAAACACAAATCCACATGAGCACAAACCATAAAGGTGCTTTGGTACCGCACGCAGAGCGAGAGAAGTTGCAGACAAGTTCTCACATTTCCCAAGTGCTTACATTCCACTTGCTGACTGGTTCTGCCCCAGTCCCGGTGTCAGTCTCCTGAGTTTACATAGTGTGTCTGCTACCCAAGGGAATAACAAGGTGAAATTTGAAAGCTTTTCAGATGAGATGAAAAGGTGCACGCACACACACACACACACACACACACACACACACACACACACACACACACACACACACACA
>NW_013952405.1:3867663-3887911 GCF_001266775.1 Austrofundulus limnaeus
GAGAGAGAGAGAGAGAGAGAGAGAGAGAGAGAGAGAGAGAGAGAGAGAGATACAATGACATTTGAGTCTTTGCACAAATGCCTCTCAATCTGCAAAGATAAAACTCATTGGTTGGAACATTCAAATGCAGCCTCACTCATTACACAGAGATGACAGACCTGGAACCCAGTTTGTGTGTACATACAGTGAGTACACATGTAAAATGATGTATATCACTCCACACCTGCTTATTATTGAACCTTTTTTTTTTTTCGACTACATTTTATTCTGCCAGATGAGCCCAGAAACATTGTTTGCACTATGGATGGGGCTGTTTGACCAAAATGGAACAGGAAGCAGCTTTGTCTTTCTAACAACAGAAGAACACACAATAGTGAGTTTAATCAAAGAAAAATTTCATTACTGTTAGTTTTCTTTATTATTAATCAGAGTAATTACCTTCTGGGCAAAAATATGAATTATATAATTGTCAAGAGTGTAGTTGTCTTTTTTTGGTCAGATTTGAGACATTTTGATGTCTGGCAGTCCTTTGATATTTTCAAAGCAGTTTCAGGGAGTTCTTTCAAAAAGTTTTTTTTTTTTTCATTTTAAAGTCCAGAACTAGTTAAAGGTTCTAATTTCGTGCTGCGCTACCATTACCCTCACGACTCTTGTTCTTTTGTTAGAACCTATTACCAACACTGTTTCAGTTGTGGCTGCTCAGCCTGTGGCTGTAGTAGCAGTTGTACAAAAATATGAAAGATCAAATGCATTGTCTCTTTAATCAAAACAAGCAGTCTATGACTGTGAATGTATATGATTCAAGTTAGGCCTGTACAACTTGGAAATATGCTATGATTTTAATATTGGAAGAAATCCACATTTCAGCTTTTTAGACTAAAGTACTGTCCTTCACTTATTTGTGCTAGGGACTAAACTAAACTGTTAATTATATATATCAGAATACTTAAAAGCTTCATATTTTGTATTATTGTCATTTTATTGTTCTTATTGTTGTTGTCGTCGTCGTTGTTGTTGTTGTTGTTGTTGTTGTTGTTGTTGTTGTTGTTGTTGTTGTTGTTAATACTGGATTATAAGTTTACAGCCATGTGAGGCTAAATTCTGATTTCAGTAACTTTTGTGATATTTGCTGACCCCTGGTGGTCAAAAGAAGATCGACAAACAGCAAAATAAATAAAATAATAAATACAAAAAATGCCAACTAAATTCACTTCATGATATACAACAAGTGTTCATTTTTAATTTCACATGAAAGTACTAGTTTGATAAATTAAAACATTAATTATCTGTAGCTGTTCACGTCCACTCAGCCACTTTTTCCTCCTTTGTTGTTAAAGACTGGTGATATCTAGATCAAGCTGAGATAGCTTCATTGATGCCCACCACTCCCTCTTTGCTCTCTTGGTCCCCTAAGTCTCTAGAGTCCAGGCATGGTGCACTTATAATGGGCAGTTCTGGAAACCTAAACCCTCATTACCTCCTTCATTACTCACAGTTGCACAATGGGGACCTGTTTCCTGGCTTTGACTCCTTCCCCCGTAACACACAGCCATGCACGCAGACACACATACACATTTAACCAAATACACCTCTTACTCTTGTCTGGCTCTCTCTTTCTTCCTTTTCACTCTTTCTCTCTGGTTCGACTGTGATGATCAGGTGACCGTGGATCATTGTCTGTACGTTTGTAAAGCAAAACAAAAGCAGCCTGTCTCTACATCTCTTATGATTTTGCTTTTGTTTTTTTTCTCCAGATTTTTTCCTTCAACTCATTTTTTTAGTGTTACATCAATGTCAAAATTGAGATTATTCTTGTACCAAACCACTGTTTATCCTTCTTTGCCTTTTATGGTGCTGGATGGGAACATGACTTTCCACTTGATAACTTTATTTTTGGCCAAGTAAACTCTGTTCAATTCCTTTCGCAGACCACTGGGGAGCAGCAGTTGTTTTGATAATCTCAGAGGGAAATGTTGGCTGAAGCTAAATTTGGGAAAACAATTCATCTTAGTGTCAGTCTGAAGCTGAGCTCTAAATTCAGCTTGGTGAACCACAAGGATCAACAAGCCTGCCTGTTTTAGTTGTGTGTTCTTTAAATTCATGTTGCTTAAATTGTTTAATATGAGGGCGCACAGCTGATGTCTAAATTACTTGTTCTAATTGTTCTATGAGCTGAGAGAGTTGTTTTTCAGCTTTGGTGAAACAGACTGAATTTATATAAAATATCAGAATAAAGTTTTTTTGTATGTGTATTTTATATACAGGTGCTGGTCATAAAATTAGAATATCATGAAAAAGTAGATTTATTTCAGTAATTCCATTTAAAAAGTGAAACTTGTATATTATATTCATACATTACATACAAACTCATATATTTCAAATGTTTATTTCGTTTAATTTTGATGATTACAAATAACAAATGAAAATCTCAAATTCAGCATATCAGAAAATTAGAATCTTGTGAAAAGGTTCAAAATGGATGGCACCTGGTACCACACTCTAATCAGCTAATTAACTCAAACCACCTGCAAAGGCCTTTAAATGGTCTTTCAGTCTAGTTCTATAGGCTACACAATCATGGGGAAGACTGCTGACTTGACAGTTGTCCAAAAGACGACCATCGACACCTTGCACAAGGAGGGCAAGACACAAAAGGTCATCGCTAAAGAGGCTGGCTGTTCACAGAGCTCTGTGTCCAAGCACATTAATAGAGAGGCAAAGGGAAGGAAAAGATGTGGTCAAAAAAAATGTACAAGTAAGAGAGATAACCGCACCCTGGAGAGGATTGTGAAACAAAACCCATTCAAAAATGTGGGGGAGATTCACACAGAGTGGACTGCAGCTGGAGTGAGTGCTTCAAGAACCACCACACACAGACGTATGAAAGACATGGGTTTCTGCTGTCGCATTCCTTGTGTCAAGCCACTCTTGAACCACAGACAGCGTCAGAAGCGTCTTGCCTGGGCTACAGAGAAACAGGACTGGACTGCTGGTGAGTGGTCCAAAGTCATGTTCTCTGATGAAAGTAAATTTTGCATTTCCTTTGGAAATCAAGGTCCCAGAGTCTGGAGGAAAAGAAGAGAGGCACTTCATCCACGTTGCTTGAAGTCCAGTGTAAAGTTTCCACAGTCAGTGATGGTTTGGGGTGCCATGTCATCTGCTGGTGTTGGTCCATTGTGTTTTCTGAGGTCCAGGGTCAACGCAGCCACATACCAGGAAGTTTTAGAGCACTTCATGCTTCCTGCTGCTGACCAACTTTTTGGAGATGCAGATTTCATTTTCCAACAGGACTTGGCACCTGCACACAGTGCCAAAGCTACCAGTACCTGGTTGAAGGACCATGGTATCCCTGTTCTTAATTGGCCAGCAAACTCTCCTGACCTTAACCCCATAGAAAATCTATGGGGTATTGTGAAGAAGAAGATGCAATACACCAGACCCAACAATTCAGAAGAGCTAAAAGCCACTATTAGAGCAACCTGGGCTATCATAACACCTGAGCAGTGCCACAGAYTGATCGACTCCATGCCACGCCGCATTGCTGCAGTAATACAGGCCAAAGGAGCCCCAACTAAATACTGAGTGCTGTACATGCTCATACTTTTCATGTTCATACTTTTCAGTAGGCCAACATTTCTATAAATCCTTTGTTTTTATTGGTCTTCAGTAATATTCTAATTTTCTGATATGCTGAATTTGAGATTTTCATTTGTTGTCATTTGCAATCATCAAAATTAAACGAAATACACATTTGAAATATATGAGTTTGTATGTAATGCATGAATATAATATACAAGTTTCACTTTTTAAATGGAATTTCTGAAATAAATCTACTTTTTCATGATATTCTAATTTTATGACCAGCACCTGTAGAGCATGTTGTTGCCTCCACAAGTTTACCACATGAAATTCACTGACAGGAAAATGACAATGCATTTGCATGTGCATCTTGATATATTATGATAACTGGATGTAATAATATAAAAATTAGAAAAATAAATGCAGATATTACAGTAGTTCAAATAGAAGAACGTAATAGCACTGCCACAAAACTCAGCTGAGACCTGTCTGTGTGGTGTTTGCATGTTCTCTGTGTTTCTGTGTGGATTCTCTCCAGATACTCCAGTTTTATTCCACAGTCTTAAAAGCATGTATTGTGTTAATTACAGGAAAAAAAACCTGGACCAGTCCTTCTGTGTTTGTCTGTGGCTGTGTCTAAATTCGTGGGCTGCATCCTCACAAGTGCATTTGTTGGCCACAAAATATCACTGCCCCACGTCGAGTGCTGTCCCAATTCGAAGGCTCCTCCTCGCGCAACCCTTAAATGCATCCCAGAAAAATCTCAAAATAAAAAAAAAAATCAAGGACAAATTCCTAGCAAGATATCCCAGGATTCAGTGCACCCACAGCAACAGAGAAACAAAGAGGTGGAGTTTTTATTTTTTTCACCAAGTCGGCGTAGTTTGGGAATTCATCATGGACCAAAGAATTTGCTTTTAAATGTAAGTTTAGTAATTTAGCTGATTAGCTCATTCCACACCAGTTTCATGCAGCCTACCCAGACTGACAAGGATGTGATCCAGGTGGGCTACATGCTCTTGAGGATGCAGCCTGTGATTTGAGACACAGCGTGTGTCTCTTTCCTGTCCTCCCAAACCCAGCTGGTCACGGCAGATGGCTGCCCATCTTTAGCCTGGTTCTGGAGGTTTCCTCCTGTTAAAAGAGAGTTTTTCCTCTCCACTGTCACCATTGTGCTGCTCAGGATGGGAGATTATGACAAAGTGATTCAACACAATCTGCTGTGGTATCGTAGTTAGTTTGCAAATAGTTATTTGTTTTTTATTATATTTACAATTATTTAGTCGATTTAGATTATTTAAACAGTGGCTAATACTGCATGCTTGCTGTTTTATTTTCTGGGTACTCATATTTTCTCTTTCTGTTTAAAAATATGCATATTAGTGTAACTGGTGGTTATAAATTGACCTTAGTTATAAATGTGAGCATGCTGTATGGCTCATGTCCTGCTTTGGCCCCTTTTGTGAGCAAGCAACCAATAATTATCTAACCTGAAATTAAATTAAACACAGAAGTGTATGTGCCATTTTGCCAAATGGGCAGCTTGTCTGCTGCACAGAAACAAGTTTCCAAATGCCATGTCTCCTTTGTCTCTCCTAAATTATATGTATAGTAATTGAAAATAGTGTGTATTAGCTAACCTGGAGGATGCCGGGTTTGGGAACCTCAGCATCTCATCTCTGCTTTTTGCAGGTGGTTTGGTTCTGTTGCCATCATCGAGCCGTGACCTTCAGTGTGCACTGGAGCAACTGAGTGTGAAGTAGATGGAAGAAGTCGGTTCTTTTAAATCTGTGGTCAAAGTTCTGAAGCAGAAAAAGGTGGAGCGTTTCCTTCAGGTCAGGGATGAGTGAGTCTGCACTTCATGTGGCGAAGTTCAAATCTCTGGGAATGCGAGGGACGGACTGAGGCCTTATTTGCAGTTATGTTTGATGTTCGGTCTAAAGATGAAACTATTCACTTTAACTAAGTGTCAGGTTTAATTTTAAAGCAAGTACCCAAATACAGACAGGAACAGCAAACAGAACAGAGACTCAAATGGAAAAGGTAAGTGAGTTTATWTACAGTGAATTGTCCGGTGATAATCCTGAAGGAGTCTCTTGATAGATTTGAAAACTTGATATTGATGTTGTATTGTTCTTACAGGTTGCGTTGCAGAGGCAGACTCGGAGGAGGAGGCACAAGGGATCCAGCAAGGTAAGTTTTAGTAGGTTCCAATGAATGAATTGTGGTGTGCAGGTCTGAGAGAGTGGCAGGGCAGAGATAGCGTCTTGCTGGCTGAGGGCGGATGGTCTGGATCCACAACTAGTTTTTGACACGGGAAGATCCTTAGACCCAGAACTGGTAGGAAGGTTCCTTTAGAGAAAATACAAAGTTTACAATTAACTCCAAGGATAATAGTTAGAACTCAAGGTGGCCTGTCATATGTAGTACCAGAGGTAACTGAATAATCCAGCGAGCAGGGAGTGAGTTGAGCATCCTTACAGCCTGGTGGATGGAGGTGTCCCTCAGTCTACCGGTCCTAGCCCAGAGACTCTGCAGTCTCCTCCCTGACAGCAGCAGGCTGAAGAAGCTGTGCAGTGGATGGGTAGCATCTCTCGCCAGGCTGAGGGCTTTCCGTGTGAGGCGGGTGCTGTACAAGTCCTGAAGGGAGGGGAAAGGGGTGCCAACAATCTTCTCAACTGCTCTTACAATGTGCTGGAGGGTCCTGTGGCAGCAACAGTGAAATTCTCATGGGAAAGTCAAGCTTAAAGGTATTCAGGTATTAATAAATGAATATTTAAACTATAAGTGGCCAGTTTGGGACACTGACAGAGGAGCTTAACTATCAAATGAAGAATTGTTTTTAAACAAATGTGATCTGCCAACAATTTATATATATATATATATATAAACATATACGTATACATACAGTTTAATGTCCAGAAAAATCAACTTTTTTTGCTGGAGAATTTTTGCAAAAACCATTTGTATACTCAGACAGTGAATAAATGGACTGGAAATATAAATTCCATTATGTAGAGAGAGAGAGGAAGAGAGAGACTCCATCTGGCTGCCTGAAGGGTTGTTTTATTCCACCATGTGTAATCATGACTGAAACAAAATTCAGCAAACACCCTCAACACACACTCACACACACTGTCCCACAAACACACAGAGCCACAGAGAGAGAGAGAGAGAGCTTTGTGTTTTCATCACTTCTATCACATRAAATCCCATCAGTTTTTTTTACTTAACTAGAATGTCAGCTTGCTGCCAAAACTGTTTTCCTGAGACCTGACTTAACTGTCTAACACATGTGCCCCCCTCCCCACCCTACCACCAAGTAAGCACATACATTCAACATGCAACCAAATTTCAGGAAAAAAATCCAWCTTCAGATTGTTGTCTTCAAATGCAGGAAAACATCGCCAGAAATAAAATATTTGGGAATTTATTTGTTATAGACATAAATTAAATATTTTTAAAAATGCAACATGGACTAAAAGAACAGTGCAAAATAAAATACAAAGTTTTACTACAAGTGGATCAACTTTGGTTTCATAGTTCACAAAGCGTCAACTGGATTGCACTAAGCCTCCAAACAATTTTTTTTTAATTCAGATGCCTAAAATAGTTTTTGAGGAATAAAAGCAAACCTTTCTAAAATAATTATAACAGAATGCAATTTGAATGCTGTCAAAATCAAAATGCATTTCTTCAAAAACTTAGGTGTTCTTGTGTGCACGCACCTGTGAATGATTACAGTACGTGGCACATTTCCTTTGGTGCCAAAGGCTTCTCATTACGAGTTTCTTTCCGTGCCTACTCTGCCTCRCGAGCATGACGAGATCACATAAAAGCTAAATTTACACATGAGCTCAGTGTGTCTAAGTCACTAATTGCATCCTAATTACAAAAGGTTTGCCAGGAAGCAAAGTGTTTCAAGCGCTGCTCATTTAAAGGGCAGGAAGTGGTGTTGTATCTGAAGGGATGTTAATTGGAAGGAAAATGTGATCATTTGTCATGAAGGTGAAAATGAAAGTGCTGTACTTTTCATGCTTTTCAGATAACGATAAGAGGTGTGTCATTTATGTGTATTTCAGCTGCTAATCAAACGTTTCCATTCATGCTTGGTTTAGCTTCCTCACTCTGATCTAGGCTGCACTTTCAACAAGTTATAGGACCATAAAAGAGGCAACTAAGTGGGAGTGGGTTCAAAAAGCTTGAACGCATCAAATGGTGTATTTTTAGCCCAGCATTTCAGGTTTTTTGGCATTTTAAAAGGGTTATATTGAAGCTGTTGCAACTTCATATTTTAACAATATTTCATTTGATCTGTCTGCGAGCAGACACACAACCCATTGCTCCTTTTTTCATCTCCTGAGTTAAATGATGAAAAAACTTGCCCTTCGTTCTCTCTTTTATCTGTCTCTCGTTTTTTCTGCATCTTGACGAGTCACATCAGTAACTTTTTGTCATGCACCCCACACCTTTGTAATTCTCTTTCTCTTGCTCCCTCTGCCTGTTCTAATCAGTGCTGGTGGTGAATAATTCACTCAGTGCAGTGAGGATTGAAGGTATTAGATTGGCAGCTTTATTTTCCCATCTGCTACATTATTAAAACAGCTCCGCTGGGTATTGTTGCTATGGTAAAGGCCATTAGAGGCCAAAGGGGAATCTGCAGTTAAATGGAATGACCACCTCTCCCTGGAGACTCATCTTCAATCTTGTTCTCCATTCATCTTCATGTCCACATATATCTTCCTTCCTTCTTTGGTTTCTCCATCTTCAAGTTTGCTTCTTACGTAACTTCACACAAGGCTGAAAAAGAGAGTTCCACATTTTGTGTGTTTTCTGTAAGTTTAGTATTACCAAACTATCCAGAAGTGAAAATTTGCTGTCTTGTTTATTTTTTAATTTTGTGATCAAGAGTTTTAGTTGTGAGCTTTGCTTTTTATGGAATTGTTTTCTTTTGTTTTGTATTGTATTAGTTGCTAGTTGACAGTCTCATTTACAGGAAAGACCTTTAAATAAAAAAGCATGGCATCCGTTACACAAAAAAAGAAATCACAAAACATTGTGATGACATTTAAAAGGAAGCAGAGTTAAAGCAAAATCTAAATGCAAGAAACAGGTTTGAAATTATGATTTTTCCATTGTCTTAAAACTTTTAATTTAAATCAAACTGAACAGTTTCAGTTCTCGCTGCAGTGTATTCCAGGAAGATGGAGCAGAATAGGAGAAGGCTACTGTAAATCATGAGAAATCATGAGAATGTAGACTTACTCTTTCTACGACACCTTGGAATGTAGCTATGGAGGCAGCAGACCTATGATTGATTTGTAAATAAAGGTATGCAGTGTCAGTCTGCAGGTAGATAATGATGGACAGTTTACCAGTTGGTAATTACTGGTTGTACGTCTACAACTGAGTCAACACCATTCAAGCCACAGCTAAGTGAGTTTAGCAAACACAAAAATGACTAGAACGCAGTGAAATATTGAACTGAAATTTGGTGTGAAAATTTTATGAAATTTTATTTTAAAGTTTTAACAACTTTCAAATCAAACCAAAAACATTTAGTTTGTGCTTTAAATTCTTGTTTTGTAAGTTTTATTCATAAATAATGAATAATAAAACACATCTGTAACCTTTCCACACATACTTAATATGTATAACCCATGTGTTKGAAGCTGGAGCCCTTTAGCCATGTCATGTTTCTACAAGTAAATATGAGGTTAGACATGAACAACTCTCAGTGATTTGCCACATGCATCTGAAATTACTTCCCCAAGAACAATCATGGCTCCTGCAGCTTCACATCCTCTGTGCCACATGTTGTTACCATCCTTTTTGGAAAATTCAAACTTTGGTCTACCATCAGAATAAAACAAACRTAATTACACAAAAACATCAAGAGAACACTAAGGTCTGCAAACTCAGTTTTGTGGCCTGTACAATCAACATGGATCCAGTAATGCAAGAATTAAGGCTAAAGAAACACAAGTCAACTAAAGACAATGAGTGCAACGAGATTTAAAATGCAAAAGCCTGAATGGTCGCGCGCGTGTGTGTGTGTGTGTGTGTGTGTGTGTGTTTGTTTGTTTTCAGGGACATTCAGTTGTCACTCAGTCCCAGGATGTTTGAGGAAGTCCTTTGTTAAAACAGGCAGCTAGGAAGATTTGAGTAAATTTAGGATAGCTCTTCTCCTTGCATATGTCTGTCTATTTGTGGGGCTGTTTTCACTTRCCCTACATCCTCCAGTTGCTCAGGTCTTCTACAGTCTCAGTGCTATTAGCCCTTTGCCCTGTTCTGACAATGAAAGGAAGGGGAAAAACACCCTATGTACTGTCTATAACTTTGTACTGTTAACAACTTTCCTTCTCTTCTGTTCTCTTATCTTCTCTTCTTTGAARTGGACTAATTTGGGCTCCCAGGGAAGTAGCCCTGAGTCTTTTAGAGGTGAGTGCAAAGTAAAGATGTACTGACTTTGTAATAACAAAGTAATCTTGCAAACTAAAAGTGTGTGGGTCTCCTGATCTTTGAATATGTTTTCAAACTGTTCTTTTTTAAATAGAGCTATTTAACTCCTSATTGTTTTGAGTTATGACCTGACCTATATGTTCAACTAATACTTATTTATTCGGTACATAAAACAACATTCAATACCAAATAATGTTATTGTTGCCCTGTACATAGATCTTATTGCTAATAGTGCATGTTGACCAGGCCTTGACAAGCTTATTTCTGGCATTGACTGGACAGTAGCACACCACTTCACTGACAGAAAAAAAAAAAGCCAGAGCTGGTGTGTGTCTGTGTATCAGGTTCAGCAATTTCAAATACCAAGGGTTGGACTCACTTATACACACATTGGATCTGAAACCAAAATCCAGGAAGGACGCTGACATCTCATGGATCTGAATTGCTCGAGGGAAAGTTGCCAGATACTCACAGAACCCCTGGCTGAGCTCCTTAGTGTTGGAGTTCTTCCCAGCAAGCATAAGAGTTTCCTTTCTGTGGATTTGTATTTCCTCACCTTGTTGGAGAGTGGAATCCATCTGGAGATTCTCATTTTGTACTGGGGGATTTCTGTCTGTGCGTGAGCACTGACTGAGTCATTGAAACTGGGCATCAAGTTTGAGCATATCTGTCAGCATATATGGTACCAGGCCATCTTGGACTAAAAAGTTCTTTATATTTGTATTATCAGTTCTTCTGCATGAACTAATTTGACCCTTTTGTACACTGGTGTTAAAAAAATCCTTCCAGCTGAAAAACATTTTGTTGGTTCCTTAAATGTGTTTCTGTTGACCAAGACTGAAAATATTGTTGATCAATCAAGAGTGCAGTTTGAGGATCTCTTCAATATGGCCCCCATATCTGATGACTAGGAGGAAAGTGAGAACTTAAAGGCACAGTGTGTATGATTTTGTCAATTCTTTTAGCCGAATTTGAGATAATCACTAATGACAATAATAAAAAAACATGTCTAATCATTGTAGACAAAGACCTTGTTTTATTATTTGTACCTCATAAAAAGCTGTTTATATCTCCGTGGTTGCGGGTCGCCACACAGGCAGCCGCCATCTTGCACCACCGTCTTGTCTACGAAGGCTCATGAAGGATAAACTGCGGTGGCGGTGTCAAAAACGGTTTTAGTTGTAATACTATAAATGTAATATGTGTTGTCTGTAATTGTAGCTGGGATAATTTTACTTATTAAAGCTCATAATCTTACCACTTGAAACATCACTAGCCCTGAAACTGCTGGTAGACATCGAAGTTGGTATTATCAAAGGTTTTTGACACATGAGAGACACGTAGCACCTCCTTTGCGTTTGGAAGCGGGGTGGAGGTGGGGGGAGGACCAGGGAGGATGATTCAACCACTCAACCACTAGATGTCACGGAAAACAAMAAATCCYACACACTGTGCCTTTAAGAAGATCCATGCATGTAAGAAGTGGGATTTGCCCTCAAATGCTAAAGGCTGTGAATGTTGTGGCGCTGTTGTTGTTAACAGTTTGCAAGTGGTCCTTTACTCTTTTCATTCTTTTAATTTTAAAAATCATTGTTTAATGCCTTTTTAGACATCAAGTGATTTCCATGGCATTTTGTATGTGAAAACCAAAAAAAATGACAACAGATACAACTGAATGAATGGAGAATGTGTCAAGATGTCACACAGAAAGTACAAGTCGTCCATATTTAAAATGTATGTGTTTTCCGTTCACAAGTACAGTGATTTCCAAATGTCAGTGCTGAATAATTTATTACAGCAACACCTTTTAGAGAAGCTGACGAGTGAGAATGAAGACAGAAGTTGAGTTAAGAGACCAAATTACGGAAGTACAAACTGCTTTCCCCAAAAACAAGCTTTTATATATAAAATGACAGATCCAGGTCTTCACAATATAACTCCAACTAATAATATTATGTGTTCTCCATGACCGAGCTGACATAAATCGCATTTAATAAAGTTAAAATTGCAGTTACCATAATCTAATGCACCTTACACATGTGGAACTGTGCTAAACAACATAAATATAACAATACATTTTATAGGTGCTTTTATGACACTCAAGGATGCTGAACACAGAGTGCAAGCAGCACATATAACAAGAACAACAAAATACTGCAATTCAAATTAAATTCAAATTCAAAAAATACTTTTTTGATCTCAGAGGGAAATGAGATTACAAAATACAGTACATATAAAATATCAGTAAAACAAGGAATACAGTAACATAAGAACAAGAGAAAATTATAATCAACATGAACAAGCCGTCTTTACYAGATGGGTTTTGAGTCTGGCCTTAAAGAGAAGGACAGAGTCCCAGTTTCTGGTTTCTGGAGGCAGTGAGTTCCAGAGCTGGGGAGCAGAGCAGCATTTAGAGGACGTCAGACAACTTACTGTAAATGCTTCAAGTATACAACATTTGCAGGACAAAAAAGTCAAATTACCCTGAAACAGGGTGGCCTTTTGTAAGACCAGGCTACCAGCAGATGTAAAAACATCTGACTATCATTGGTCATATTGACTGAAATTGTGAAACTCTGGCCTAGCAGGGAAAAAAATGTCACTCTGAGGGTAGGAACATATTTTTCCTTCGAACGGCTGCAGGAAGATGTTCCTATTTCTGTTTGGTAAAACCATCAGCACAAAGGAAACTTTGCAAGTTTCCAAACACAAAAGCCAAAAGATATTACTAGATACCCTAAATTTGTTATTTGTTAAATTTAGTCTGCAGTACCTATAAAATGCATGATATGATTCAATACATTATTTCCTAGAGGGCAGCTATGCATGATGCAGTGTTTAGGCCTGCCTACTATATTATGTTTTAACCTCAGCTGAGATGCCTATGTACGAGGAGTTTGTGTTCACATTCTGTCCAGATGCTCATGTTTCAAAGAGTCCAAACACATGCATGTGAAGTCAATTAGTGATTCTAAATTAGTTGCAGGTTTGTCTGCATCGGTGTATTATAAACATGGAAATAAGTTAGGAATGCACTCTGCTTCAGCCACAGAAAATGGATGGTGAAAAATAAAGAAACAATGAGCATTACTAAACCTTTGCATAAAGCAGAGAATAAGCAGATTGACAAGACCAATAAACACTAACCTCTCCGATTGAGAATTTGTATTTTTATATGCACAGAGATGTGAGTTTTGCAAAGTAGTTTAAGCAGTGATGTTTATAAAAACACAAAAGTCACCAAGCCATAAAAAAAGAATTACAGATACAGTTAATATTTATTTTACCTGGACAGATTTTTATGAGGACATTGCATTACAGTAAAAGGAGTACAGAACTTTACATGCTGGTGATGGTGTGACCTTGTACTCAAGGATATTTACAATTACTGCCGTGATGGAGGGCCTTCTAATGTCTTCTACATAAACTTACATGTAAAAACGAGATGACAAGTATTTTAAGTTGAGCCACAAAAAACTAAAGGGAAAATTGATGGAAGAAGATTAGAAGAACATGATGCGATGCAAGATAGGGAAAATGAGCATCAATGAAAGAAGGCAGCAAGAAAAAAAATAACTGTGTGTGCCGCTGCGATCGGCAAAGACAGGGTGACCCATTTATCATGATGTACTCTTTGGGAGAACATATGAAGGCCAGGGAGCCCACCAAGGAGCTCCAGCTACTGAGTAAATATGTGTGTCAGCTTACCTTAATAATGATTTAATGTTTTAACCTCAGCGGAATTCAGGCTTCTTTTAAAAAGGTTTTGAACCTCCCATGATACCAGTACTAGTGTGCAAGCTTGCACACATGCAGGTTTGTATTGTTATGATTGAGCTAGGTTGGTTTGAACCCCAAGATGCAGAACTGAGTGAGGTGGCAAAAAAATTGATTTATTAAAAAAAAAAAAAAAGGTGCTGACGTGGCAGCAAACAAGAACAAGGAGGATCATGAACATCTAACAGTAAACAAGGATCTGACAAACACTGAACAGAATATAAAGGGAAAACTAATGAGCTAAAACAAGAAACACCTGGGGAAGATACATGAGGATCAGGTGTGAGTGGGCGGGGCTGGAGCACAGGCAGACAGGAGGAAGAAAACAGATGACAAGACAGAAAACTGGAACAAAACATTAACAAAAACACCAATCATAACATGTATTTATATCCTGTTAAGGACTGCATATCGACTTGATTCACTTGTGTAGTCTAACCCTGACCCTTACCACCCTTCAATGCACACCTAAGCCACCACCAAAAAAATGGTGTTCCACCAGACTAGGTCCAGGATTTGGTCCCCAAAAGACCTACTGGTCCTGACAAGGTTGGTGTTTCTATGAGAAAAATTCCTAAATAGGTAATAAGAACCAGGCACACACACACCTATTTTCTTTTCATCCATCAGTAAACCCACAGTTTGAYAGAGTCACTAGAGTAAAATGCTGCTGGGTGTCAAACAGTGCAGGTCACCCTTTTGATGAGATCTCCAATGTACGTATGACACAGCTGTCAGTAACTGACTGGTTTATCAACACTGTTCCTGAACAACAACAAGAAAAAAAGAAAAGAAAAGAAAAAACAAGCATTTAAAACACTCACAGGTTGTGAATGTTGGCCTGGATGTTGGTGAATGTGGATACATGGTAGCTCAGAGCTTGCAGTGACTGTTCACCTCCAGTATTTGTGGTCAGTTATCTCTAAAAACTTTTAACTGATCTCTTTTTTCCTGAAAAGAATGTGTTCAAGCAATAGCTTAGTTTGAACCACGCAGCCTCACAATGCTTCCCGTACACATGAAATTTTCTGACATCATCGTGTAAAGGYCATGTGACACGACTTTGATCCCTCTGTAAATATTTTAGCTGCTCTTCACTGAGGTGAACATCAATCTTCCTTGGATTAATGTGGACTCGTGGTCTTTCACAAAATGCTTTTCATAATTACACTCACATGATTTAGGGGGAAGGTTCAGTCAYATCGGTGCACTGCAGTTCCGTTCTTTACGGAGGAAAAATAAATAAATTATAAAGGTTTTGCCTGCAAAGACAAGGTTGGTGTGTGTAATGTTGAGCAGATGACAAAATGATTACAAGGAGAGGCATGATTGGAGGTGGCAGCCATTACAAGAAGAGGCTGTGAGAAWTTAAAGTGTGAGTAAAGTCATCCTGAGGAGGAGGTGGGAGCCTGGGGGGGAAAGGATGCACTGTAAAAAATGAAATGTTGGATTTACTTAACGGTGTTATGTGACCCGGTTCCACTTAACTGAGTTGAGTAAATTCAAAGCAATATACCAGTTTTTTAACCAAAGAACATGAGTATATTGCTTTGAATTTACTCAACTCAGTTA
Source organism: Austrofundulus limnaeus (assembly GCF_001266775.1). Lineage (NCBI taxonomy): Eukaryota > Metazoa > Chordata > Actinopteri > Cyprinodontiformes > Rivulidae > Austrofundulus > Austrofundulus limnaeus. The sequence continues at coordinate 3,883,054 of NW_013952405.1, forward strand.
AGTGGAACCGGGTCACATAACATGGTTAAGTAAATCCAACATTTCATTTTTAGAGTGTGGGAAAAGAATGAGTCTCTCACATTTCTTCATTTTTTAACCCTAAAACCACCTTGATCAAGCTTACTGCTGTTTTAAAGATTCCCTACACTGGTTTAAACTAAAGGAACCTAAATCTTAAAGGCATACCATTAAAATGCAACGACACCAATAAAGGTTTCTGAGGGTTTTTTAGCAACAAGTGAATATGACTAACATTTACAGTRTAAAATATTATTTGAAAGATTGAAACTGATAACCAAGTAAAAATATCACAGTTGTATATATATATATATATAAATTGATTTATTTATATATAAATAAATCACATTTGTAWATATAAAYAGTGAATACTTTGCATGTGTTTCTGCTCATCACACTCTCTGTCTTTGCTTGTTGATTGCTACAAATTTATTCAGTTTTATTGCATGTTTCTACATCGCTGTCATTTCCCCAGGTTCCTGTATCTTGTCAGCCTTGCTTGTGAATTCATGTTCTTTGTGAAATTTCATTAAATTTGCTGCTCCACCTCCGTAAGTCAATAAAGTTCAGGTTTATCCAGCATCATCACAGATTAAGTTACAAGGAAGTAAATGTTCAGTTTGTTTCTAATTTTGACTAAATGTTTGCGTGTAAGGCAACTTAGGGGCTCAGTTGGTGCTGTTGCCTCTCAGCAAAAAGGTTGTCGRATCCAATCCCGGCCACAGACTTTTCTGTGTAGACTTTACATGTTCTCTCCWTTCATGCATGGATTTTCTCTGGATTCTCCAGTTTTTCTTTACAGACCAAAAACATGACTGTTAGGCTCCAGAGTGTCTCATTTKTCATGTGGCCCTGTGATGGACTTGTGATCTTTCCAGTGTGTACCTTGCAGATTTTATGTTTGAATTGAGCAGAAAGCCACCTGGGCAGGATCATAATATTAAACATGCACAATCTTTTTTTGTGTTTATTTACAACAAAATAATAATGGACTGCACCAAACTTGTAGGAAAAGTACCATATATTGAACCAAACTATCCAACAGCATGGAGYTTAAAACTAAATGGCAGGATGACACAGAACTTAAAGCTAATGTTAGCTTGTAGATGTGTGATATAGCTTGCTACAGTTTAGTTAAACTTATGTGAAAGAAGTCTTTTAGTCACTGCAACAAATTCCTCTCATYTGTGTGATGTAACTCTTCGGTCAGTGAACCAATCAATGAGCAGCAGCAGCTGAGCAGCCTGGTCTGATTGGAACCACAGTTCTCAAGGTTCCAGAAATCAGGGTGTACCTCGGCCATAAGAGCTAATGYAGTGYGAATGTTTGAGAAATCCTTGAATTTCCTGTGGTAGCCCCCTCACCCCCACAAAGCACCCCTTCTCCAAATCATTGTTGTGAAGACGTATTGAAATGGGAGTGACTGAAATGGTAGGAGGTTCTTGAAGAAACAAAGGCCAATTTCATGGCACTTAGATAGGCTATGATGCAAAGTCAAATTGATTTTTGATATATACTGCATCGTTATAACAACTGAAGGTAACATTGTTTCTTGATTGTGGTATAGAATTGAACTATGTTCCTGGAAAATACACAACACTCCGCCTTTAAATGTTTGTGAACATGAAGCCTGCACAGCACTCATTTTCTGCAAAACATCTTTCTTYGCAGCTATTCTAAAACTCTCCAAGGCCACTTATGGGACCTTATTCAGTTTTATTGTATGTTTCTACATCGCTGTCATTTCCCCAGGTTYCTGTGTCGTGTCARCCTTGCTTATGAATTCATGTTCTTTGTGAAATTTAATTAAATTTGGCTCTTCACCTCCACAAGTCAATAAAGCTCATGTTTATCCTGCATTTGCTGTTTCATTCTTTACTCATCTTGCATTTGCATCTTCAACCTCTTTCTGTGGCAAAAGCACAGAAATAAGTTGCACTAAACTAATTGTGTCAGAAATATGCATGTGTATTTACTCAAATGCTGCGTGGGAAGTACTTACAACGATACAACAATTTGTTACTGTCATTTTTCAAGTTGAAACAGGATGTTTCCTCCCAAAGCACCACTGAGGGTTTTTTTTTTCTTTTTTTTCAAACACAACAATCTAGGGAATATTTAGCTTCTATGTAGCATGTAACTAGGACAGAACACATACACTCGTAAAAATAACTTTAATTAATAAATGATTACATAAATCATCAAAGACCTGCGTGGTCTCTGGCGTTTCCACATGAAGCCATTCAGCATGGGTCCTCGCTTTAATCAACTTCAGCCTCGCAGTATTCTTTCCAGTAAATGGAACATTTTCTTTCTATTTATGTGCTCCTTCTGTCTAAACAAAGTTGATGGCTGATGTGTAAAAGCCAGGAATGCCTCCACTCTTGCTGCTTCAGTTTATATCCTCTGGTGGGACTGTACAGTATATATTATGCATACATGTTGCCTGCTCCCACATCTTCATATTTATGACACAACATTTGAGTGAAACTCTCCAGAATCCCTTGCTGTGTCTAATTCAGTCAGAAAAGCACATGTCTTTTTGTGACAATGTCAGCTTTCATACAGTTAAAACCACAACAAACCAAACATTGATTTTCTACAGACTTTTTAGTCTGTGTTTGTGCAACCATGTGTGATGGCACACATGCATGCTTTGTTTTGCTCTTTGTCTCCTTTCTGCATGAAAGATTTTAAAAAAGATTTCAGGCTAAAGCAAGCGCAAAAGTTGAAATTTTAGTGTGTTGCTCATTTCACCTTACCATTTTGCCCATGTCTTTCAGTCTGTCGCTGGGGTCACAGCAGCACCGTATGTGTCTCCTGGCCTTTCAAGCTTTGTTCTACAGATGGCCCTGTCCTTTCTCACTCTGTGCTTCTCCTCCCGTCTGCTTCCGCTGAGCTTCTGTCATGTGCAGCTGCACGCCAACCCTGCTAACTGTAGTTATGCTAATTTATAAACAGCTGACAAATGAGCTCACATGTGCAGGTGCTCCATCCACATGGAGCTCCTCTTCATTTGCAAATACTCAGTTCACAGCAGTCATGTAAGCTTTTTCTGCTCATGAGCGTGTTTAATAAGAAAATGTGAAGCTATGAAAAAGAGATGTTACAGGTTACTTTACAAATAAGCAAATGTTCAATTTGTTTTCTAATTTTGATGAAAAATAAGAAGCTCATTGCATCTCAAATTAGTTTGCATGAGTCGGTTAGAAGTAAAATCAAGGCAATGCAATAAAAATGTTAATTTGAAAACCAATTGCAGGAAGTTTTATTTAAATGGTTGTGAATATTAATCCTGTAAGGCATGCATCTTTTGCAAAACATTTTTCTTTGCAGCTTTTCTAAAACTCCGAGTCCTCTCATGGGAACAATGACTAGAAAACATCTTAAACTTTCTCCAAAGTTCACGGAACATGTGAACAAGCAGAAATTATTATGGGATGACCTGGAAACATCCCATCACAACCTCATCATAAAAATAATAAAAAAGAATCCATGCAACACAAATAAAAGCCTGTCTTTTAAGGTTCCTAGATAGTCATTTTTACCCATTTGCTGCCGGAAATAGGCATAAATAAGGGTAAATAAATGTAAAGACGAGTGTAAAAATGCAGAGAACATTAACTTATGAGCTAAAAAAACTAATTTACAAAAATGTTGACTGGTAGGAGGTTGAACATGCTGTCTGGTAAATTATAGGTTTTCTTTCAAACACAGTTATGTCACTTTTCCACCAGAATCTGCATCCCAGAACAAAGATTCAAACCATCCTGGGTCTCTCAAGTGTAACCAGATGTACACAGCTTCTGCCAGAAGAGCCGTTCTTCCTGCAAATGATCCATTTTTCTCTTCATGTGATTCTTAACCCTGTTTCGGTGGCTTTCAGTCAGCCACAATCTACTTTGAAATGTTCAAGTGATGTGAAAGGTAGCCTAATTTCTAAGGTTAATAAGGGAGTCAGGGTGGAGCTATTTTTAACATGGAAAGTGGAAACCACATAAAAAAAGGCCTTTGGCTGTTCCTAAGCTCTTTCCCTGAAGACTGACTGGCCCTTTTAATACAAGACAGCTTCAATGTGGCCTCAATAAGAAAACAGGGTCTGTATTAAATGTGCCACAGCCACAGAATGTTGAAGAAAGACTCATTCATAACAAGCAAAAGTTTACACACCTATGGTTAAAAGCCTGGTACTGGAAACACATAGATTGAWGTTAAACTGATCTGCAAAAGGTGAAGGTAAAGTCAAAAATAAGTTTTGGTGTTTTAAAGAGAGAATAGCACAATATCTTTCTTTCCAAAAATTTTACAATCTGTTCTGACAAACCACTTCAAGTTTTGCTTGATTTTAAGTGTTTATTGACAGTCAAAACCCAGACTCAGCTGGAAACAGGTCTGAACTCAAGCCAATGAGCAGAAAAAAGGCTTTTAAAAGTTAGCGAAAAGTCGTTCTGTGACTGTTTTTCCATTCATCCATTATCTTAACCTGCTTCTTCCTTTCAGGGTTGCGAGGGTCACTGGTGCCCATTGCCAACAGTCACTGTGTGATGGGCGGGGTGCACCCTGGACAGGTCGCAAATCCATCACAGGGCCTTTTGACTGATCTTACTTAGAAAGGTCTTCAGGCTTTTGAATGAWGATGCTGTAAAGCCATATCTGTACAAATATGATTTTCACAGCAACTTAAAAAATGCATTTTTAAGTCCAAAGTTAAAAAATGAAAAATGTCATCTGATGCTATTTCAGTAAAATAATAATAATAATAATCCATCCATCCATCCATTTTCTGTACACGCTTCTTCCTTTTCACTGATCTTACTTAGAAAGGTCTTCAGGCTTTTGA
>NW_013952405.1:3888057-3892370 GCF_001266775.1 Austrofundulus limnaeus
ACTGTTAAAATGACATTTTTAAATGCATGCAGATGCAGATTCTCAGTTATCCAAGATGAGCTAATCCCAGTGCAATTTCAAAAATATCTGATGACAAATGCAGTCAAGTACCCAAAATAAAGGCAAACTGGGTTTAACTAGGCACAGGTCTTACATCTTGGGATGTGGCCTTGTGATGGACTTGTGATCTGTCCAGGGTGTACCCTGCCTGYCGTACAGTAACTGCTGCAGATAAAAAAAAAAACAGCTTCAGTAAGGAAACAGTTGGCAAAGAACATTCACCCAATTATCCATCTATCCATCATTCTTGTAAACTTTTTCAATGTGCAGAACTGAAAAAGTGCAATTCTCCAAGTGTTAATAATAGGGGTAAAACAACCATTATTTGGGCTTGTGTTGCTGCAAAACATTTTTTTTACTAGAAATATAAACAAACTCAAAAGAAAATTCTTGTATATCATCTTACACAAAAAAGCTACATATAAAAAGAGGTTGGTAAAAAACAGTAATTATAAAGCTTATAAATAAGCTCAGTGACACGTGCTGAGCAGAAATGAAGCCAGGCGACACCAAACCCTGTTGCACTAAACATCGTTGTCATTYCAATTATTCAAAGCTGGCAAAGATTTCATGGTGCACTGGTTGTTTTTAAAGGGCCCAGTCTTCGGATACAAAAATAGTCAAAGGCAGTTCAAAGGTTGCTATTTGTCTCCTTTGGGAGAGCTTATGCTTGTTTTTTTATTAGTATTATTTTAAAGGGCACTGCTGCACAAATGAAAGAAAATCACATTATGTACAGTAATGCAGTAAAACCACATAAACAATAAGCGCATTAATAAAAAAAGATGACAATAATGAATAATTAAAACAAATGTGAAAAGTGTTAACTTTTAAAATACTGGAGAACATAAGTTACTGAGTAGCTTTGATTTTTTTTTCTCTAATGACCTTGATGAATGAGTGTTTGTACCTGCTGTTTTTACAGAGGGGAAACGTACCTCCTCCCTGTGTTCAGCAGTATATTGCATATTCTTTTGGAACTGTCATTTAAGAGCTTGTTTGCCTGTGAAATGTAACCCACTGTCTTTCTTTACCTCATCTGCAGACCTAAGCAAGGCGTTAACAGGTGCAGGTGTTCTTTACTGTCATCAAATGTTGGCAGGTTCTGGTATTCGGCTTCAAATGAATTGGACAACCTGGTTTGTAAAGATAAAGAATAATGTAAAAGACAAACTAGATAACTGTATATGTGAATATCTGTAAACTGGCAGTGAGATTTAGAAAATTCAAGGGCTGCCATCAGAAATCTTATGGCACCAAATGATCTAACGCTGGCCTAATTTGTTTACGCTCTTAGCTGATTACAGCTACAGAAATTGTCACCAAATGAGCCTGAATGAAACCCTGATTCAGAGTTGAAAGTTTTATAGAAGCAAATGGATGTGGAGCGGGATGCGTCGGACTGGGTGTTGCCATAGATTGTTCATRATGATGAGAGACTTCTCAGATTAGTTCAGTCATTTGGTTCTTATCTAATTGAATCTGGAGGAAGCAGATGTTCGAAGTAGTGAACCAGGTCATCTCTCACAATTAGTTATCTTCCTTTMCTTTTGTCTTTACTTCCTTCCACTTGTTGCTGGAGTGATTTCCTGCCTGAATGTATGAAGGTTAAAAAAACATTGTCAGGTCAGCTTTKTCTGTTAAAGACGTAATAGGAGCAATAGACCGCTGGTAAAGTAATCAGTGAGACCTTGTGTGGTTTTATTATTTAAGCAGATTCAGACTAAAAACTTTAGTTTCCTATATTTTTTTATTTTGTTTATTCTCAGCACACATAATACACACAGAGGTTTAACACTATGTTTGTTTCTTTGTTGCTGTCCACCAAATGAAGATGGTTACTAATAAAGTTTGTGTGAATAAAACTGTTTGTGGTTTTATTACCAAAATATTTCATGAACCCCTGGTCAAGTTTAAAAAAATATTTGAAAACAAAATAAACATTTGATGCAACTCAACAACTGACTACTGAGTCGATCCAAATCATGGCTGTTACAGCCAAGTGGCATTAAAAAACAAAAACAGCACCATATTTAGTCATTTTTGCAAATAWTGWGCTAAAATTTGGTTTAGTTGTAGCTGAGAACCATTCTCAATGCGTACTATAAGTTCTCTTTATTGAGTAAGGTTTTTGTTTGAAACTTTACCATCAACTGTTGGTGTYAACCCTGTTGACACTTGGGGTGTAAATCACCAGCTTTCTCATGATTCGATCTTATGTTGATTTGTGTGGATGATACAGTTTCTCAATATCACAAAGTCTGCCATAATACAAATTTGATTCAAYTCTATTTACATGTCTGCAATCGATGTTTCGATCCACATCAGGCAAATGATGACAATATGATCAATGTTTTTGTTTCACATCAATGTAATTAAGTCTTTAATCATTTAGTTGATGTCTCAACATGGATCTATGTATTGTTAAAACCCCTTGTTGAAACCAAAACTTTTTAAGTGACAAAAATAAAAATTACATTTAAAAATTTAGAAATCTGACTAAATATATACATTGAAATATGTTTGTCCTATACAGTTAATGTCTTTGATTGTTTTGAACAAGTTTTTTTTTTTTTTTTGGTTAATAAAATCAATAATCCAAACGTTCAACATTATGCAATCCAATCTACTCTATGCTTAGAKTTTAGCTTCTGGAATCTTGTTTGTGTTACTCAATTGGTGCTATTTCATGCATTTTTGTTGTACATTTAATAACAAAAAACAGAAGGAAATGGGGCAGCTKTGGTAGAGTAGGGGAGTCGTCCTGGAACCGGAAGGTTGCCGGTTCGCTYCCCATCCAGTCGACTCAGTCGTTGTGTCCTTGGGCAAGACACCTTACCCGCCTTGCCTACTGATGGTGGTCACACGGTCCGGTGGCACCTGWGTATGGCAGCCCCTCCTCCGTCAGTGTGCCCTAGGGCAGCTGTGGCTACARTTGTAGTTTGCCATCATYAGTGTGTGAATGTGTGTGTGCATGGGTGAATTTTTGTAGGGCGAAGTGCTTTGAGTGTCCTGGATGRATAGAAAGGCACTATATAAGTACAGTMCATTTACCATTTACCAAAATTGCATCTTTGTGGCACCCTGTTAGTAAWAATTTAACTAGAAATCCAATTTAAATTTGTTGTTTTGCTAACTGGTCCTTATGTGTTGACACAACACTGGTTCATCCCTTTAATGTCTGAAGGATTAAGTCAGAGTTAAGTGACTTAAAAAATCCTCTGAAACTGGTTGAGTATAGTCTGATAATGTATGGAAAACATCAGCCAAAGTTTAAAAATTTGTCTTTGGGTTTAAAGAAATACCACCATTTGGGAAAATYACGAAAGCCTGACTTCAAAAGCTAAAAATAGGAAATAAAATATAGTTAGCATTAGCTTCCAATTCTTTGTAAGCCTTTTTCAACCAAACTTTGTCAATAATGTATTGTTTTAAACCTCAGTTAAATCATGTAAAGAATAAAATAATAAGGAAAAGACCAAAAATAACACTTTTCAATAATTGGTCTCTTTCAGCACCTTGGACAGCAGCTTTCTAACACCATCATTTTACGCCTAACGTCATTTTAAAATTACTCTTTTCTGTATGTAAAATGAAAGAATTGAACTTTGTGTTGGCTGCATCTCTTTACTCATAGAAAACAGCTAAAGCTTAGAGTAAATATCACTTCTGTGCACAGAGGAACTAATCTGTGAGGCTAAAACCTTGTCACGTCTGTGATGAGAAAAAAAATGGATTACCCTGCGTGATCTTATSAAGCAGAGGATGGTGCCTATAGATGCCCTCAGAACATCCACTTATTTCCAGACAAGGGCATTGATATTCAGGATATGTTTATTTAAGTGTTAAAGAAATAATTCGCAATATTCCATTTGCATATGTCATTATTGTAAATTTGGAACAACACACCTTCTTTCGTTGGTTGAAAGATAAAAAGGAAAAAAAAAGGAAAAAGAAAAAGAAATGGGCACTGGTTATATTTATGAGCAGCCTTATTAAAGATGTCCTGTCTGTGAGGAATGACCTTGTTTAAAAAGGAGACTAGCTGGACTCGCCAAGTGTGTGTCTGTCCATGTGTGTGTCTGTCCATGTGTGTGTCTGTGTGTTTCAGACAAGATGGGGAGAAGGGGCAGAAGGAAACTGGCACGCCCAGACCCTGCCGCTGAATGACGCCCGTGTTGCTTCTCCTGTCGGTGCGTTCTCCTGTCATTGGCGGAGGGCAGGAAAAGGTAGCGCTGGCGCGGAGGGTGGAC
>NW_013952405.1:3892592-3895944 GCF_001266775.1 Austrofundulus limnaeus
CCCCCACACACACACACACCTCCCCCTCCGTGGGCGGGAATAGCAACAGTAGGCAGTGAAAGTGAAGCGCACGAGCGCGAACAGACTGCCGCGGGAAGAAGAGGACGAGGCTGTGGCGGCGGCTGTGGTCGATCGGGGTTCGCGGAGGGGGCGAGGAGGCGGCCCCTGCATGCGTCTACAGCCGCGCATGGACGACCACCTCAGCCTCCTGCACTCACCCCCGCCGAGCGCGACCAAGACCCGCGGCGACAACCTGGTGAACCACGGCTACACCGAGACGGAGGCCGACGTGATGACGGTCGTGGCGTGTGACAACATGCTGGAGGAGTCGGCGGCTCTACCGGGCCACCACTCTCTGGACCGGTACGAGCCGGACCACGAGTGCTGCGAGAGGGTGGTCATCAACATCTCGGGGCTGCGCTTCGAGACGCAGCTCAAGACTCTGTCCCAGTTTCCAGAGACGCTTCTGGGGGACCCTAAGAAAAGGATGAGGTACTTTGATCCTCTCAGGAACGAGTACTTTTTTGATCGGAACCGACCCAGCTTTGATGCCATCCTGTATTACTACCAGTCTGGTGGGCGCATCAGGAGACCCGTCAACGTGCCCATTGATATTTTCTCCGAGGAGATCCGCTTCTATGAGCTGGGAGAGGAGGCGATGGAGAAGTTCAGAGAGGATGAGGGGTTTATAAAGGAGGAGGAGCGGCCGCTGCCAGAAAACGAGTTTCAGAGACAGGTGTGGCTGCTCTTTGAGTACCCGGAGAGCTCGGGTCCCGCGCGGGGAATAGCAATAGTATCCGTCTTGGTCATYCTCATCTCCATTGTCATTTTCTGCTTAGAGACGCTGCCAGAGTTCAGGGATGAGAACAGGGACCCCATCACCATCGCGCCAGTCATAAACGGCACGCTCCCGTATCTCGTCAGCCCCTTCTCAGACCCTTTCTTTGTCGTGGAGACGCTGTGCATCATCTGGTTCTCCTTCGAGCTGCTCGTGCGCTTTTTCGCCTGCCCGAGCAAAGCCACGTTCTCCAAAAACATCATGAACATCATCGACATCGTGGCCATCATCCCCTACTTCATCACGCTGGGCACGGAGCTGGCGGAGAGGCAGGGGAACGGACAGCAGGCCATGTCCTTGGCCATCCTGCGCGTAATCAGGCTCGTGCGGGTGTTCCGCATCTTCAAGCTCTCGCGTCACTCCAAGGGGCTCCAGATTTTAGGACAGACCCTAAAAGCCAGCATGCGTGAGTTGGGCCTGCTCATCTTCTTCTTGTTCATCGGGGTCATCCTCTTCTCCAGCGCGGTGTACTTCGCCGAGGCGGACGACCCGGATTCGGGCTTCAACAGCATCCCGGACGCGTTCTGGTGGGCTGTCGTCACCATGACTACAGTGGGATACGGGGACATGCACCCCGTGACGATCGGGGGCAAAATTGTGGGCTCTCTGTGCGCGATCGCCGGCGTGCTGACCATCGCCCTGCCCGTCCCCGTCATCGTCTCCAACTTCAACTACTTCTACCACAGGGAGACGGACGGYGAGGAGCAGGCGCAGTACCTGCACGTGGGCAGCTGCCAGCCGCTGGCGGACACGGAGGAGCTGAGGAAGACGCGCTCCTCCTCCTCCTCCTCGCTCAGCAAGAGCGAGTTCATGGTGATAGAGGAGCACGGCTTGAACAGCGCGTTCAAACAGCAGCCCAACTTCCCCACCACCGCGCAGAACAACTCGCAGAACTGCGTGAACATTAGCAAAAAGATTTTCACCGACGTGTAGCCAGGTTTGAAGCAACGAGCCCCTCCCGGGCGGCCGCGGAGAGAGAGAGAGAGAGAGAGAGAGAGAGAGAGAGAGAGAGAGAGAGAGAGAGNAGAGAGAGAGAGAGAGAGAGAGAGAGAGAGAGAGAGAGAGAGAGAGAGAGATGCGTCAAGGCGCAGCTGGTTGTGCCATTACGCAGCGGTGTGAGTTGGAGGATCAGAGAAAAAGGAAGAACGAAGGAACGCATCCTTCCTGTTTCAGAGATGCAGCTCTGTGTTCCATTCAAATAATCAGGATTTATTTCCTTATTATTTTTTTTCTAGATATGAATTCCCTCTGATCCGTCCGCGCTAAGAAGAAAGAGCTTCCTTTAAAGTATTCGCTCCACTTCTCCTCTCCGGGTGAGGAGAGAAACCTGTTGTGCAATAGTCGGTGTATTAATATGCATCACAGCAGACATGAATAGAAGCTTTATTACTGTAAAAAACGAGTCCTTGAGGGATACTGTATTACCATACGTTAAGAGTCGTGATGTTATAGCCTGTGTATAATATCCAGTCAGTTAAATATGTGTGTAAGTGTGTGTTCAAACACATGTAATGTCAGGTAAACACATTCCAGCATATGATATCTCATAGAAACCGTTCTGTTGTGTGCCTTGTGCGTAAAGTCTAGTCTAACTGCTGCCGTCTTTTCTTTCTTTCATCTAAAGTAAAAAGTAATTACTCCTTACAGTTCCTCGTGTACACGTGGCCACGTAAATACTATAGAGCCATCACAGGATCAAAACACACGTGAGTGGAGAAGCACACACACAGCGATCAAAGATGGAGCGTGTTTATCTTCCGAAAGCTTCAAATATAGCCCCGCTGTGATGCAGTCTCCATGGCGACGGTCGTTTCCCGGTAACCCCAAGTCACCGTTGCCATGGCACCCTTGTTTCCACAGTAACCTCCCAGATGGGTTGGAAGCTATTTTGAAGATTTTCATCTGAATGGATGGCCTCGTCTCGTCTTCAGCCTCTCTAATTAGACTGCTCGGTTTTCACGCTTTTGGTGGAAAAACAAACAAGAAAAAAAATCATTCCAGGATTTTTGCAGTGTCACCACGGCTCATCAGCAAGCTTATTGTGTGACTTTAATAGTAAAACAGACATTCAAAAAAGACAAGGAGGAGGTCTGCCACGATGAACTGGACAACATCTGTCACAGGGAGGCGCTGCAGTGCGGGAGGAATTATGAATGGATCACCTGGGTGCAGTACTGCGGCTGGCCAGCAGGGGAGACTGCTGTAACACTRATCAAATCGGTGAGTTCCTTTGTTTATGTCTATAACAACTGCATTTCTCCTTGTCTGGATTTGCAAACAAAAGAAGTCCATAGCCTACTGTAAAATATTCAGTTCAGAGAAAAAAATATCATGAGATCATAAGACTTTAGTTATTACAAAATGCTCCTTCATAAGATTAAACAGCTCCACACAATCCTTACATTTGTTTCATAAACAGTGTCAAAAACCCAATTTAAGGTTCTATACGTGTTTAGAGTATAAGCAGGGTTTGTGTGTGTGTGTGTGTGTGTGTGTGTGTGTGTGTGTGTGTGT
>NW_013952405.1:3897738-3937507 GCF_001266775.1 Austrofundulus limnaeus
GTTTTAAATGTGTTTATTCTGAAAAAGGCATCGGCAGAGGAGAAACTAAGGGGGAATACATATTTTTAAAACAGATCATGAAAAATATTGACATTATTCAGCAATCTGTTGGGAATATGAGTGTTTTTTCAACATGCTTTAAAATTAACACACCAATAATCTCTCATTGCAGTCAGTTTTAGATATAATTTTAGAAATAATTTCATATAAAACAGGTCTTAAATATTATAACATGTTTTAATGAAAACCTACAATTTATCACTGAAATTTACATTTCATCTTTACATCCAAAAGTGTTTTTGATCAGAGAAAGAGGCACTGTTTAGAAACAGGCTCTGATTTGATTGATCAGTCTGGGAGCTCATCTCCAGGAGAGAAAAWCAGAAGCACAAACACATCATATACTGTCATGCCTGTTTTGGGGGGTTTCTYCTTTGTCACAATTTACATTTAACTGCTCTGCTTGTATAGTGTTTCCTCCAGTAACATTAGTAACTTTAGATGAAGAAATCTGTAAATACGGCTGTCAGAATAAACAAATGATAGGATATGCTCAGTTATTTGTCTCAGTACAGTTGTTTGGTCCTTTTGTCTTTTCTTGTTTTTGACTTTACAGCATTCTTAGACTGATGTGATTGAAATCTGTCAATGAGACAAAATTTGATAATTAAATTGTTGTTTTAACTTTCTTTGTCCCGCTCTCTCAGGAGAACCTTTTCATTCTGTTCAGACCTCCTGGACTCCTGATGACATAATTCAGCCCATTTCCCACATACAGCAGGTAAATATGCTGTGTTTGATTAGTGTAAATGTATTAATTCAAAGACAGAACAGTCACTGATCTGATTCTMTTTCTTCCCTTCAGGAGCACATTGAGATTCTGGTCCGATCCTGTTTGGTCAGTTGGGCTGAAATTAAAATTCGCCCTGGATAACATTCCTCTCATTCCTCTGCTCTCTTGCTTTTTTTGACTGGTACCCACAAAGCTGGACTAACGTGTGGCGTTCAAAGCAGTTCTCCCGCTGCCAAGGACCACACCGCAACCCAAAATGCAACAAAATGCAATCACAGCAGGTATATAATATATGCTGTTTTGTAGCTGCAGTTTTGCAACATGTATTATGGATTGATTCACTGTGAACAAAACCATCATGGGATCAAACGTGTCTCAGAAACTCTCAAAATCCATCTGAAATTGTAGTWTGACATTTTTCCCCACGTTGTTGTCTTTATACAATTTAAACGGATGGATTCAAGAAATAGCCAGCATTTTCACCACGTTTCACTTTATTGGAACAATTTTTTTTTATTTTATTTTTTCTATACTTGCGTCTCTCATTGGTGATATTCATCAAAGACAACCTGTAACTTCAGAGTCAGGAAGAGGCAACAACGGAGGCCATCGACATGAAACTGTGATCCCARTCAAAGACTGTTAGCCATATGCCTTCGTTAGCTCTATGTGCTCTGYGTTGCTCTTCTGTAAAACACACATTTATGTGTGATGGTTGCTGCTACTCACTTGACGTGTTCATGAAGAATAACTCGAAGGTGTTTACGTGTATGTAAATGCAGACAGAAAAACACGCACACGTGCGCCTGCGTGTAAAACGCCTCTTCTGTTCCCAAAGTGCACTCGTGATATTTCTGTGGGGCAGGAAAAAAAGCAGAATGTTCACAGGGGGAGGTTGTGTGTGCCAGGATTTATTCTGTGTTGTTGTGTGTCGTCTTCAACATGACTCATACAAACAGATTTTGAGGTGTGCTGTCTTTTTATTTATTTATTTTTTAGAGGAGCTGCTGATGGCTTTTCATTTTTGTTATCCATAGACTACAACTCACTCATTTCAGTAAAAAAAATAATAAAATAAAATCATGCCTGCTCTTGATTCATTCATATTACAAAAGCTCTTTAGGTTAAATATATTTAAYGARAAACATTTATTTTTGTCAACACCTTTYTCCAACCTTTTCAACTTGTGTTGCAGCGGTACTAAAAGTAAAAATAAAGAGTAATTCAAGATGGAGCACAATTTAAAGTGATACAAACACATTTAGTCAAAAAGGATTGATTTTATGTATTGTTAATTTTTGTTTACATAACTTTCAAGCCTGCATTTCAGGCTGATTTCATTTTATTTTGAGACAGAATCATGAACAATTTGATCAAATCTTAAAAATAACATTACAATTATTTTCATGCAATATTTAAAAATGTGTTAGCTCTCGTTCATGTYCTTTATTTTGAATGACCCTCAGCTCCTTCATCAAACTTTAGCTCAGTGTAAAATTGACTGATTTTATGGCCATGTCTACCTTAGTTTTCGTAAATAAGCTTTGGCTGCCAGCTTCAGTGAAGTTCTTTCCCAAAGGTAATAAGTTGTAGATGCACATCAATAGATTACTTTCTGAAAGCTTCACTAAAATCTATCCTGTGGTTCAGTGGACTGTTTGCTAACAGACAAACACTCACAGTTAATGCTAAATTTTTAAGGAAATGTGTTTCATAATGAATAGCACTTCAATTATGTGTTRTAAATGACCCTCAGGTACAGCCACAACAGTTTTCTGCATAATATCTGTAAAAGTGACCAAAACATATCTATTTTGGTGTTTTCTAAAATCTGTTGGCTGTAGCAGTCATACTGAATTCAAATGACTCCAAAAGTTAACCTGTTGTAACTGTATGTAAAGTAATTACCTGTTAAAAGTTTCATGAAAATCCACACAGTGGGTCGTGAGATATTTTGCTAACAGACAAACGGGGTTGACACCCAGAGTTAATGCTGAAGTTTTAAAGAAATATATATGACAATGAGTAGCACTTTGAAAACCTGTTGTGGATAACTCTCAGCTACTGCCACACCAATTTTCTGCACAATATCTGTGAAACTGACTTAATATTATCTAATTTAGATTTTTCCAAAATTAGTTGGCTGTAGCAACCATTTTGAAGTCATTTGACTTCAAATATTAATCTGTTGTAAATATTCATTTAAAGATTGTTTTTTAAATGTTTCATTAAATTCCACCCACTGGGTCATGAGATATTTTGCTAACAGACAGAATTGACTGAAAATTGATACTGGCAATTTTTTTTTGTGAATGCTTTGCACATTCTATGGGGTCATTCTCAGTTACTGCTAAACCAGCTTTAAGTTAATATCGGTAAAACCGACAAAGGTGTAGACATTTATGTGTTTTTAAGCTCAACTGGCTTTGATTTCCASCTCGMCTCCAGGTGTTAAATAGCTRTAGATGCACATCTGATGATTGCATTCTGCAAGTTTACTTAGTATAAGTTCAGCAATTTATGAGATATTTTAGTCAAAGACAGACACACGCACACAAACGCAAAGACACGAGCAAMAAGATTATCACCGCTTTTCACCATTTTTCTGTGAGTTACGAGCATCCCTTTGCATTAGTATTTGAATACGAAGCTTGAAAAATCACTCTGAACATCTTTTAGAAAACAAAATGACCTAGATTGCAGCTTTTTATCTACAAACAAGACAACTTTCTGTCTCAGATTGACCAGAGGGCCAAGCACCTACAGTAGAAACATCAATGAAGTAAAAATCAAACATTCAAAGCCACTGAGTCTTGTGAAAAATATGAGAACCACAACAGTGCAGGCAGCAGGGATGTATTTTAGACCTGGAAAARAGACAGTGATTTCCTGCTGCCTTGGCTGCATGTTTGGCCTGCAGAGAGAGCTGAACTGAGAAGAAGAACAATGGAAAACATTCGTATCATCTTTGTGCCAAAGAAATAAATATTAACATTCTAGCAGAGGTTTACAGCAATCTGACTGTCACGCTGTGTATGAGCAAGTATGCTTTATTGCTTCAGTGAGCGCATCACTTCACTGATGACTCCACCATCTTTCCTGGCTATAGTGTGTGTCCAGAATAAACCACTTTTCTTCAGGAAAAACCTGTTGGAATAATTGTGTTATCAAGAYAACAGTCTTTTCTCACTTATAACCTGTTAGAATTCCTTTTTAGAGGCATTTCTTAGTTTCTTATAATTGTTTTAGTACAGTATATTGATGAAGCGTGAATACAATGTAGGTATCCTGCATCACCGCCAGCCGTGTTGCTACAGCAAGAAGTCTCCATGGTAACAAGGAAGAACGGCTGGCAGGACGAAGAGAATGGCAGCTTCAGCCCTGCAGGTGGACAAGAGAAATCACAACTGCCTCCGTCTKAATTGTCACCAAATGCTACACCATTTACTGTCAGCGTACGCAGCTTCTGAGAACAGCTGGGAGGAGTCAGAGTGTCACATACAGTATACCAGTCAAGCTCTGAGAACTGTGGGCGCACGCCTCTGGTCGAGGATCAGAAAAGTGTCCACATGGAGGTRAGACGTCACCACACAGGGACTCTGTTTGGAATGGAGTTTAGAGACGACTCAAGACATCACCAACACCATAAACCTACAACCAGTAACATGCATCTGAGCAAGCATTTCCACCTTAGGATGTTCAAATATCTCCTGAAATCATTGTAAAAACAAACAGTCAAGTTTTGGACATTAGAGTTTATCACACATGAAAGAGTCATAGTATAAACCTACTTCATTTACTTAAATTCCCTCAGGAATCAATAAAGTATTTTTGATTTGTACGGAGYCCGCGAGGGGACATGGGGGCATTTTTTTCTTTTGCGTTCCCACGCAATACTTTTGCACTACCTCTCAATATTATTGTGTTACCTCACATTATCTTTGCGTTACCTTGCAATACTTTTGCGTTAGCTCGCAAACCTTTTTTCGTTAACTCGCAAAATTGTTTTGCATTCCCACGCAAAAGTTTGTTTTGAATATGAATTGAATGAAATCAGACTTTTATTTGAAATACCCGGTTACCAAAACAGGATGTGCCGCCACAAGTTTGTGAAATTGACATTGATGTTGCGTGGCTGCATTGTGTTAAAATATCGGCATATGACATACTTCCATGYGTGGCTGTGTGATATATTCATTCTGAAGCTGAATTATAGCAGTAGGCTAACTTGCTAATGGTGAACATGTGAGTTTGTTAATAAACCGGCAGGCACAACAGAATGACTTTTGCAAGGAAACGCAAAAGGTATTGCGAGATAACGCAATAGTACTGTGTCGGAACGCAAAAGAAAAAAATCTCCCATGTCCCCTCGCGGGCTCCGTAGATTTGAATTGAATTGAATAAAATCATTTTCTAGCACTGTGTTCGTGGCATTCTGGTAAAGATACTGTTTTAATAACTTCAGATGGTATCAGTCTGCTCTTTACCTGTTTTGTGCTCAACTAGAAAACAAAACTTTTGACAAAATCAAAACTGATTGCTGTGTGACAAAAGCCAACACTGAACAGCTCAGTTCACCCTTTAAAGGAGACATGCTATGCTTTAAAATCCTTCTTTTTCACATTTAAATTGTTCAGTCRTGGCCGATAGAAAGYGGAACTGCAATGCTTTGATCTGAATTTCTCCTTCCCCACAGTTTACACTGGATGTGGTTCCGCTGCACGGCGCAGTTCACCGCCATCTGGCTCTATCCCTTCTGCTCTGGTGTGACACACAGAGGTGCTCTGAGGAGCATGTGCAGGAAATGCGAGATTGTGCAATAAACCCAGTGATAGATGKGGAAGTCWGACMAAATTAATTTATTGTGTGAAAGACTAGAGACTAGAAACAACAGCATTATAATGCAACCCTAACCGTACCATAGGCCTCCTCTGGACCAATGTTCACATTTTTTCACGATTCGTGGGTACTGAACATAACCCCATCAATACTGGGGCGTCACTGTAGTTCTTTGCGGAATCATTACAGCAGGTGATCAAAACAAACAAACAAACAAACAAACAAAAAAACAAGTAGTCCTCTGGATGGGTTCTTCTTTGTCTCTTCGCCAAGAGACTTCTTCAGTCTGGACTTCCACATGGTCAACATGTTTTTTTTTCACCATGTGCTGCTTATAAGGCTGGGTTTACTTGTAACTCCTCAAACTGAAAAAGTCTCTTGTAAAATTCAACCTGGAAAGACTCACACGAACACAAAACGTGAAATTAAAATGGATTTATTGCCAAGATTGAACAGATTGATATGAATGACAGTTTTTGCGCTCGGATCCCAGATGAGAACGTGAGCGCTGTGAGAGGKTGAAAGCTCGGACGAGCTGATTAGGTTAGGGGTAGGAGTTTTCTTCCATCCTCAGGATACTTCAAGTAATCTTCTGCAACTCAAACATCCACTGCCAATGCCTCCATGCCACAAACTGCAGAACCTACATCCAGAAAAGTCAGGGGCTGAGACCTAAGTATTGTTCACTGCACAGAGTATTGATTTCAAACTATATTCAGTTATTTTTACTAAATATCTTTGAAAACTCAGAAATAAACATTCTCTTTTCATAAAAAGGTGCCGTGACTTGTATTTAGTGTTAATGAATGTCAATGAAAGACAAAAAATTATCTGACTTTAGATTCATTATGACAGGACATTTATCTGTTCTTGGAAAGCATGCAGTTCTTTGGGTGACGTCCTGTGTGGTATTTCCATGCTCAACAACCATTGGCAGCATCAACAAAGATGGTTACTAAGGATGATAATGCTGTTGCCAGTGTGCTTTCACATAAATCAGATTATTTGTGGGAGCTGATTGGCTGATCAGTACCAGGCATGGCAGACTAGACAGACAGTGAGTGCAAACCAACATCGCAGAACTGCACCACTACTACAGATACACACAGATCAAACTATTTATATTTATATCTGAAGTCATATCGAGTATTCTTTTTTTTATCAGTTGTGGGAACTGTGATCTGCTGCCCGTCATCTCAGTTTTTGCTGTCACAACAAACAAACAGATGGTGAAGAGGCTGATAGTGGAGCACGAAGAGAAAGAGGCTGCTGTGCTCCACACACTGGATGACTCATCACACTGTCACTGTGACCTTTATCTCTCCTCTTCACCTCTTTTTCCTCCCATCCCCTCTTCTTCATTTTTATTATCTGCACAACTCTTCTCTCCTGGTGGCTGTATTACACTGCCTGTTCACTTAACTGACTTGTGCTGCTCTGCAAATCTACACCTCCTGGCAAAAAAAAATCTTCCTCTCCTTCTCCCWTTGGTCCTCTTCTTTATCTGAAGATTAGTGTTTTCTTTTCTAAAAGGTGAAAGCTGCCTATGGCGCTATGCTTTTCCAGACACACACTCACATTTCAGATAAATTAGAGACTGGTTGTGCCTGCTTGTATTGAATATCACTCCATATACATTTGACTGAACTGTCCAGCTTTTAACTGGTGCTTTTAATCCCAGAAATTATTCATCTCTTGCATGTGTATTAAGCTGAACAGTACTTAAGTATTTATGCACATCTGATAAGGCCAATCAGATATCATTTACATTCTGTTCTCTTAGCTAAGCCACACATTTGTAAATGTATTGATTTTTTTCTACAGTCTTGTTTTTGTAGGCCTAGACAAYGGGAGAATTTGAAACTAAATCAATTCTGGAGTATTCCACTTTGAAAGTAAGAGAGCAATGATCCTGATCAGCTCTGCCGGGTGGAATAAGAGATGTGGAGAACTTCCAAGGTCGTTGTCTATTTATACAATCCCCGTGGAGACATGCAGGAAAACTGGTGGAAAGATGAGATACAACAATGGAATGATAGAGATTCAAGACAAGCTGATAAGGAAGCTAAATTCTAAGATTCTAAAGTAGTAAATTTATTTTTTTGTTGTTATACGACCCTTTTAAGAAAAATTTGTACCTAAAAAAGTGGAAGCTGATTCTCTATCATCTATCCACATTTTCTTCACCCACTTTTCCATTTTCTGGGGAGTTGGTGCCAGCCTCCAGCAGTCTCTGTGCAAGAGGCGGGGTCAATGAGGTGGGGTTTGAGTCCATCACAGGATCACATCAAGACAAACAACCATTCACGCTCTCAGCCACACCTAGGGACAATTAGACTTACCACTTAACCTAACATGCATGTTTTTGGTCTGTGGGAGGAAACTGTAGTACCCGGAGAAAACCCATACATGCACAGGGAGAACATGCAAGCTCCACTTAGAGAAACCCCAGACTGGGAGGCAATTCATGTGACTTTCTCATTAACAGCTTCTCACAGCTCTAACCACTGCTCTGCCCCTTGTGTGCTTCATAGGCAATTTGATCACCAGCAAATTTGGAATCACCTACAAGGGGAAAAACCTAAAATTAGTATGCATGAATGTGATCATGTTGATGCATTTCTGCATTTCCACGTGGACTTTTTACTGAAAAATTCACAGACAATAAAATCAACTTTTTTATTGTTTAGTTTTAAGTTTGTAAACCCCTCTGTCAAACTAGAATGGATGGAAACTGGGGGGAGGGGGGTGAAGTGCCTGAAGGGCCTCATTTGGACTCAAAGAGACAGCCTCAAAATGAGTTCATTTGAYCCTGGATTTGCACCATGCGACTCACAACGTCCGCTCAGCTCCGCTCCAGTGCAACACACAGAGGAGGGAGCATGTGCAGGAAGGAGATCACGCAACAAATCCAGTGATAAATGTGGAAGTCAGAGCAAAAAATAATTAATTCTGTGAAAGAGGAACTCCAAACACAGCTGAAAACATTCATAAAAAGGCTTTTATATCTGGTTGAAACTGTATCACAGTCGTCTTTTTGAAACTTCTGATTTCAAAATAAAATTCATTTGTATCATGTGTGTACACAAATGCTTCATGCTACATGTTTCTATCTGCTTCCCAAACAGAACAATACATTCTGACAGCATTTGTGTAGAAATTTATCTATATATTGATCAATATAGCTGGGATTTTGACAAAATTAGTCCGCCCTATGATGGCTTATTTTGAAAATACGGATGTTGTGCTTGTTCCTTTTCCTGTTGGTGCAATGTGATCTCTGTAGAATGACTCCAGAGCAGCTCTGGTTTCCGGCAATAATAGGATCGGGTCTAATGTTGGCGGATCGCCGTCCGCTCACCACCGTTCAGAGCCAGTGTAAATACTCGTATTGATTAGAATGGTTGCATATTTTCTGTGGAGCTCGGACCGCAGTGAAGCAGAGCGGAGCCACATCTAGTGTAAATTAGGGGTGAGACACACATCCAAAAAGTGGTGAACAAGGAGGTTGTGGAGTTACAATAAGGTGGAATTCAGACCAAACCATTGCAATTCCACCCTAACAAAATGATTTAAATGTGAAAAGGAAGGATTTTCAGGGGTTAGACAATGAAACTGAAAAACCTGTCATTTTAGTGTGGGAGGTTTCATGGCTAATTTGGACCAGCCCGGAATCTTCATTAATTACACATTGCACCAGTAAGAGCAGAGTGTGAAGGTTCAATTAGCAGGGTAAGAGCACAGTTTGGCTCAAAATATTGCAAAGCACACAACATTATGGAAGATACAGCAGAGTTCAAAAGAGGACAAATTGTTGGTGCACATCTTGCTGGCGCATATGTGACCAAGACAGCAAGTCTTTGTGATGTATCAAGAGCCACAGTATCCAGGGTAATGTCAGCATACCACCAAGAAGGATGAACCACATCCAACAGGATTAACTGTGGACGCAAGAGGAAGCTGTCTGAAAGAGATGTTTGGGTGCTAACCTGGATTGTATCCAAAAAACATAAAACCACAGCTGCCCAAATCATGGCAGAATTAAATGTGCACCTCAGCTCTCATGTTTCCACCAGAACTGTCCGTTGGGCTATCCACAGGGTCAATATACACAGCCGGGCTGCTAAAGCCAAACCTCTGGTCACTCATGCCAATGCCAAATGTTGATTTCAATGGTGCAAGGAGCACAAATCTTGAGATGTGGACAATGTGAAACATGTATTGTTCTCTGACGAGTCCGCCTTTACTGTTTTCCCCACATCTGGGAGAGTTACGGTGTAGAGAAGTCCAAAAGAAGTGTACCACCTAGACTGTTGCATGCCCAGAGTGAAGYATGGGGGTGGATCAGTGACGGTTTGGCCTGCCATATCATGGCATTCCCTTGGCCCAATACTTGTGCTAGATGGACGCGTCACTGCCAAGGACTACAAACCATTCTGCAGGACCATGTGCATCCAATGTTTCAAACAATGTATCCTGAAGGCGGTGCTGTGTATCATGATGACAATGCACCAATACACACAGCAAGACGGGTGAAAGATTGGTTTGATGAACATGAAAGTGAAGTTAAACATCTCCCATGACCTGCACGGTCACCACATCTAAATATTAATGAGCCACTTTGGGGGGTTTTGGATGAGTGAGTAAAGAAACCTCCACCAGTATCACATAGTGACCTGGACACTATCCTGCAAGAAGAATGGCTTAAAATCCCTCTGACCACTGTGCAGGACTTCTGCATCTCATTCCTAAGATGAACTGACACTGTATTGGCCACAAAAGGAGGCCCTACACCATATTAATAAATTATTGTGGTCTAAAACCAGGTGTTTCRGTTTCATTGTCCAACCCTTGTACATACACTGTATGTTCTCTGTGAATCCTTGAATCTCCATGTTTTTGTTTGCTGATTGTACCCAAACTGTWATTAATTTGTAACATTCCRATGATTGYCATGATTTCCAGTTCAGGTAACACATCTGTTTTGGTTTGGAAGATGCCTTTTGCATGGATTATTAATCATCATCACCCCTTACAGTTTTTGCTCTAGTGGCATAGAGGTGCAAAGTTCATATGTGCTCATTATGTCTCCTAATGAGTTTTGTRTTTTGGTCCATTTTGCTGCTAAAGTGGAATCTAAAGGCTTAGGATTACTTTTTGTATATAAACAACTAACAGAAAAGTCATGGGGTTTTAACATAATTTACTGTATGTTCTAGGTTGTGTTACATTTTTTGTCTCAATGCTGCAAAATATAAAATTTGTACAACTTTGTCTAAATGGATTTTCAGAATTCAGATAAATCCTTATTGTGGCATTTTCTTACTCAACTCCATGACTTTTTTTTCTCCTCTGTGGGTGTTTTGCAGTTTGTGAGTGAGCCATCACCAGCTGCAGTGCCGGCAGAGGACATCCAGGACAAAGCTCCTCTCCTGCAGTCWGCTGTCACGACCCTCTTTTATTTGCCCCATGCTCCATCTCCTTTTGTTCACCCTCCCTCTTTTTTTTTTACCTCCATATGTTCTGCTGCATGGGTGGAGTTTTGAGCATGCAGATCTGCAGAGTTAAACAAACAGTCTGTATCTTTATCTGAATCTTAGATAAAGCCTAAAACAGATGACCTCCTTCCTCACCGTATGATTGATTACCAGCAATAAGTTCAGTCAACAAATCAAAAGCAAATAGTTGTACAGTGAAAAATCCCAAGATGTTTTATGAAGATATGGGCCAAAAGGTTTGTAAAGCATTTTACAGTTTCATTTTCTAATCTGGTCATTTGAAACAGAAGCATTAATCTCATATTCTGCTCAACGTGAAATAAATAGTGGCAAGGATTCTAACCCTAATCTAAAGGTCAAGTTTGTCTAAGCAATAAAATACTAATGAGACTCAAAAAAAGCCCTTTTCCAAAACTAGTGAGACACWTATAAGCTAGTTTCTTTCAAAACAATTGTGTTTGCCCTTGTTTTGGAAAAGTGGTGGTGTATTTAAAGTCTSTTTTAGCCTCTCTGTATTTCCTTGTTTGGAGTCAGCTTTTAAAATATTCCTRTTAATGTCAGTTTTTCCCAAACTGTTTACTAGAAGTATACTGAATACCGTATCAACAGAACAGGCAGCTGTTCCACCACTGTTACCTCCTCATTCCACTACTTAACCTGTTTCCAGATACACAGTCTAGGTTTAAAGTGTGTTGGTTAAACARTTGTGTAAATAAAGATAAAATGAATCGCAATGTTGAATGAAAATATWTGCAAGCCTGGAGTCAGCTGATGTAGTTTAGGCATTTGTTTAGGATGTCGCCTCATGGCTCCATTAAGAAGTTTTCCAGACACATCCTGGGAATTTACCCAAGGAAGACCCAGAACCTTTTGGAGGGTGTCTG
Source organism: Austrofundulus limnaeus (assembly GCF_001266775.1). Taxonomy (NCBI): domain Eukaryota; kingdom Metazoa; phylum Chordata; class Actinopteri; order Cyprinodontiformes; family Rivulidae; genus Austrofundulus; species Austrofundulus limnaeus. The sequence continues at coordinate 3,909,753 of NW_013952405.1, forward strand.
GCCTGCATGGGAACACTGGTATTTCCCAGAAAAAACTGGAGTGTTTTGCTGGGGAGGGATGTCTGGTTTCCCTCTCAAACCTGTTGTCTTTGTAAACCGAAATGGTAGAAAATGAATGAATGGGTTTTACTGTATATAGTTTAGCTTMGATAAGTATTAGATTTTTTTAGGAAAAACATTTTACTCACCTTTTCTATATGGGGTACCAAGTGTAAAATTAAATGTAAAAAAAGTCACCAACACAGTTTCATTATTTAGGATAAAATCCTAGTTACATTTTTCAAGTAACATTTTATGGTGAACCGTTGCTGTTGGTGCACAGATTTTGTCATGACATCATCATCCTGAAACAAAACAAACTGCTAACATTGCTAATGCTGCTAACGCTGCTAATGCTGCTAATGCCACCCTGAAAGACCTCAAAGCAGCCTGTGTCAGAGTTGTATTTTAAAACGCCAGACCACAAGTACCATCTATWTTGTTTTCAATGGACACATTTAGAGTTTAAATTCTAAATGCCATYTTCAGCAGGATTAGCAATGTTATGTTAGCAACATTAATTATAACAGCATTAGATGTTGCTTTTGTCRAAAGATGATGACGTCAAAACAAAAGTCGCGCACCAACAGCAAAGCCATGAAAAAAATTGCAATCGACTGCGAATGATTAAATACTTATGGAAAATTTTACATTTAGCCATATCATTTAAGATTTAAGTTTTACACTTAGATTTAGGATTTAACCTTTATACATAAAATTTTAAGTTAACGTTTTTGCATAAATTAGCGAAATGTAAAAAAGACAGTGAGCTAAAAAATAAAAAAGACAAATTTTAAATTGTAAAATGTGAAAATGTTTCTAGACATTCACGTAAATAAATTTTTTCCATCCAAAGAAGACAAAATGCAATCCTGTTTCAACCACAGCAAACCTAATATCATAAAGTATATTCTCATTTTCTCTGAGTGGTCTCAAACTGTGTTATAGTGTTGCCATGAATATGGTGATGCTGATAAATTATTACACTTCTGCCACAGCTCTCTGTATGTGGCCTAGCTTGTTTTTCACCTTCCCAGAATGTCAAAAAGAACCTTTTAAATTTACATTCACGGTCGATGAAGATTTAAAAGTTTYTGGTCAYCAGTCAGCCTGTTTATAGCCTCTCATTGAGACCTTCAGAAAAAYTGGCAACGTGTTTCACAGCTCTGTGCAGAACGAGCTCCAGCAGCTGTCCCAGCAGCCCAACATCTCCATCTTAATCACTATTTGGTCACACTGACAAGTAAAGGATTGCATACTATTGAACCTGAGCAGTATAACATACCAGAGCTCAGAAAGAAGCATTCCTTAAGTATTACCCTGGGAGTTGAGGAAAGTTTTCCTTTTATGTGTAATTCTTGCTCTCTGCTTGCCTTGAAGACAGATCTGGGCTTTCACCTGGCCTACTTTTAAGGAACTGAAYGAAAGCGAACCATGGGGAAAAAAACTTTGCACTTTACCGGTGCATTATTAGCTTGGAACCAGTTCTTGTATTAAAAGTATTTATGACAAATGGTTGCATTTATAAATGTTATATAAGCTTCAGTAAATTATTAGTGGGACATGAAATGCCTGAAGAGGTACATATCTTAAAGTTCAATATTTGAGAACAYGAAACACTTCATCTATTTGATCTATTCAGAGACTGTCCACTTTCAAATCTGATAAAAAAAATTCAAACTGATTCATTCAACAAACACATAACTATGAAAAGTGTTTTATTCGTTGCACAAATGCATATTTAGTCATTGCCTTTTATGCCAGAGTTTTATGTTGAACTACATTGATGCTATAGCCATTTTGGTCAAACATCAAATTTAATGTTACACTCTGTCTCATGGAATATCATGAGGTTTCACATTYAGCCTTAATGCCATTGATTACTCCAATTTTGGCTSAATATTTGTAAAATTAATTGAGTGGTACCCATTTTTTTGTTTGTTTTGKTTTRTTTTGGTTTGTCATTGTGATTGGAGGTGGTCRTCTTGAATTGGACTGACCAAAAGTTAATCAGATGCACATGTATCCATTGATTATTTACTGGACATTTCATTAAAACCTGTTGAGTACTTCATATTGATATTTTGCTAACAGACAAGCACAGTTGGTTCCAATTATGCAATGGAAYAATTTTTAAACAAAGACGAAACACAATTTGTCAATGCAAATGTGGAGTTGTTTCATCTTCCAACTCATTAAATTATTGTTCAGTCTCTGTAAATTTGACTTTATTATAACATTTTTTGTGTTTTTTAAGTCAAACAGGCATGGCAGCCATTTTAATTGAGGTTGACTCCAACAATTACTCAGTTGTAGATGTCTATGCAACAATTATGTTCTTCAAGTTTTATCCAAATTTATTTATTTATTTATTTRTCATGAGAGATTTTGCTAACAGACACATTTTTTAACACTKGTTACATTCCATTTTAAAACAAAAATGAACAGTTTCTATTTTAATGTTTTAATTTTCAGTTTATCTTTTGTCTCTCAGGGGGAATATTTTTCCCCTCCACTCTGGATGGGCGACGCTTCCTCTTTAATGTGAAACCCAGTGAGGAGAGAGGAAGAAGAGCGAGCACGCGGAGGGATGGGGCGAGGCGCGTGAGAGCCTTTTAGTATGCGCTGCAATGCCCAACTGCAGCCCACTCATCTCAACTATGGAGAATTATGGTGAAATATGAGCGACTGAGGGAAGAGACCGGCAACTCCCAAACAGCCAGTCGTGATGAGATGACACAGCAGCTTGAGCCGCAGCACACATAACTCAAATAACTGGAGGACAGATGGGATGAAGACATAAAGGAAGAGCTGGGAGGCAACTTAAAAAGAAGAGACTAACTGGATCAAAAATCCATGCGTCTGCGCACCGAGAAAGAAAACTCCGGTGAATTCTCCTGCATGYCCTTTCTGATGCTGAAGATAAGAATGCTATGCTGCTTTGTTTTAGTGCATGGAGACTGCTGTCCTTCCACAGAGGATACATATAGTGAGCTGCAAATGGCTTGAGCATGCCTGGCACCTGCCGATCCAAACTAATCCAAGCTCACCGAACAAGATGCCGTTTAATGTCTCATTATCCCAGTGCATGAACTTGGCTGCTTTTTTTCTAATGTGTCTATGAAAACAAATGTGTTTTTAATTTCCTCTCTGCAACTAAAAATGACATCAGAGGGTTGTGTTGTTATTAATGGAATGAGCTGTAAACACAAGCATATGTTTTTTTGTGTATTCTTGTGGATCACAAATCAGCAATCTGCGTAAGGTTTATTTTCAAAATCAAAAATAAAGATCTGAAATGTCTCCAAAGCGAAGAGAACATTAAAAAGCTCAAACAGGTGCCTTACGTGACAGCTTTGTGCTGAAGCGTTGAGGTGTTTCTGAGGGAAAATGCTGTCAGCTGCGCTTCCCGCACAGCCTCCCCTTCATCTGTAACTCTGCAAATGAAAGGAGCCTATCACAGCATTTTCAGTGAGATTACCTTTTGTCACCATCGCCTCCACCCCCCCCCCCCAAGCCTGCTTCAATCTGTGGCTTGTTGCTGCATCACAACATGTTTCTGTTGAAGCACGAGGAAGGTAAATCCTGCATCCTCACACCTCCCCACCCATCCCTACCCTCCACTGTAAAACGTCCAACTCCTGCCTCGCTAAAGAACCAGGGAGTCTATTTGGAATGAGGGTGCTGACTTTGAATAATATCTCAGTTAGTAGTTCAGTCAGTTTATTTTGTAAACAAGCCTTACGAGATCCATGAAAAGAATGAGCTTCAGATTTTATCCACGACCCTGCAAATCTTCTGATACGTTCCTGCGTTGCAGTGTTTTGGTTCGAAAAGCAACAGAATCCTGATTTAGCACTGATCAAGCAAATCAATGCAATGGGTTGTTTTGACCAACCAATATCTTTAATAATCTCACAAAATAAAATAAAATAAAATGTAAAACTTGGTTTGATATAATTCTTGTTTTTTTTTGGAGGGGGGTGGGTGGAGGAATGGGGGGTAAATTCTGTTCACATCCACGCAGAGAAGATCCAGATAGTCTAGAGAGCACTCAGCATATAATCAGATCTATTTGCTATAATTGCACCCWGTGAGAGTGGATGCAGTATTAGTGGCTAGCATATCGATCCTGCCGGGTGCTCATATGAAAGAGAACTCATAACTTAATACACATAGACCCAATGGAGCCGGCGAGTCCGCCTCCCTCCTCTCTCCTGTTATTTTCAACCATTTCTGCTCTTGTGAATTTGCAGAAAAAATATATAAATAAAACTGTGTTKCTGGGAAATAATGACCATGCAAATCTGTTGGATGGGCTTGCCCTGAAATTTTGATTGCTAAAGATTATTCTTATTTTTCTGCTTGTTGCATAGAAAACACAGCATGGAGCAACAAGTATTCACATTAATGTTGCAGCCTTGCTCTCCTTTTCTGTCTCTGTAGCTGTTTGTAGGCAGATCTGCCTATGCCTGAGCCCTCAAGTGTGTGGAGCCTTTAGATCCTCGTGGCCCAACGTGGCCCCACCCTCTCTGAAAGCTGCAGGCCTCATCTCCCTCCATCATGACGGTTGCTGCCAGCGACCCTGCGGACGAAGCAGCGGCGCATTCGGGTCAGCCTCATGACCAGTACGACCCCGAGCAGGATCATGAATGCTGCGAGAGGGTCGTCATCAACATCTCAGGCTTACGCTTTGAGACCCAGCTCAAGACGCTTTCTCAGTTTCCAGAAACTCTGCTGGGTGATCCCAAAAAGAGAATGAGATATTTTGATCCTCTCCGAAACGAGTACTTTTTTGACCGAAATCGGCCGAGTTTTGACGCCATCCTGTATTATTACCAATCTGGAGGGAGGCTACGTCGCCCCGTCAATGTGACTCTGGACATTTTTTCTGAAGAGATTCGGTTTTATGAACTGGGGGAGGAGGCTATGGAGATTTTCAGGGAGGATGAAGGTTTCATAAAAGAGGAGGAGCGACCACTGCCAGAGAACGAGTTTCAAAGACAAGTGTGGCTTCTGTTTGAATACCCCGAGAGTTCAGGTCCGGCTCGAATCATTGCCATCATCTCAGTCATGGTGATTCTTATCTCGATTGTAAGCTTTTGCCTGGAGACGCTGCCTCTTTTCCGAAATGAAGATGGGGAGACTTATAATAGTCCCATCCGGTCCAAGTCCAACTTCACCTCTAATTTCGACAGCTCATCATATTTTACAGACCCTTTCTTTATTGTGGAGACGCTCTGCATCATCTGGTTCTCTTTTGAGTTCCTTGTAAGGTTTTTTGCCTGTCCGAGCAAAGCTGGATTTTTTGGTAACATCATGAACATCATAGATATTGTGGCCATCATCCCATACTTCATCACCCTTGGCACAGAGCTTGCAGAGAGACCAGAGGATAAGTCAGGCCAGCAAGCTATGTCTTTGGCCATCCTTCGTGTCATTCGTCTCGTTAGGGTGTTCCGAATCTTTAAACTCTCACGCCATTCCAAGGGGCTCCAGATCCTGGGACAAACTCTAAAGGCCAGTATGCGTGAGCTGGGCCTCCTTATCTTCTTCCTGTTCATTGGTGTAATCCTCTTCTCTAGTGCTGTCTACTTTGCAGAAGCAGACGAGCCAGATTCACAGTTTAGTAGCATCCCCGAAGCCTTTTGGTGGGCAGTGGTTTCAATGACCACCGTTGGCTACGGAGACATGGTACCAACAACCATAGGAGGGAAAATCGTGGGCTCWCTCTGTGCAATCGCTGGAGTGCTGACTATTGCCTTGCCTGTACCTGTCATTGTGTCGAATTTCAACTACTTCTACCACAGAGAGACAGAGGGTGAGGAGCAGGCACAGTATCTGAACATCCCGAGCGTGCCTAAAGCCAGCTCAGCTGATGAGCTGAAGAAGAGTGGACGAAGTGGCAGTGGATCCACTCTCAGCAAGTCAGATTACGTGGAGATCCAGGAGACTGTGAACCACAGCACAGAGGACTTCAGACCAGAGAGCAAGAAAACAGGAAATTGTACCCTTCCTAACACTAACTATGTAAATATCACTAAAATGCGCACAGATGTATAAAATGAGCTAMGGGAGATGATTGTCCTGTTAAAGTTCAGCTGGATGATGGGTGGAAGTTTCCCTCTGCTAATGAATTCTGTTTCCCAGTACAGGACCGTAAGATTATCTTGCAGAAATGGTAAACGAGGAAGACAACATGCTGGTCCAAGTCATATAGACTGATAATTGTATACTGTAAAACTGCCACCTGTGTAATTTAGGGCATTTGGTCTGCATGGAGTTAGAATTATGGTAACATCAGTTTGTAACAGTTGTCCTGCTTGCAACACTAGCCAAATAGTAGCCAAGCCAGTAATAATCAATAATTACAGCATAAAGTGACCACTATCATCTGTCTAAATGATGGGCAATGACAATACCTTTGGATTTTTATTTGAGAACAAATCTGTTTATGATTACAACTGATCAACATTCATGAGAGGCTTTAATCTATTGCTTTATCTGACACAACCCTGAGTCAGAGAGAGACACAATCACCAAGATCACCACTGGTGTTAGGGAAACCCTGAGCAACAGAGAGAGACACCGAGATTACTGTCAAAAAGCTTTTGGTCATGTTAACAATTGTGGGTTTCTTTCTCAGATGAGATTTATGAGTGCACTTGAGCGTCAATCTCTCAACCCTGGCAGGTTTTTTTGTTGTTGTTTTTTGTTTGKTTTTTTTCCAGTAGAGAGCAGCAGTTATAACCATTATGAAGCTGTGGTGGGCTGCAAATCTGGACCAAAACAGCATACACATGATCTTTACCTGCCATGTCTTTTTAATGAAGATTTACAGTAGATTAATGCTGGCTAGAAATCTGCCATTTTTTATGTTTACTCTTTATCAAGTGCTGACATGCAGGTAAACTTAAAATGTCTTTTTGAACATTGTGCAGGTTTGTTTATTGATGTGTTTATTGATTTTTAGCAAATTTTAAAGAATATTTTTGTTCTATTTTTATAAAAAATTTCTTTTATATTTGTATTTGTAAAACACTCAATGTTGAGTGATACGTAGGTATGGAATTTTTCTTTTTTTTCATTCACTGTTCAGGACTTCATATCATTCCAATGTTTGACACGACTGCAGTGGAATATAATTTTAGTTAGTATTCTTAACTCAAAGCCAATGTCAACATGGTTTAAAAGGCTTTGCAAATTTGTTTAATTAAATATTATGCACCCTTTTTAAAGTGGAAAGTCATTGATTTTCTAAAATGCCTACAACCAAAGATGGAACTCAACCAACGTTAGTTTAAAATCTCTGCATTTTTTTCCTTTGCTGTCCAAATGTAAGAAACATTAGTTTAGGGCATTCAGCAGCAGTTCACTGAAATGCTGACTTATTTTATCTAAACAAATTGAAGTATCATGCCTATTTTCCCCTGCTTCTCTCTCAAAATAACATTATATCTAAATTAATGCAACTGCCTTCTTCTGAAAACATTAATAATAAAACAATTTATTCTGATTTAGGCTGGCATTGCAGCTCGAGGTGTGGAAAAGAAAGCATTTATCTCTCTTTGTTGAAAATTCAACAGTCATTCCACTAGTCTATTATGCTGACATGCAGTAATTTAGGACATAAATAGGATATTTCTCTCTATTGTCACTCTTTAACCATAGTTATTCTGCTTTTGCGAAGCTGCATGTCCATTAATGTTATAGCATGCACTATGAGTACTATCTTATAAATAAACTGTCTTCATTGTAGCCCTATATACTGTATATGTGTGTAGAGAGAGGTGCTGTTGCTTGGGTCACATCCATTTAAAGTACTCACACACAGAGGCCTGTGTGTCACGAGGCAGCTTTATTGTTTGCAGGGTTCATGAGATAACAGCAGGATGATGGTGAGAGGAGACAGGAGAGGTCTGAGAGGATGCCAGGATGATGACATCCCCATTCAGTTCAATGGTTTCRCAGTCATAACCCAGAAATGGTGTGTACTAATGAAGGCAAAACAGCGACGACCTGCTGACAGCCCAGTGGATGCGTGGAGATTCATAGACGCTTCGAGTTTTTGCTCAGCCGAGTGAATTATAATGCTCCAAGGAACCGTCTGAGTGCCCCTATTGCTGGCACATCGATCCATCAGRCTCAGTGTGTTGTGTTATCCGTATATTTGTGTGTTGGGACGAGAGTAAAGGAAATGGAAAGCTTTTAGATGCACGCGAGCCGAGTGTTTCCAGCTTTTAGAGACAACAGCTGGTCTTGTTAAATGCAAGCTCAAATGACACCACTGCTCCATGTGTTTCGTCCTAACGCACCATTTTACAGCCTGTATACATTCAACACATGGTAAATAAACAGAAGATAAATTCAGCCAAACGTGTTGACGTGCAGCATGAGACCAGCTACGGCACCAGCCAGAGCTGTTTAGTGGGAATGGAGAAGCTGAAATGTTGAGAGGGAAAATATGGAGGTATACTCTCCCCAACACCATATTTGTTTTTTAACACTGATGTAGTGATTTTTTTTTCACTTCACCTATGTCACGTTAAGCTCGGTTCTGACCTCTGTTCTTTCAGTTCTTGTTACCAAAAAGCAAAATTGAAGTGACATACTGCCAAGATGAAAGCACTCTCTTCCAGAAACCAACCAGACAAACATGCTGGGATCTGAACCGCAGACAAACACTGCTTTCCTGGAAACAAAAACAAACAAAACAAAAAAAGCAAGTGGACAAACAAGATCCACGCTGGGCATTTGAATGCATACAGCCTGTGTACTCATGTGTACACGCACACTGCCTGAGAAAAAAAATAATCTGTATGGACATGCCTGATGTCAGGCCAAACACCAACTTGTGGCTTTATCAWACCTCAAGGCCACAATGGACTTTAACCTGCTGCTGATGGGTTTGCTCTCCTGTAGCCATGTTTAAATATTTAAGACTCACAAGCTGCTTCAAACGATGTCTTACGTCTTAAAATGCCTAAAGCTTCTGCTTTAAAACAAGCTTCTGCTGTGTGTAAAGATTCCCATGTGTAAGGGCRTAGATTTGTATGCTTGCTGAACTCGTCTAAGAAATCAAAAGTTGTRCAGTGGGTGTCACTCAGTTCTCCTTCGAGTTTCTGCTACAAGAACAAAAAATACGTCAAAACAAAGCATTTCTGCCAGAACCTCGACTTACTGTCTGTGTCACGAGGAAATGTCAAATGAATCTGTAGTAATTTGTAATTTGTTTTTACCAATGTTTTTACTTTTCAAACATCATCACAGGCTCASTCTTGAGCCGCTTGTTCTAAATAATTGAAATGTATACGCAAGCTTAGGTCAAAGGCAGGATTCAGCAAACCAAACAGAAAAAATAAGACAAGAGAGTTTTTTTTAATGTTTTTATTTATTATTTTTTAGTCCGCACAGTTTGGAAATTTGTGACAGACCAAAAAATTTGTTTTAAAATGTATGTTTAGCAATTTCGCTGATTTATGCTGCAATGAAATTTTAAATAAAACGCAATTACAAGTTCTGATTCTGGAGCCAAACCCAAATTATTAAAGTTATTTTATTTGTTTTTATGTAATGCTGGCTCAGTTGGTAGAGCTGTTGCTTCTAAACAAGAAGGTTGCTGGATGAAATCCCAGCTCGGGGACCTTTCTGGGTGGAGGTTGCATGTTCTCTGCATGCATGTGTGACCAAAAAACACGACTGTTAGGTTAACTGGTAACTCTAAATTGTCCCTAGATGTGAGTGAGATGGTGAATGGTTGTTTGTCTCTATGTGTGGCCCTGTGATGGAGGTGTACTCCGCCCCTCACACTGTGACTGCTGGATATGGGCACCAGTGACCCCCATGACCCTGAAAGGAGGAAGCGGGTATAGATAATGGATGGATGGATGGTTTTAATTGTGAAGTTATTCCTTCAGTGAAAAGACATGAATGCATGTCCTAATGCATTTTAAGTCTAAAGGCATGTGCTAAAAATGTATCATCATGGAAATGGGGTACTGTGTGCTCACACAAACATAGCTATGTCATCAAAAGACTAAACTGTCTCATTTCACAGCTGTCTCATGCATTGTGTTGCATTTACTTAAATTTTATGTCAATACTTTCCACTCCTCTGAGTTAAGTAAAGTTAAATCAAGTTACACATTTATTTTATTAAAGAAAATGTAAAAGTTGCTTAACCTTTACTCAACTCAGATGAGTGGAAAGTATTGACGTAACTTGGTTAAGTAAATCCAGCACATCTGTTTTGTAGGCTGTAGCCTCTGAATTGGGATGCAACCACAGGTTTACTTCCTGGTCGGGGCCTTTATTTGTGGAGTTTGCATGTTCTCCTTGTGCAGATGTGGGTTTACTCTACATACTCCAGCTTCCCCCAACAAACCAAATGATGCATGTTATTAATTGGCAGTGGTGGGCAGCACTAATCTAAAAATTAGTTCCACTAACCCTAAAGCACTAACTCAAATATTTAGGTCCCCTAATTCTAAAGCACTAATGCACTGAAAATTTTAGCAAAAATTTATTCTAAAGCACTAAAATAACCCAGTCAACCCATGAACATTCTTCAACAGACAACATGAGTCACATGTTGCCACGTTGCTCTCTTAAGACTTATAATTGACATTCCACAGTCTTATTTAAGTTCATATATTGTCACCTTGTGGATAAATGACATATACTGTATATGAACAAAATGTGCAACAGCTTTCACCGTCAGATGTTATTAATAATGTTGATCAATAACATTTAAAGACTTCAGTTAGTGCTTCTAAATTTAGTCTATAAATTTAGCAAGTGCTAATCCACTAATAAATTCTAAAACTAGCAAAAGCCCTAAAGCACTAATCAGGAAATTAGTTCCCCTATTAGTGCTTTAGGGGAACTGTGCCCACCACTGTTAAYTGRTAACCCTAAGWGCCCCCAGGTGTGATTGAGAGCATGAATGGTTGTTTGTCCTTTTTTGACCCTTTGATGGACTTGTACCCTGACAAGAGTGAACACCTTCTTGCCAATAAATATTGTATTAAGATTGGCAGTGGACTGACAGATCCTGGGGGGKGGGGGGGGGTAGAAACTCTAAACAAGGTTYAGTAGCAAYATCAAAATAAGATRTTTGCYACTGGCAAAGAAGATTTGGTCAATGCTTTATGTGTGYAACCCACATACTCTACTGCTCATCCCACCAATTCATGCTCCTTACAAATGTGGCTCAGTTTAAAGGGGAAATTAACAGGYTTTCCAATGCTTTATGATGTACTGTATAACCAAGAAGTATTGTTATAACAAATAAATAATCTACCAAACACAAATTTCCATACTTTTTGTGCAAAGTTTAGATTTTATATTTATTTATTTATTTATTTATTTATTTATTTATTTATTTATTTATTTATTTATTTATTTGTTTGTTTGTTTGTTTGTTTGTTTATTTGACTTTTTTGTATGGAAAATCCCAGCTACACACAATTAAATGATGCATCTGAATGTTTGCCATAATCTGCACAAGAAATGGACACAAACATAATACAGAACACACGTTGACTCAAATCATCATTTGGAAATAAATGTAAAATATGAAACACTATGATGAAAATTATACTTTTGATGATTACATTAATAATAAAACTTWATGAGAACCTCAAGTAGTTGTGTTCTTGTCATGTGCATCCCATRAAATGGTGACCCCTTCCCCCATGAGGCTTTCCTGCTTACATTTGTGAATCCTGAAAGGCTATCAGACCTCAGATCCTAAATGGTTTTCTGTCCCACTTCTCCTGTTAAGTGAATCTCACACTCTCTGTGGATTGCTGAGAAAGCAAAGTGGCTTAATTAAAAAAAGTAGCAAGAARTGAAGAGAAGTAAAAAGAGTGAGGGTGAAGAGCAGAAAGCTCTTAAGTTTTACCCATGGTGGGACAATTACAAACATGTCTCTGTATCAGTGTAATCCAGTAAAGTGTAACACGTCTCTTTTGACAGCTGTTTATTTCTTCCYGTCTTATCTTCATTGCTGCTCCACTTTTTGCTTTTCTCTTATTATTTGCTGCTCTCACATTTCCAGCCCATACATGTTCTCTCCTGTGTTCAGCACCCTCCCTGCCTATAGGACTGAGGTAATGCACAGTGGTTGAACTGATTCTCCTCCCAGACATATAGACAGAGTGCTGTGCTCCCTCTGGACATCTCAGYTGACTTGGTTCCGGTATGTTCGCTGAGAACAGCAGCCCCCGGCTGCTCTCAGGATAACTGATGGGGTGTTTATTCCCACTTTTTAACAAAATGAATGAGAAATTTTGTCAAATCCATGTCTGATTTGKTAAAAAGTTCATCAATTTAGTTTGATAATCTATTAGAGTAGGCTTTAACCTATCCTGTTTGCGCATTGTAAAATGCCTTTCATGCATACTGGTMAATGCACTAAACACCCATTTAAAGCCTGCTGTCTAATGTGTGTATGGGTTTTAAAAAACTTTAAACTGTAATTCTGTACAGTGCCATCTATTGGCAAAACAGCGTAAGTGCATCAACAAAATGCAAGATTCTGAATTCAGGTCAAGAATATCCTGCCTGTTCTGCTATAGCAGATGATCTTTGCTGTTAAAAAGAAAAAAAACATGGTAATGTCAAGGTACATCTATGCCCTACGGTGTTGATGCTATTCTGTGCAGAAACAATGATTGATCACCTGTGTAATCTGGAAGACAGCATGCAACATTTGTTGTATATTAACATTGACTAGACTGCAGAAAAGTAMATGCTACAGGAGCTGTAGGAGCAGAAAAACAAATTCCATGAGAGCAGCTGATGTGTCACCTGATTCAGCTTGAAGAAAGAAAAATAATCTATGCAAAAAGCCAAAAACGAGTCAACAGTCAACACTTGCTTCCTTTTTTTTTACAAGATTGCAAACAGAAATTACAATTAATTTCAAAGGTGGATGCCAAAATTTTATACAGAAATCATCTGCAATGATGATGATCACACTTGTGATCCTCTACCACGATCACATTATATTTTACCAAATTRTCTGTAAAACTGACTGAATCACAGCCAGCTTGTGGCACCATCATTTATATCATTTTAATCATATATAGAGGTGCATCCTACAGAGCCCGCCTGGTGACACTGGATTAAAAATCGTATTTCGTGACCACGCAATAATAACGTGTGGTTATGGGATAAATAACACATGGCCACAAAATAATTATCATAATTATTTCCTTGTAGAGGCTGATTGTTTACATGGACAAGTTTGAATTAATTAAATTTATTGTAATACAGGAATGAATGACATAATCTTCAGTCACTTAAGTTAGGCATGGAGTAATTCTTRGCATTATGCATTGCACATAAGACATAGGTGACGACTGGAGTTGTGTTTGTCCAAAAAGCTGTATTTTTTTTTTTGAAGCTCAAATCAGGCTCCTCTCTCACTCCATGCCTTGGCTCCAGAAAAAATTGAAGTTATGTTGCATTTAGGAAAACAATTTAAAAAATCTGTTTCCCGACACACACCTAGGGCATTTTTCATCTCATAAATAGCCTACTAGAAAAAATGAACTGTCTATATTAAAATACACCAAAAAATTGAGATAATATGTGTGGGGCAGKTTTGAATAGTTCAATACTAAAGTWYAGACCATTTACCATTTWAAAATAATTTAAAACAAAAACAACATATTCAAAATCTGACTCCACCAATGTCTGTATCACGCCGCTCAGAATTATCTCATGGCCACGAGTTACAATTTTTTATTCAGTGTCAACGAATGGGCACTACAGCATTCCAATAATCATTTCCTGAAAAAATATTAAAACTCAGGCATAGATTCATTAGATATTTTGCTAACAGACAGAGTTACCTCTGTTCAGATGACAGAACCAGATTTTCTTTCAAGGATGAGTAACTTTATCCAGCAGGACTCCTCCATTTGATGGAAAGCTGACCTGTATTTTCCTTCAACCCACCCTGAGAACGACTAAATCATTTATATTGCACATCTGTGTGCAACTCAGATGTGATGCATTCTATTTAATAGCCATGCAGATTTATTAAAATCTGTATTTCCAATATACTTTCCAGCTCAGATTCTACCTTATCAATCATTCTGATCAACACAAGGGATGTTTGTGTGTGTGTGTATTTGACAAGAGGTTATAGCCAATAAGCTAAATGAATGCCTGGGAGCACTTCCCCTGAACAGCAAAAGCTGATTTACCACTTAATACGCAGCTCACTTGAAAGCCTGTCAACCTGAGCTTTCTTTATGAGAAATCATTTTCCATAAGGGAAACCRTGTTGTGTGCATGTGGAAAGAAGAGTGTGGGGGAAGCCCCTTTTCATCACTCCTAGCCCCCTCCTTTGAGAGATGCAGGTTTTCTGTTTAATTTAGTATTTATGTTTGCAGTTAAAAAGAAGGATGATGTAAAGGTCATGATTTAGAAATGCTCATGAAAACTATATGTACTTTTAAAAAAGGAGAAGGGGTTAAAATGACCTTCGATGACATTTTCAGAGACACACTAGGCCTCTACAATTTTTCAAGCGTGACCTGAAAAACTGATGGACCACACAACGCCCAGAAGAACTGCAAGGTCAGCGGATGATGTGGAGGTAGAAGTGAACRAAGAGATGGATACGTTTAAGGTGAACATATGGTGCGAAGGACACACAAAGACCTGAACGGTTCCTAAATAAACCTGTATGCTGACCTTCAGTTGTGTCCTATGAGTAATTATTCATGCTCATATGTAACACACCATGGAATATTCATAATAATTATGACTCTAGTGCTCTTCTCAAAACCTTTGTCTAAACATKTTTTTAATTAAAGATGGTGACAAAAATGCTAATGGTTTACACTGATAAACTGATCATCATATGATATGATTAAACTTCTTTATACATACAGAAACTCTTTGGTTTTTCCTTTTTTGACAGTGCACATTTTTATCTATATTTGATTTTAACTTGTCTATTTTATTATATTGTCTACTCTCCTGATGTTATTTTATCGAGTCTAAAATAGCAAGCACCTTAGAGCMGCAAACCCTATTTCATTGTAATGCAAATTATAATGACAATAAAGGCGATTCTGATTCTGATTCCAAATGTCATTTTGATAATTATTTAAAAAATAAAATAAACAATGTAAAAGATAATTTTGCTGTTTCACTGATCGTCTTTTCTACTCACTTTGGTTTGATCTTGACAAGCAGAAAAAACTCAGTTTGTTAGGATCAAACCAAATGAAACACATGCTACACTATAAGCACCAGTTTCTGTTTCTGTACTGTTTTATCACTAACCCTGCTGAAGATTAACAGGCAGTATTTGCTAAATGGAAAAGAAAAGAAAAATTACAGTTTTTTCCAACTTACAGCCTTTGTCAGATCTAAAAAAATTGTGCTTAAGTCCTGCTGCTTCATCAAAATGATAAAAACAGCAGGTAATGACACATACTGTGAGCTATTTAAGCTGAGAAACAGGAGAAAAAAGCTAATTAATTAGACAGACTTATGTTACTGTATRCTAAGAATAATTTGCCAAGCTCATTTTTCTACGTTACTATAATCATTTCTGCCCTCCAGTGGCCATTGTAATACATAGTAGCACTTTTTTTACAGGAATATTAGCTCACCAAAAACAGGCAACAAGTCCATAACCTGTAAAACTGTATTTGTCATAGTAGTTTTCAATAGCAAATTGTAAAATTCTCTTTTGCATTACAGTCATTGTTTAACAGTTAGTTTATGAACAACTAAAAAAAAGACAGAAGGAAACAAAAATTAAAGTAAAATAAAAGTAAAGTTAAAAAAGGAGAGTAGATGTAGGGCACTTCTTTTGCTTTAAAAAAATCTTGTTTTGTAGTATTAAGTTACAGTAATAAACRCCAACAGTTTATAGTTTATGCTTTGGTTGCATGGTTGTTGTTCTTTTTTATATTTTTATTTTTTTCTTGTAATTGAGTTTGAAGAAGGAAGGTTAATTTGTTAATGAGCGTGTTGCAACATTAGTAATTGAAAATGCAGAGAATGATTTTCACTTCTGTCACCACGTCCCACTGACTCGTTGCTCACAGCCATAATGTGAGGAGCTTAAAATATCCCGCTCGCATGAATTATTCATGAGCTCACAAACCACGCTCTGCAGTCCCTCGTGGTTTGATGTTTCATCCTGCTTCTCTCTGGTTTCATCTGTGCCTTAGTTACATTTTTGGTTTAAATTCGTATTCGTAAATCTGTTTTATCATTTGATTTATTTGAAAAACTGATCTATAAATCTAGTTTCACTGGACTGACCTCACTGACATGAAGTTTGTGTCCTCTACTATTTGTCCTTCAAAACTAATTGAAGGGCAATAAAAAAATCAACTATTACTGACATTCTAGTTCATAATATACTTTAGAGTTAAATTAGGTGTAAAACATAATCATAAAAAATTAAGTTCACACTTTATGAAGAGGTTTCCATTTATTGCCAGTGACTTATTGCCTGTCACCAAGCATCTCTCTCCAGTGTTACTTTAATGCTTAGTTCCCTCTACTCTGTTTGACCTATTTTTGTCACATTGTGAGAAAAACATGTCAGACATGAAGTGTTAGTAGTAACAACTCTGGAGGTAGGGATAGAAAGAAAAAAATGTGACAGAAAGTGTGTGGGAGAAGAAAAGAAGAGGTCTGTAGAGAGATGTGTAATAAAAGTTTTAGATACTCCAWATAGTCTGAGTCAGGCACAAATATTGATGCATATGTAGCCAGAAAACAGTGTTGTTGCAGTGTACAGACAGACATGTTGTAGATTGTGTTTCAGCATACTACAATCGAGGGAAATGTTTGAAAACAGCAGGAAGGAATCCACAAGTTTTAATTAAAAAATACAGGGATTGAACTGGTTGATTAAATACTTATTTATTTTTAATTTTTACTTGTTAAAAACAAAAAAAGTCCATTTAAAAAAAAAGTAAATCGATTATTGAATGGATAAGGTGCAGAAAGAAAAATATATATCTGTCCCTAATTAAAAACAACTTCAAACAAACAACAACTTTAACTTGAACAATTTCCATATTTGAGAAAAGAAAACCAAAAACTATTAGAAAACAAGAATTAGAACTTTTGGTATAACAAAAGTGTACTATTTTTAATAGTAGAAAATTAAAAAAAAAAACAACTAAAAACCAACATTAACAATTACATGTTGGGACAGATAGGCAATAATGTAAAAATGCAACACATGTTGGCAGTTTTAAGCAATACAAAATCACAAAGAATCACTGTGGAAAATAAATAAAAATAAATAAATGTGTTGTTTTGCAAATGAGAGTTCATGAGGCCAGAAATTGCAACAATATAAAGTTATAACGATTCATATGACTGGAAATAGGTCAGATAAATAAATAAATAAATAAATAAATAAATAAATAAATGTACCAGTTTGACAGTAGCAAAAAGAGAAGCAGTACCAGCAGCAGACACTAGAGGGAAGCATTATCCTACTTTTATTAATGTAACTTCATGTTTCCTCAAGACTGGGTCCTCCTCCTCTTTATAAGGCTGTATGCAGGTCCAAGGGTCGGACAAACCAAATGAAAGTAATATTTATTTATTTATTTATTTATTTATTTATTTATTTATTTATTTATACTGTATATATATTTATAAACACAGTCACTCAATAACAGTGAGTATTTCTTTGACCCCTAAATGGTTCCTGGAATAAATGAGAACATAAAGCACGTTAAATGTGTATCCTAACTTTGACTAAGTTTAAAATAAAACATAAATTAAAATGTTTTCATCTTTGTTGTTTTACTTATAACACTGCGCTCCATTTTGTGAGGCTCACTGGTCTGTTGCTTAATGAAATAGGCTGCAGCACTGTTAATGGTATTTATCTGATCTACAACAGTTCTGCATTTTGTAGTTATTATTTATATATATTCAGCTTAACTTGTTGACTTTTTGCTGACGTGTAATCCCTTTTATTTTAGTTTTGTTTATATATATGATCTTTTAAAAAAACTGCTCTTTTTCAAGCAGCTGTCATGAGGAGCTATCATGAGTGCACATATTTTGTTTTTAAAACGTATATTTGATGAAGGCGTATTGTTAAGCTAAAGATGAAACAAATGTATTCATTCTGTTTATGATAATGAAAATTTGATCAGACGTAGTGCATTGATCCAATAAAACAGAATCTGTGCAAAACTAACAACTTGGTTTTGTGTAAGGACACAAAGTGAGTATATGCAAAAAATACAAAAAAACACAAAAAAGTATATATATTTTTTTTTGTGGAGGGGGGGCTTAAGCACATGTTAAACATGAAAATTCCTAGTGTGCAGATCTTCTCTCTCTCTCCACCATGAGAGGATAAAAGCAGAGTGACAGATGTTAGAACACAAGTCTGTCTCCTTCCTCCCTCTCTCCTCCTCTCCTAACGATGCCTCTCTGGTTGGAGGACGAAGTGGGGTTGGGTGGGGTGGATTTTGTGATGCAAGTGAATTGGCCAAATTGAAAAACAGGCTAATCAGGATGATGTTATATCACTTACATCTGGTCCGGCCGTGTGATTGGCCGGTGACCCCGGCGGTGCCAGCTGTCGGCGCGGAGAGGGCAGGACGCGCCTGTTGGTCCGTGGGTCCAGTGCGCACCAACTGAAACATGTCTCCGGCTCTGCCCGGAGCTTCAAACTTCACTCAGGATGGCCTGAAGGCTGGAGGATCAAGGTAGGCAGCTACTTCTGTTTTACACCTGTCAGGTTTTTATCCGGGTTCACGAGTGAGGAAAAAGTTCAGGAAAAAAAGAGATGCGCCTTTTTTTTTACTTGCTCCAGTTGGATAATTTTAAAAGTGCCACAAAAGATGAACCGCGGAAGGAGCATCAGGGAGAGCAGGTCCTTGAACTGAACTTCATCTCTTGTGTTGCAAAAACAAAAAAAAATCACATGTTGGTTGTTTCTCAACAACATTAAAAATCGGATGCTTCCACTCTTTGACAGCAGCAAAACTTAAGGGATAGTTCACAAACTCCAGAATTGACTTAAAGTTTATTTATTTATTTATTTATGCTACTGTTATTCTACGAGTAAAAAGCTGAAAAGTGTAGGACACTAATCAATGACATACAGTATGTCTGAAAGATTTCTGATTCTGATTGTGTTTCAGTTTTATATTTCTCCTCTTAGATTAACAACAAAACAGTAAAGCTGCTGTCTGAGAGTAAAACGCTGTGCTGAGAAAGTAAAGAAATTAACCCATAAAATGGATTGTGTCTGTTTAAAGCTTTTTATGTGGGTAGAACTGTATATTCTGAATTTCTAAACTTGGAAAAATGTGAATCTGTTCTTCTTTTTAAAAGCTCTGCAAGTGCATCCCCCCCCCCCCCCCAAAAAAAAAAAAAACAGACATTATTTAAGTGGTATACGTCCTGCATTAATAGTATAAGTATAATAGTATGACCAAGTCATGATTTGGATTTTCAGCCTTTTTTATGTGATTTTCTGTGCACCTTTCAGCATCCTGTGTCTCATCTGTCTGTGGTATTCTTCCTCTGCTCTGCTTCTTTTGTTCTTCTTTTTAGGCCCATTGAATGATAAACACAAAGGGACAAACTATATTTAAATCTAAAATCAAATAAAAAAATTATTAAGATTGAAAGCAAATGATGACAACGTATTATGCTTTCTAGAACCTATAATTTTCTTTAGGGACCACCCTGCACTTAATCCTACACATCCCTCCTTAACTGCAGTCGGCACATGACTTTTTTTTTTCTTTTTTTTCAAGAAAACCCATGCCATGAGCTGGAAGGATTAGGTCAAATGACATGGAGTGATGTACTCAACAGGAGAAATGGGGCTTAATCTCTGATCTACAAAGAGAGCAGTGAGCTGCTGCAAAAACAAACAGAAAAAAGTTTCCAAGCATTTGAAATGTACAGAGAAGAAGGTGCAGAGCTCCACTCACTTTTTCATCTGTCAGAAATGTTTATGTGTGGATGTAATTGGGATGATTTGAGATGTGACCGCCTTGTTTAATCACTGTAATCACGAAGTCCTGGATGACGGTTAAATCATTAACGTTAACTCTGGGACTGTGACAGCTCTGCTCATTGTTGAACACTGCTTTATATCTCAGTTATCTGCTGAAAGTGAAAGCAAAGCAATAATGTTTTTACCTTTTGTATGTGTGCGCACTTTTATTTGATAGCAATAAGAACTCGTGAGCCAGTGGATGGTTTTTTATGACACTCTTAAAATAAGTAATAACTGGATGTACGGTTAGCTTCTGGAGTCAACGCTGTTCAAAATGGCCACCACAGCAGAAAACACAAAACTGGTTATGAATCAGCCAGTTTGACAGCTGCTGAGTTAAACTTAGGCTTTTAGTAACTGATACTCATCCCCAATACATGCTCAGAGTGCTACATGTTACAAAGTTTTTTAATTAAAAGTTCAACAGCTGGCATCATTTGTGTCTGTATATGTTGAAGGCGACACTCAGCTACTACCACACCAAATTTGGCCACATCTATGAAGTTAGTGGAGTTATAGACGTTTGAGATTTTAATTAAAATACATGAAAAAACCTGACATGAGGTGGGTGATGATAAAAATAACACAAAAAGTAAGGAAATTTGTGTTTGGTATGTTGTTTCTTTGTTGTAACAATGCTTCTTGGCAATAAATCTTACACCTGATTGAATTTTTCATATGTGCAACCCACATACTCAGCTCTACTGCTCTTACCATCAATGCATGTTCCTTACAAATGTGGCACCATTTCTAAGGGGAATTAATTGGCTTTCCAAGATTTCTACATTTAAAAACAATGCGCAATCCCGCGCTTTTCCCACATTTGTTTAATGTGGATCCTGATTGTTTTGGGCTGCTTGCTCATTTGACTGCATGCTTCTACTTTTAACCACATCTCTGATTAGTGACTGAAAATGATTACAGAAAAAAAAATTGGACTACCTCCAGGGAACAAATAATCTTACCACTTTGTGATGACAACCAACTAAAGGATTCTTACCCAAATCTTTGATGTTTCCTGTATATTCATACTTTTCAGGAGACTACATTTTATCTTTTAATATGTTTTAGTGGTAGATTTAATTAACACAATATGTGTAATAAAGTCATTTTAATCTGAGACGACTTACTCGATGATAGTGTATTTTGCATCACTCCACATATGTGTGTTTGTGCATAGTCTGTGTGTTTGTTGCCTGCTTGTACGCCACCTGGGATTAGTGATACATAAGCGAGTCAGAGCAGATGGTCATTTTTTCCCCGTCTGGTTCTGGCACTAAAAAAAAAGGAAGGTTTCTGAAAAATAATACAACGTTTCTGTAAATGAGACACCCTTAATCCCATCTGTGGAGGACGGATCCCAGCGGGCGGGGACTCTGGGTGACCTGGGTACATGCTGGAGGGTTGAGAGGGAATGAATGTCACTGCTTTTAGGTAAAATTAAATAATACTGCTTAATCCAGTGGTTGTGCTGCGTTAACACATTGCAATTAGTGAATGCTGTTGCACGAGAGAGAGAGAGAGAGAGAGAAAGTAGAATATTTTGCACATTTAAAGGGAACGTTTGCATCTTTTGAATGGGAATTTTTCTTACCAGTTGCCATAAGCTCATTTTAAAATCTTATTTTGAAAAAAGAATACATAAATTTGTTCTAAATGTATTGACAAGCTAATGGTTAGCTGAAACGGCACCAGTATAGAGATTTTTCTTATCATAAAATAACTACAACATAAAAAATATCACAGTGGTTCATGTGAAAACTCATTAATATCAAAAAGAAAAAAATTGTATGGGTCTTCTGGACGGGTTCTTCTCTAATGAAACGTTTCGTCTCTCCTCCAAGAGACTTTTTTCTTTCTTTCTTTCAATTTTTTTCTTTTTGATTTTTTACCTGGATTAYTGAGATGCATCAGGACACTCATTAATATGGTATAATTTTAAAATATATTTGCTGGAAACGCACCAGACTGCAACAGACGTGCTCCAAGTAGCTGCTGCTGTGGCTTTCTGCGCTCGAGTAGATCCTCAGTCACCCAGGACGTACAGTATTACTGAGTGGTTAAGTAGAAGGCAGCTGGACTTCTCTTGTTTCTCAGACTTTTTCCTCTCATCCCAAAAGACCTCTTCTTTTCTCTCCTTTTTTTATCTCTCATTTGTTTTTCTTCCTCTGTTTCCTTCAGTCCAGAACTGAAGAAACCTTTGGGATTATAGATGGAAAGTCTTCAAGAAACAAGAGAAGTCCAGCCTGCCTTCTTTTTTAATCACTCAGGATAACSACAGAATTCTGACGGCAGAAATCTGCTTTGAAACTGACTCAACTTGGATTAACCATTAGCTCATCATTCTGGGCAGATCTACTTCTTAAAACTAAGTTTGTTCAAAAAGGTATCTCCAACAAGTAAGATGTTGTTTGTTCATAACCCTTCCACAGAACCCCACTTCAAAAGATTTGACCCATTGCTTGACACTTTTGGAGAAGAATATGAGGTAAAACAAATGTGTTTCTTGGTGGGAAGGAGTTATAGACATGTGGCTGTGTAGATGTCTTCCCATGCGTGGAGGGTTAGCAGACGGTTGTTGACGCCATCATCTGTACAAATAGAAGAGGACTTCTTTTAAGCAGCCAGAGAGGGCGAGACTCTGTTTGTTCCACCCAAATAGCTAAACTTGCAGCAGCTGTTGTTGATCTCAAAAGGAGCAGGGAAAACTTGCTCATGTTCTACTTGACCTCTGCTGCGCACAGTTAGATACTCAGTGGAGCTGATAAGTTTGGAGTTTCGTTTCATATTTATCAGTTTTTCAATCACTTTGGAATTGTGATTATTTTTGTTCGGCCTAATGATGACATTTCTTAAAATTTACAAAATTCCAAGGACATTCTTTGTGTTTTTGATGACAGGTGTGGAATTTCTCCATCTTTTCAAATTGGTGGAATTAATTGTCATTTGTCTGCAACCAGCAGCCTCTGACTGCATTTATGGAATAAATGGTGGGAGATACTAAAACAATTGTTGCATTTTTTAAAAAGAATCTTAAAATGTATCTTAAAGAAAATCAGTTGCGTAGTGATTCATGAAGTAGGTCTATTTTAACTGCAACTTTCAGAGTGCAATGTTAGTTCTATTGGCTGTTGTGTCTTTTGCACACTTGTTTCAGAACAATGTATGAAAATGAGCACTTGTTCTAATTTGAATATTGATTAATGTGCATTGTGCTTTTTAAATAAATGAATTAATTTAATTAAATGACAGAAGTGGGCATTGTAAATTGATAGACAGAAGTTTATCCACTATGTGCTTATTTTAAGAAGCTCCACAGGAAGTTTTTAATTTGATAGGAAGAGATTTGGGCTGTTCTATTCTGTTGTTTACATGTCCATCTGTTTGTGCATGTGCGTGTATATATGTGCGTTTCTTGTCAAAAAGCCAACTGAGGATTTTGGTCCCAGCTGTTCTGCACCCAGACTTGGCCTCAGGCCTGCAGACACACCCATGTCAACATCAGCAGCTTACATCTTATGAATGCCTTGCAGGGATGGCACATCAACAGAACAATCTGCTCCATAATGGCATATGGAGTGTGAAAGCTATTTATACAGTGGGCAAAAATAACACAGATACAAATGTATTCCATTTTTTTGAGTTGTTAAATCTTATGGACCTCTCTATGAATGCTGTTTACAATAAATTTGGCATGAGGACAGGGTACAGTCTTTTATGTGAGACTCTTCTTTAATCAGCTTAAACACATCAGGACAGAAAAAAGGGTATACATCTTARTTTTATACTCAAACCTGGAGCAAAACGCAACAATATAAAATAGAATAAAATAAAATCTGGAATAAAAATGGAGCAAATGCACTGATCTAAAGTAAGCAGGTTTTGTGTTTGTGTCCATTTTATATTTATTTTTACTACAACAATAATTTTAGGCAAGGGCTATTGTTAAATGGTTAATTGTTTCTGTTATTGATGTAGCGAGTTATCTAAATAAAAAAGTGCTGCGTAAATGGATGAATGGTTAAGTAAAAAAGGTTTGATTGGTTTAATATGACTAACAAATCAATTATCAACCATTTTCTCTAAACTCCAATGATATTTCCACACCTCCTCACTATGCTGAAACATATTCATTCATGATCACGCTCATATAAGATAAATTGAAATAAATGTTTTTCTGCTCTCAAATATGTACTTGAACAAATGTCCAGTAAATGTATTTTTATTTTTATTTTGTTTGTAACATTTTTTAAAGTATGGCAGCCCTTTGTTTAAAATTAATGGTGCAAATGTACTCTTAAATCTAAATATGTAAAAATGCACTTTTACTAACACATATTATTGAAGAAATCTCTGTTCAAAAATTGTGATACACTTAAATTAATAACTTGTGTGCTCAAATATGACTCACTAGAAAGGATAATTAGCGTTAACAGTCTGTCTGTGGAGGAAGTATGCATAAATATAAAAAAGCTGTTTTGGAGGTAGCCTAAAAGCTACAAAATGCAGACTGATWATACCATCACTTGTTTTTGCCACCCTCTATTATTTCAGGGGGGGAAAAACTAGGTTCATTTTAGATTAGCAGCTATAGCCATRACAAGACGTTAACGTCAGTTGTGTTTTTGTTTTGACTGAAACTTGTCTCTATTGCAACATGTCTGATACAAGCTGACCATCCGTCAGTGCAGACAGGGTATCTGAAGAGCTTTGCTGCATAAACTAAGTCTCCTGGATCTGCAGCACATCCCCGACCAATGAAACAGTGACAGACGTRTTAGGAAATTAGAAAGTTATGTTCTTCAACATTTTTCTCAATTGGAGCTTTAATAACTAGGATGGACCAGAACAGCAGTGCTATAGAGATCAGGGAGCAGGTCTTGTTGCTACCTGAGCCTTCTGAAAAGACATGAGTAYGTTTACCTTCTCTTGAGTTGCTTCTTACATTATTATTTGTAAGAAGATGTTGCCGCCCCAAATTAAAAATATCTAAAATGTGAAAACAGCTTTGTTCCTGGCTGAACAAGTTCATATTTGATATCATGTAAAATCAGATCAACTGATTACATTACAAAGAGTTGAACYCTGTGATGGACTTGGGACCTGTTCAACSTGTACCCCACCTCTCTGTGCCAACTCCTCACAACCCAAAGAGGAAAAGTGGGTAAAGAAAATGAATATGGACTATGAAGGGTTTAGCTTTTGGCCAGAAGACACAATGTTGGATTGATTTTAAAAATACTTGTACTTTTCAAGAATTAATGTTTTGTTTTTTTGTTTTTTCAAATTAAAAGTCAAACATTTATTGAAGGAATGTATATTTCCAGCTGGTGGAGTGTGATCTTGTAGCACATGCATTGAAGATAACTCCTACCTGACCAGATGTAACTTAATATTTGCAGACATTGTTCATGAGCAGATTGATTATCTGTGGCAGTAAAAACATGATGGCCTTCACGTTTGTAATAGGTGATAATGAAAACCTAAACACATCAGAAATGTAATTTTATAAATAAACTGGCCTAATGAATCATAAACACTGTGTCTTAGTGGGCAAGAAAACAGAATGAAATACAGTAGCTCCTTTAAAGTTTTATCATGATAAATGTAGAAATTTAAAGATTGTCTGTTTTACTTTATGTGTGTGTATATCTTTTCTTGTGTAGGCTACACTGCCTGAGTGCAGGTCTGTTCGACTCACTGCTTCACTGCAGTGTCTGTGTTGATCTGGTGGAAGAGATCCCTYGGCTTATAGCGCTGAGCTGCCCATCCTGCATTAATCTGCTTAATAGGGTCAAAATTCTGATCCAAAAATACCAGCATCACCAGCCAATGTCTTCCTCTAACCTGCATGGGACCCCCCCCCCACCTTCCCCCCACCCTGCCGCTTCACTCTTCCAGCTGTCATTAGACAAGAGGCGGGGTACGCCCAGGAAAAGGTCGCCACTTCACCATTGGGTGAACGCAGAGACGTGCGAGACAAACAACCTTGTTCGTCATTCCATCCACGTCGTTGTTTCAGAGAATGAAAAGTTAACTAGAGGGTTTTATTTGGATTTTTTAACTACATTTTGTGATCCTGAGTGCTATTTAGCTCGTTGGAGAGTATAAGGAAAGATGCAGATGGGCAATAGATTTTGGTTAGTTTGTTCTTTATCAAGTAGTGATAATGAAAACTGGTGCAAAACACTTAAGATGGTCTGGCTGTTGGCACAAGTTATTGAAACACAAAGACTCAGAGTGTATGTTCATGTAATGCTATTTAAAAGAAGATAAAGTCGATATGGATGGAAACAAAGGTGCTTTGTTGCCATTTTAGTGACTTTTGAAGTAATGCTTGACAGTGAAAGGGGCATATGTGAGATTTTTTTCTTCCCTCTGCGTCCTTTCATTTCATTTATAAATTTTGTGTATATATAGATATTTTTTCTTGTTTTAATGAATAATAAAAATGAATTTAAAAATAAAAGATTTTCTTCATGCCTGAAGTACATTTCCAGGCTTTAGATGGAGGTTGCAAATCGCTGAGGCAGAGCAGGATGATGTTTAGCAAAATCACAACCTGAACCTAACCAGATTTTTTTTTTCAAAATAAATACACACCTTAAATAGCACACATGCATGGAAAGAGTGAACTTGAACACAAGTCAGTCAGCTGAAAGTGCATGTGTCAGACACAATCATCATGCCAGCTTAGCTCATTAAGCTCCACAGATGATAGGGTCAACATTCACTTATGCCTCTAAAACTATTCAGATGTGTAATTTAAGGTGATACCTTTCCTTCCTAAAATAAAAAGGTAATTTTATTCTTCTTGTTCACGATTCCTTTTATCTGGGTCATTGGTTGGCTGAATCATAAGAAGGGGGCACACTCTCCCCCACAATGCAACATATGGTGCGTCCATCGAATTACCATGAAAACAAAAATGAGTGGGTTATGCTGTCATGACACTGAAGCGGTGCTGTAAGCAGCCTTTTTTTTAATACCAACACATTTTACAGTGAAAAGTCAGGAAAGAATCACCATTTCTGTGTGTTTCTGAATGAGACATTGCTTTACTAAGCTCAAGCTTCCAAAACACATAGAGGCCCCTTTAAGAGCTCAACTGTCTTGTTTTTCTACTAAATGATGGAATGTTTTAGACAGTAATTCAGACCGGAAGTCCTTAAAGATTCATGTTCTCAAAGTGTGCAGTGTATTGCTTAAAAACCCAAATGTACTGATGATAAAAGAGCTCAGCTGAAAGTGAAACGGGGAGTGAAGGAGCTTCATGAAGTATTTCAAACACCTGCRTTGAACAGGTGAATTGTGTTGTTGGATATTAATTATTTAGAGTGATTCTGTAAATCAGGTGGCTGTGGAAACGGCAAGTGTGTTTGTGGGTGTCTGTGTGCATGTGTGCGCATGTGTGTAAAGTAAGTAAGTCAAGCATGGAGACATCTGAGGACACAATCACATCGTTCCAGTCTAGAAAGTCTTGGTCACAGTTCTTAGATTGCTGATGGACAGCTTATGACACACATGAACAAGCACACACCTACACACACACACACACACACACACACACACACACACACACACATAGGTATTTGTAAAATACAGACAAACTTCAGGGTTTTATTTATCCATTAATATATATTTGTCTTTCCGTAATGTGTTTGAGTTTGTGTGTGTG
>NW_013952405.1:3937572-3943313 GCF_001266775.1 Austrofundulus limnaeus
TGTGTGTGTGTGTGTGTGTGTGTGTGTGTGTGTGTGTGTAGGGCTGTTTATTTGGCCTTTGCCACAGCTCCAGTTTCTACTGAAGAGTAAAGTTACCCAAAGTAGTCCACGAAAGACAAGGCATTCTGGTTTTAAATGAGCAGGCAGCAGGAAGTTGTAGGAAGAGTAGAACTTGAGGGGAATCCTTGTTTAAACTTTTCCAGCAAAACATCAAGAGGTGGCTTTTTCTTTATTTCATTTTTTTTTTTCAAAAGCAGGTAAGGTGTGCTGCTTGTACGTTATGCTCTCTAAGAACCTGTTAAGGTAATCTTTTTGGGAAGTTCAAAAAACAAAATTACTTGAACATGTTTTTATTATTGTCATAATTTTGTAAAAGAAATGAGAGGTAATAGGTAAAAAATAAAACAAGTTGTATAAAAATAATATTAGGATTTAATAAAAGTGTGTTGCCTAATAATTAATAAACATTTTTTAAAATTGTCAAAAATGATAATTTAACTGATTTGCACAAACAGATTAAGGAGCATGTTTTTTCTGCTCTTAGTGTTTGGATTATGGTTTTAAAGGATTAAGAGAGATTTGATTATGCTGTTACAGTCCTAAGTCTTTGTTTTATTCAACATTTTTCTTTTTAATAGCAGAATTCCAGTATATTCAGCTGATAACATCTTACTTTAAACCCTTTTAAAATGGAAATAAGCAAGTTTTTAGGAAGTTTTTTTATTACAGTTACTAAAATTAATTAATTGCTAAACAATTGCACTTTATGTTTGAGAACCAGCAACTTAAACTCATACTTAAACTTAGTTAATGCCTCAGATAATATCATCTGTGGGGAAACAGAGGTTTGGCTTTCTTTTGTAGCTTTTATAGTTCTACTCTGCTAAAAAAAGACATTTTTCATATTCTAGCTCTGAGAAATGGACAAGATGGACGAGCAAACATTTCCTAAAATTTAAAAAATAAATAAAATGTAAATACTTGGTCAGATTTTAGAAATCCGATTAAAATAATTGCTCCTCAATATATCATAGCTGTTGTTCTCTGCTCATAATAGGTCTTCCTTCTTTCCTTGTCAAAGGTCTTCTCTCATCATCCCATCTATTCATCCACCCACCCAACAGCTCCTATTCTGTCTTACTGTCACTTCCCATTTTTGCTACTCTGTCCTCATCTCACCCGATTCTGCCACCCACATTCATCTTCCCAATAATTTTCATGTCTTCCTCCTAATTCACTCTCTTTCAGACTTTTTTTTTTTCACAAAGCAGGATTGGAATCACTTGCACTGGTTTTAGGTGTTGACTCATCTCTGAAGTTTTTAATTAAACACCTGCCGGCATCTCAGTCACATATGTAGTGTAAGCATGAAGAAAACAGGGTTAATTAAGACAAACATCAAACATTTCTCAGCAAAGAGTTTACTTACAATATTCTTATTGGTGAAAATAATAAGTCTGGAATTTCGGTACACAAATGCCAGCACAACAAGAAGAATGTGCAGAGTCTCATGGCTTCTGGAAAACACAGAGTACATTTTAAATGTGGTGTCTGGAAGAAGGCAGACCCATGCTATCACTGCTCAGCCAGTTAATTATGCACTAATTTATGCAAAGGCCCCAGTTACCCTGCACTACTCTTCTCACACAAGCTCCATTAGGGTCATTACAGAGTGTGCACCTCGACTTTCTTTCATTTAAGCAGTAGTTGTGTTTGTAAAAGAATTAATAGAGTGGAAAAAAATTAATTTATTAGCAAAAGCAGCCTTTGTAATAGAAGAATTGCAACAAAATTGTGGAATGATGTTTATGTGCAGAGCTAAAAAGCACAAAATAAGGAAATTCTTGCATTTTTTTTCAGATAAATTTAAAAAATGTTTCAATCACAAAATGTAACTTGTGCCTTTGGTTTTAACATATTTACAGGAACTCACTAATTCTCTCTTTTTTCTGTTTTCTATTTTTTTTCTGTAGGTGCTGATTGGAAACTATAAAGCTGGCCATTAGTTTGTCCTGTGAGTCTTCACGAAGACTCCATGCACTGGCAAACTAATGCTGCTCATTTTGGTGACTGAGCTTTCCATCTGTCCTTTATTGTTCGTGTGATTGTCTTAATCTGGTAGTGCAAGGCTTTACGCTGGCTGGCTCACAGCCATGGATGTGGCCTTGGTTGACTTCGAGAGCCTGGAGGACCTTGATGTTAGCCTCGAGGATGTGGACACCTTTGCTGACGAGACTACAGCTCTCACAGCAGATGCGCCCCCAGAGCACAACCCAGATGTCAGCTACCTCCTACGAGCTCCTCAGCTGTCTTCTACACCTTCCCATCACAGCCCTCTGCCCTCCTACATCTGGGAATCCACCTCTTCATCACCCATTCCACAATTACAGACGCTAGAAGTACCTCATTCCCCAACAATACCATCGCCAGGCAGAAAGGGGCACAGCAGCTGTGCCAGCATGCTCTCAAACTGGAAAATGCTGCTAAATAGTGAAGGAGGGAAGGAAAGTGAGATAATTTTTAGTCAGCTCACCAAAGAGTGCTGTGAAGATTTGTTTGGAGATAAACATGGTTTGGATGATGGAGACCAGAAAGTCATTTTCAACATTGCTGGCCTTCGTTTTGAGACACAACTTAAAACATTGGACCAATTCCCTGAAACACTTCTTGGAGACCCTTTGAAGAGGATGGACTACTTTGATCCAATGCGGAATGAGTACTTTTTTGATCGGAACCGACCAAGCTTTGATGGGATTTTGTATTACTATCAGTCTGGGGGTAAAATCAGAAGACCAGCCAATGTTCCAATTGACGTGTTTGCTGATGAAATTATATTCTACGAGCTCGGGAGCGAGGCAATGGAGCAGTTCAGAGAAGACGAGGGGTTCATAAAAGATGTCGACATCCCACTCCCTAAAAATGACATATCCAGGCAATTTTGGCTATTGTTTGAGTACCCGGAGAGCTCCAATGCAGCACGAGGTGTAGCACTCGTCTCTGTCCTTGTTATTGTAATTTCGATTATTATTTTCTGCATGGAAACACTGCCAGTATTTAGAGACGACTCTGATCCGGTTGTTCCCTCCCTAAAACATTTAAACCAATCAAGATATCACACTAGTGCAGCTCCATCCAAGCTCAAAACGTTTTCTGATCCTTTCTTTTTCATTGAGACCGCCTGCATTGCTTGGTTTGCCTTTGAACTGTGTGTTCGGTTTGTGGCTTGTCCGAGCAAAAAGGAGTTTTTCCACAACCTCATGAACATCATTGACATCATATCCATCGTTCCCTATTTTGTAACTCTGATCACAGAATTGGCCACAACCCCAGAAGAGAGCTCAGGACAGAACATGTCTTTGGCCATTTTACGTATCATCCGCCTGGTCAGGGTGTTCCGTATTTTCAAACTGTCGCGCCACTCGAAGGGGCTGCAAATCTTGGGGCAGACTCTGAAGGCCAGCATGCGGGAGCTTGGTTTGCTCATCTTTTTCCTCTTCATCGGAGTGATCCTCTTCTCCAGTGCCATCTACTTTGCTGAGGTAGATGACCCTAAAACCCAGTTTGTTAGCATTCCTGATGGTTTCTGGTGGGCTGTGGTCACCATGACCACTGTAGGCTATGGAGACATGTGCCCCATAACGCTGGGGGGTAAGGTGGTCGGCACCTTATGTGCCATTGCAGGTGTATTGACAATTGCTTTGCCTGTTCCTGTCATTGTTTCCAACTTCAACTACTTCTACCACAGAGAGACGGAAGCAGAAGACAAGGTTCCAATGGCAGAGGCTCTCCAGCAGGCCATGAAGGTTGAAGAAAGTAACAAACGAAGTAGCAAAACTTCCCTCAATAAAGCCAATGGCATCTAGCAAAGGAAAAGAACTGTAGAATTCAGCGACTTTCCACTGAGATGAATCTATATTCAGTAGTGTTGTGAAATCCAAAGAACGGTCTTATGGATCAATAAAATATTGATCCTATGGAAAATGTGTTTTATAACAACAAACAGGTGTACCAATTTTACCTCTTTTGTTTTTGTCAATGAAAATAGCATGTCATAGATGGATTGGCTAGTGGATTCACCTCAGTCATGTTCATGAGTTTGTGTCCATATTTGTTGTTTCCAGATCACTTTACAGACTGTTAGAATTCGAGAGGCATTGTAACAGATTTTAATTCTTTATTTTCATAAACATAAATGTTAGAAAGACTTTTTTCCAACTTAACCGTGGTCTTAATATCATCATCTCGGCCAATTAACAAATTACTGTTTTGTCCATCATTACTGATGTGATTGTAGTCTAAAGGACATGGATGGTGTTTGCTGCAACTGTAAAGCAAGTTTCATGTAACTGCAGATAGAACATAAGCAAATGTCACAAGTCAGTTAGTAAATGTAATTGTATTTATTGCTGCTATAAATCCAATTCATTCATCATATGGTCATGTATAAGTGAAAATTGTAGCGAACTKACCAACTCACCGTGTATGTGTCATGATGTGCACATTTTTTTACGACGTGACCAAAGAAACCAACAGTTTTGACATAATTTGTGTTCACTTATTGCATTTTTGAAAATGTGGCTTTTATGATTTCTATCAATGCAATGGAAAGAATCATTGCACAGTTAAGAATAATAAGAGTTTAAGAATATGGTTGCAATGAAATCTTCAGTTTTTCTGCTGTTTATTTATTGAGAAATCTACTACTGTTTATATGTCTTTATTCTCTGCTGAGATTTAAACAACATTCTCTAATGTCTAATGTACTCTACATCATAATTTTATAACACATGTAGAGTGCCTTAAATTGTAAGATTATGTTATACTTTTAAATTTGCCATACACAATGAAATGAACAATTGCCTCTTTTGTTATCCATTTAGGTTCAATAGTTTTGATTTAAATGTATTTTTCATGGCACTGTTTCTATTCTGGCATTTATTTTCTTAACAAGCCACTGAACCAATATGCTATTCTTATCTGACAYACATTTGAAACTTTCAAAGGTTGTGTTGATCCATGCCTCCATTTCTTAAGTTTAAGACTAATCTGTTAATTAAAAACAATATGAATCCTTAATCATTGGACTAATATATATTTTTACATTTTTTACCTTTTGCTTTTTTTCACAAAAAAATATATACCGGAGTAATCCAACAACACATGCAAACTGAAATTAACTGAGGCTTCTTTTTAAAAGAATGGCTTATTAAGATGAATAAAGGGAATTGTTAAAGGACCATGGGGCATTAGACCAGCAAGACCAATGTTTTGGCTTATAATGCAACAGCAGATGTATATTATGCTGTGTCGATGAAACAATTGGTTAGTTTGAGTTTACAAGTTTTTCCTATAACAAAATAAAAAAAACTGAATGCAACTGAWAGGTAATTTCTGACATGTTTAATTATCTTAGTATGGATTTAGACTTGCGTATCCATTTCTGATTGTGCCAATGCTTTAGAATTGTCAGACACTCTGAAAAAACTTGTGATTTATTTGGTAAACCATTTAAAACCATAGCCAAAAAACAAACAAAAAAAAAAACATGATTACTTTGTGCATGTGTGGAGGTGGACACATTTTTCACACATTGTGGGAACCATTTTCCAGAAAAAGCAACCTCATGGGGACCGGGTACAAATGCAAATTACGGGTGGGGGGTTAGGTTTAGGACCATGATGTAAACTGAGTTTAAGGTTAGTTTTAGGGTCAAGTGTGGGTAATTTTAGGGTAAATGTCAG
>NW_013952405.1:3947443-3953148 GCF_001266775.1 Austrofundulus limnaeus
TGTGTGTGTGTGTGTGTGTGTGTGTGTGTGTGTGTGTGTGTGTGTGTGTGTGTGTGTGTGTGTGATATATTCCATTGATAATCCACTTCAGGTAAGAAAATCCTCGTTATATAAGATTTCCTCATTAGCTTCATTAAAGTATCTCTGCTTTCACTAGACAGACACAAAGATAGGGGTCACATATCAAAGCATTCATTGCTCCCCATTACTGTAAGTCCTTCAGACACCAACAGGGTGCCAGTCTCTTGTTCACTTGGAATAGTTTAACATCTATAAATGCTAACCAAGTAATGTGATACTGTTTTCCTTTACTCAGACGTTTACACTTCGTCTCGAATGGAGTCAGATAACCACAATACAGTACAGACATTTTGTAGTTTGCAGACTGTTTTTATTACACTTTTTGTAGACTCATCCTTACTTATTGAAATATCTACACACCAAGGAAAATCAGCAACATGCTGGTGTATTACAGGCAATGAGGTAAGATTTTGTCTGATAGCTGAGAGTCATTTCATGTTCAAATCCAGCCATCGTTTGTCAGTTAAATGATTTTTTCTGCAGGATTGTTTAAAACTTCTTAAGAAGAGAAGACTTCTGTGAGCTTGATTCATGCTGGACATTCCTATGTTTGCACACGGAACTGCATCCACCATCATCSCTCTCAGGCAAAGGACATATGAGTGACAGGACAGGGGCACTTTGAGCGGCCAATCAGATTTCAGCTTTTGCCTATGAACCTGTGGCCCCGCCCTTAKAACCCCTCCTGAAGTTGGATATTTACAGTCAGATAACATAACAGTGTCTGATGCAGAGCACAGCCAGTTTGCCCTTGACTTTCAAACGTGCTGAATGTAGAAACTAAAACAGCAGTGCAACCAGTTTTCATTATCCATTATCTACACGGCTTCTACCTTCCAGGGTCATCGGGGTCACTGGTGCCTATATTCCTGCAGTCACTGTGTTCGGGGCTGTGTTGCGGGTGTCGTTTTGCTCATGTGACAGGTGCAGTTTTTGCTGTGCACCGTTAATAAATCAGCTTTGCATGCACTATCAACTTTGTGCATCATTTTATACATACTAACTATTGATAAATCAAGCCCTAAGTATGTAATTAAAACATATTTGGCATTTATAACAACCAAACATTTAATTAAAATTGACTAAATGAACATATTTTTGGAAAGTCTTACAATTCTTCTCAGCAAATAAGATTTTTTGCCTTCAGTCAGGGTGGATGGTATCATTACACTTCCTGCTTCTGCTGTCCAGTAAAATAGAACTATTGTACTGTTTAGGAGCTCATACATTTCAGGCATAAAGGGCAAAAGCATTTAAAATATTTACAAGGTAAGACATAAAACAAGATCAAAATTATTGATTTTAAGCATTCATATTTAATTTGGCTAAAATCCCTAATTTAAAGTAAAGGCCAAGGTGATCATAAGTGCAGGATAGTTTTATGTCCTTTATGTTGCAAAATAAAATCCAACAGCAGAGTGCAGGATGGTCAAAAAGATGCAATTCCACCATTTTAGCAACTTTAGAAGAAAAAACTGATTAGCTATGCAAATTAAAACATATGCAGGAAACTTAAGAGCTGAATATTATTGTCACATTAACTGTCACATGTATGTTATTGATCAAAACTGGAAACAACAACACAGATACAGTTTATCTCAGACTGAATGCTGTGGAACTGCAACAAATGACTTTACTGTATACAGTGTGTCTGGATGAATCTCAGTAATCCAAGTAGAAAAAAATCAAAAAGAAAAAAATAAGTAGGTCCTCTGGATGGGTTCTTCTTTTGTGAAACGTTTCGTCTCTCCTCCATGAGGCTTCTTCAGTCTGATGAGTTTCAGGTGAACTCAGCCTTTTAGGCACTGCCTCCACATGGACAAACAGGTTAGTCACATGCAAAAGAGGGCCATCGACTAACAATAGGCTTGATTAGCTGTATTTTTCATAGAGGGTCATGTGCTCCATCACCTGACTTATTGGTTTGGATGCTTCAGCTGTGGTTATTTGGTGTTTTGTTATGTGTATGTAGTGAATGCAAGCGGGGTTCAATGTCCCCTTGTTTTTGTCTCTCTTTCTCTATTTGTGTTGGTATCATTGGGGCCCTGATTCACACCTTTTGCTCACAGAGGGCTGAGTCATACTTGCAATAACAGTTTTGTAGGAGGAGGACAACTGGACACGAAGGCCTCCACCTCTGTTTAATGGTGGACGTTTTTTTTTCTTCACGCTTCAAGCTTTTTGCAAGTATGACTCAGCCCCATGTGAGCAAAAGGTGTGAATCAGGGCACCAACAATACCCAACAGTGAAAGAGAGACAAAAACAAGGGCACCTTGAACCCCGCTTGCACTCACACACATAACAAAACACCAAATAACCACAGCCGAAGCATCCAAACCAATAAGTCAGGTGATGGGYCAGATGACCCTCTATGAACAATAGAGCTAACCAAGCTTAGTGTTAGGCGATGGCCCTCTTTTGCATGTGACTAACCTGTTCGTCCACCATGTGGAGGCAGTGCTTAAAAGGCTGAGTTCACCTGAAACTCATCAGACTGAAGAAGTCTCTTGGAGGAGAGACAAAACATTTCACTAAAGAACCCGTCCAGGGGACCTACTTAGTTTTTTTCTTTTTGATTTACTCTATATGGGTTGGTTTTATTTTTCATGGGGGCAAAAAGATAGTAAGACCTTTGAATGTACAGCCAGATAAGGCTATACATTTAAAGGCTGTGACATAGCTGTAGAAAAGAGGAGCACCCAAGGTCAATGAGTGAAACAGAGCTGTAAATGAAAGGAGAGAAAGGAGGGATGAATGACTCATAAGACGAAACAAGAGCTGCGAGTTCACACGCTACCTGCTCTGTGTTAACGGACTGTAAGCCACAGAGATGCATTACAAGTGCAGAAATCCTGTAGGTGGCAAGTGAAAAAAGATCTGTGATACACAAAAAAACTGAGATTGTTTGTGTTAACATTGTCTGCTGCACATTTCTGCAGCAATATAATGATTTTAAAGACATCACAAGTGGATGACTTCTCTTTCATGAAGCCATTTGCATTTGCTTACTTCAGTTCAAGTTGCAAAGGCAGCAGGTCAAAAAGAGAAGCACGAATATCCGTTTCCCCAGAAATCTTTCCCAGCTTATCCAGGGGGATCCTGAGGAGTTCCCACTCCACAGAGATCATATTATGTCCAAATAAGTTCAAAGTCTTCCCCATGGTCTTTTCTTATTTGTCTCAGCTCAGTCCTTTTCAGTAGCTCTACTCTAAGCTCTTCTCTGAGGACAAAGCCTCTCATATTATCTCTAAGGCTGAATCCAGCCACCGTATGAAGGAAACTTATATCACCTTCATTCAGGATCATGTTCATTCAGTTGTGATCCAAATTCTATGATCATATTGGAAAGCAGAGAGAGCAGTATGATGAGAGCTTCACTTTTGGCCTTGATTTCTTTGTTGTTATTATTATTATAGACATTAAATATAATATAATATTGTAAAATTAATAATAAAAACATTAAATAAAACATTTATTTAAGGGCCACTCAAATGGAGGCCTGTGGGCCACATTAGGCTGGTGGGTGACTCAAGTCCGTCTATAAAGAGTTTGAGCAACTTGAGCAGGGAACCCCAGACCTTTCTTTCCTCAGCCACCTCTTCTCTTCTGGGCGGATTCCAAGCTGTTCCCAGGCCAGCTGAGAGACAAAGTCTCTCCAGCGTGTCCTGGGTCTTCCTCGGGGTCTCCTCCCAGTTAGAAATACCTGAAGCACCTCCCTGGGGAGGCTTCCAGGAGGCATCCTTACCAGATGCCCAAACCACCTCAACTGGCTCTCGATGTGGAGGAGCAGTCTATCAAGTCCATGCTCCATTCTTCCCTCACTTGTAAACAAGACCCAAGTGAACCAGATTATTTTAGTGATTGACTCAAATYAATCTGGTTCCATAAAGTGAACTCTTTTTACCAGCTCTAAAAGATATTACAATTTGTCATGGGCAACTGAAGATTTTTTTTTGGTTCTACTTCTTTTTTTATGTATTTTCCCTCTTTTACCACAAAAATCATTAAACATTTTTTAAAGATGGCAGGATTGGCTTCTGAATACCAAATATAAAGTTATTTTAGGGAGAAGTAATGTATAATAGTGTCAGAATAAAGTTTTCCAGACAAACAAACAGAAGAAACAAATCAGCGACTTTGCAGACAGTGTCAAAAGGTTCACAAAGCATGTGTGAGAGTTTGTGTGATGAAGAAGCTGAAACTTCACAGTGGAAGATTCCAGTCAAGCACTTAAAGATGCATGAGAGTGCTTCATCATTAACGAGATGATGGAAAGTTCCACAAGCAAGCGAAGGATCGAAAGAAGCAAAGAAGATAGCAGAAGAGCAACGAAGGTACAAAAACCCAAGGTTAGACAGAAGGTTTGTCACACAAATGACCCTCCCCCTCCCATGGTTTGTTTTGAACCATTGAAATATTTGATCAATAAGTAAGAGGACGCCAAAAGAAGAAAAAGCAGATGAGCACCATCATCAGTAAAAATCAATTCTTAATGTTAAACTTAATACAGAGTTTGACCTCTTCACCTCCTGAAGCTCTGTGGTCCAYGACAAAATGCTAAAATGCATGGATAGGAAAAAACATGTTGAAAAATAAAACACCATTAATGAGGAATGTTTTACCCATGAAGGGGGAAAAAACAAGCAGGGATTCCATCATGATATCTGAACTCTGGTAGAACCTTGTTAGAATCATGTTGGTAAGGAGCTGCTGCTGACTGGTCCATGATGGGAAACACTTGTTCTCTTCCTGATTTCCTTTTAACTTGACTTATTGTTTTATATTTTATTATTGTCATTTTAACTAATACTTCTTTTTATGTGTAGCATTCAGACTTCATGTTTTAGTACTTTGTTCTTGTTTACAATAAAGCTTTTTTAAATAAAAATAAAAAAGACATCCAAATACTACTTTCCTTACTGAACAGCCAGGTGCAGTGCTTTTTAACTTTATTAAAAACAAAACAAGTTTTTGAAATACAGAGCACTTGGGAGCTGCAGCAGGAGGTATTTGTAATTCTGAGCTTCTCTAGAACGCAAATAGAGTTTGTACAATAATTTTCCTCAAAATCTGATAATTCAACATTTCCAGTCTGGCAACACTGGTTCGAGTCGAGGATTAAAGCATAACTACTGTGTTGAGTTTTGGAGGGACAGTATGATTGAAGGATTCCAGCATCTGCCCTGTTAGCTTTGTTATGCAGGAGATTTAATGGTTGCTTTTGTTGCAGACTGGAAACATCAGTCTGCTTTCCTTGGATTGTTCCTCCTCATGTATGCTGTTGTTGGGGGGAGCTGTTTGAAAATATGTCAGTCACAGCACCAACACCACACCCACACTCCTGGTCGCATGGAGGTGCATTTTTCCCCCAAACAGCTGAAAGAGACTAAAAGCTGAAGTGTAGCTGAGCTAAGACAAAGTAGCAGGAAAAAAGAAATGCTCAAATCAGGTCAAAGTTCATGATCAATAATCCTCACCTACACACATTTTGTCTACCAGCTTGAATTTTAAATGAGACTAAAAAAGACAAATGATTAAACCAGGCAAAAAAAAACACACTCTCTCTCTCTCTCTCTCTCTCTCTCTCTCTCTCTCTCTCTCTCTCTCTCTCTCTCTCTCTCTC